>NW_008359442.1:11512802-11523457 GCF_000622305.1 Nannospalax galili
CACACTAGAGCCCTTATACTCTGATATCCCTGCTACTGTCTGCTGTGTTGTTGGCACCCCAGCCATTCCCCACTACTTGCCCTTCTGATGAATCTAGTCAGCCTATCTGGAGGTCTTTGGTTTAGGTGGGTCAGCTGTTCCTCATCTAGCAGTAATCAGTTGTCAGTATTCCTTTAGATAAGATTGGAGTCTGCTGTTCATTTTCCCAGTTCTAGGCTGGGTTAGGGCTGGGAGTCCCTTTGGCCACCGTGGCCAACAACTCAAAAGACAGTATCGCCTGTCTGGCATTGTTGCTTGTTATGTAGCCTTTAGCTATGCATATGGACTCTTAAGAAATTATATTGGCCCCTTTAATCATTGGTTATACTTTCCTTTTGGGTGTTTAAGATCATACAGCTAGACCAAAATTTTTTTATAAAAATGTAGGCTCAGACTATCAGCTGGACCATTTCAAACCTACTGTGAATAATCTAATGGATAGTTTCTGAGAAGAAATATTCTTTGTTACATTACTCCCATTAAAAAATAGTACATTCAAGACACAAAATGCTCCACTTGTTCTAGGTAATACTTTGTAAATGGGTGGTATGCAAACAAGGGATGGAATAACAGATGCCACCTGTATTTTACAAGAACACCTTTTGCTTAGACATGTGCAAATAGAGTTAGACAGATTTGGCAAGATGAAGAGGGATGTCTTATACAGGTGGAACATGTGAGCGGGACAGAGCTGCCAAAATAGATAGGCCATAAAAGTGGTTGTCATGAGCACGCGCACATCTGTCATACCTGTTCTGCAAAGGAATCCTCTGAGCTCAGTTTAGTTTTCCATTAGTTCAAGAAAGACTATGGTCACCTAAATGGATTGCATATATTTTTTGGGTTCTTCTGTGTTGTTAATGTTTCCGCCAACTGTTATTCAAAGACAAAGTTTAAGACCGAAATCCTTTTACTTGGTCTGCAGAAAAAGATAAACATAATTAATTTTATAATATTAAATTCATTGGCTATGTGATTTAGCGGGAATAAACGTGTTCTGCAAAAGGGCTTGGCTATACAAAATTTCAATGCTTCAAATGATGTAATTTTCTATAATATTTAGCCTGCCATTTTCAGTTCAGTGTTTGGATAATAGGAGACTTCGAAGAAAAAGCTAAAGAGAGGCTAATTTGCCTGGTAGCACTTCTGTTCTTTTGTTCTTTTAGATTCTAAAATTAACCAACATCTGCAGTGTCAACAAGGACTCCGTATGGCGTTCAAGTTTGTACTTTTCCTGAACAATACGTTTGAGGCAATGTAATCTGAGAAGATTTCTGAGGTAATAATGAATAGAATGTCATATATAGCACTTTATAGTTTCAAAAGTAAGACCCTCGCAACAGTGTTAAGAGGCAGGGAGATACAGTGTCGCAAACCTGGAAAATAGCAGTGTCAGAAGAAAACCAAGGCCATCGTATTCTAATGAAGTGCCCTCTCTACCCTTTTACCAGGGTCAATCTATTGATGACCCATGTTAAAATGCAAAGTTTTCAGCATAATAGATTCCATAAATAACTCTGTAGATTTTATTTTAATTCACTACCAGAAACTAAATACCAAATAAGCATGTTTGAGTTTCAGATGTTTAATAGATCTCAGATGATCAATGAAAACTCATAGGTCAATTTCATAAAAGTTGATTTAATTACTTCTGATTTTATTTTACCTTCAAACAAATTTTCACCAAAACAGTTGTTTTTTGTGTGAAATCATACCTCTTCAATCTTTATTAGTCACATCTAGAAAATTAAAAAACTTTTTTATAAGAACTGTTCTAACAAAGACTATTTCCTTACAGCAAAAATTCTGACCTGTATCTACCTAAATTTTGAAACATTTTTTTTCAATTCAAATTTCTGTAAATATCTGCATCATAGCAGTCATTCAGAATATCTGGAATAACAAACCCCAAAGTGGACTGAAGTTAAAGATTATATTTAAAATAGAGCTTGGGATTGGTACATAGGCAGAGAGCTAAAAGGACCCTATGCTTAAAGCATAAATTGTATTACTGCCAGTTTTACTTTATAGAAATTTCTACTTCTGTCATAGAACTGTTTCTACTTTAAAATACAACAAGATTCAATTGCTTCTATTTCTCAAAGTTCAAGGCTTAAAAATGCTGGTATTCTAGAAATGGGACACCGAGTTTGCAACATCAGAAAGGTGCTAGCATTCTTGAACACTGACAGGCAGGTATATTTCCAAAAGGTGGAAATATGAGACCACACTGGCAAAAAGAGCCAAAAGCAAGAATTTTAATTATGATTTAGGCCAGTTTGTGCTGGTTCTGTGGATGGTTCGCAAATGTGCATCTTTAGGAAGCTTCTTCCACCAACTGGAGAGTTGGCAAGAAACAGCATCCAATATTACTGACAATAGAACCACTAGAGCTTACTTAAAGCTTAGAAAAACATTTTCTGTTAGTTGTTTGGATTATCTCAAGGAACCACAAACAGAAAAGCAGCATTTAAATTTGATGCTGGGGCTGGAGAGATGGCTCAGCAGTTAAGAACACTGACTGTTCTTGAAGAAGACCCGGGTTCAAATCCCAGCACCCACATGGCAGCTAACAACTGTCCATAACTCCAGTTCCAGGGGATCCGACAGCCTCTTCTGTCTTCCATGGGCATTGCACGACACGGGTGCACTTACCTACATGCAGCTAACACACACATACACATAAAATAAAAATAATAAATAAATTTTTAAAAATTTGATGCTGACCAACCATTCTTGAGACTCTAATAGGCTACCTAGTCTTTGTCAGGGATTTGTGGAAATACACTGAACATCCTTGAAAATGTCATCTAACTGAAATAGAAAGTTCTCTCCATGTGCCTGGCTATGGAAGCTATAAAAAGGGAGGCTTGTAGAGAAAGGCATGAAGAATGGTACAGAATTTTACAAGGAAATGGGAGGAAATGAGGTGAGTTGTAGAGCTGGGCTAGGAAAACCTTGAGAAAAGAGAGTGAAGTCACTTGAGAAGGCACTGGAATATGTGACTGTATGAGGGGTCCCTAGGGACAGAAGACCGTGGCTGTGTCAGCAACAGACAGAGGTGGCCTGATTCCAGGGAGATGGTGGATGCTGAGTCTAGGCAGAATCAACCTCCTGAGGAAGGGAAGAACCCAAGGCATTGCTAGGACTAACTGCAACAGTCTTCACTTGTCTAGATTTCAGGAATTTTTTTGTCCCCTTTCCCCATATTGCCACACCTCTGCCTTACCCACCCCCATATACACTGTAAGGAAAAAAAGAAAACCTGTGCTCACAGGCCCAAATTTGTTTGATTTAGGTTTTATTCACCCACTGAGGCATATAGATTTGGGAACTGGTGATCATTAGCGGTGACTTCAGCACTAAACAGTCAGAATTGGAATGCTGGGATTTCCAATAGTAGGAACACCCGCTTACAACCTCAGATCTCTCTGTGATACACTGAAGTAATGTAGTCTCTTGGTTATTCTGCTGCTGATTGGTGAAATGGATGAAAAAGTTCTGGAAGGACTCATGCAACTCCTGCGCTTGGGAGGCAGAGGAAGGCAAAACTCTGAGTCCAAGGCTGCCTGTTTTACATGGAGAGTTCCTGGGAAGCCAGTGCTACATAGTGATACCCTGTCTCAACAATCAATCCAATCAATCAATCAATCAATCAGTCAATCAATGGAACTTCCAAATGTTTACAATTCTAGGTGCAGAGACATAGATGTCAACTAACAAGGCAGATTTAGTCTAGAAAAGAGATTGGGAGTTAGGAAAATGAAGGGGCACTGTTGTAGAGTAGAAACAGCAGCTCTAGCAGTAACTAGCTGGGTACCTTTGATCATTATGCCCCTATCTCAGTTGCCTCAACTCTAAAATGAACGTGATCATTCATCTTAGAAAAACCTGGCAAAAACCCTTTGAGATATGTATCTATGTTCTCTCTTCTGTGTTTTCCACTCTAGTTGGCCCTGTGTCTCTGTCTCAGGAGAGGCTTGTGTCTGGGTTTCCAGGCTTTAGTTCTGAATAATCTATGGAAGAGATCCATATTATTTTCCCAAACTAGAAAGATCTGTCACTCCAAGCCAGGTGTGGTGGTGCATGCCTTTAATCCTAGCACTCTGGAGGCAGAGGCAGGCAGATCTCTGTGAGTTCAAGGCCAGCCTGGTCTACATAGTGAGTTCCAGGACAGCTGGGGCTACAGGAAAACCCTGTCTCAAAAAACAAAAAAAACCAAAAAACCCTGTCATTCCCAAAGCAGCAAGGGCATCCTCTTACCTCTTGGCAGTACCCACTTGCTATGTTTGCTCCAGGGATGCTGGGTCTTTGTCAGAGTCTCTCTTTTCTAGAAAAGAGCAGTGGGGTGAACCCAAAGGGAACCTGTAGATTGGGACTTGCCCATGTGAACTAATGATAAGGTCATACTATGGCTCTAGTGCTTCTCGAGGTCCCTAGTCTCAGGGCTGGGGATGTAGCTCGAGGGTAGAAACTTGCCTCCCATGTACAGTCCTGGGTTCAATCCCCCAACCCCCTACTCCCACACAGCACTTAATCCTTCCCAGAGTCTTGTCAGATGTCAGAAAAACAATTTAGGGTCATACCACATGACAAAAGGACTAGGTCTTAGGTCATCTCATGCTGTGGAGCCATGTTTTTTGTTGTTGTTCTTTTTTGAGGTTGCTGGCAAAACAAAATATAAAAATTTAAATTTCATGTGAGGGGTATTTTGTAGGTTCAAGACTGTCCTACAGCTGGAAAGGGTGAGATACTTCATGCAACTCAAAGTCTAGCCCAGCATAGCCAGCTTTTTTGATCTCAGAAAGTATGCATTTGACATCAGCTACCCCTTTTTATTTGCAGGAGACATAATTACTGTGTTCTTCTAAGGCCATTTTCCTCCTGTGGCTTGCTTCTCTCTTTAAGTATTTTAGGACAAAATGTAAGATGTTGATTGTTTTGTTATTCATTCTTTTTTTTTCTTTGTGATTTAGAAAGTGATAAATGTTTATAAAATATATTCTTTTTTAAAAAAAACTTTTTTTGATTTATTTCAATTTAAAACATATGAATGTTTTGTCTGCATGTAAGTGCACCCTTGTCATGCAATGCCTGTGAAGGCCAGAAGAGGGGATCAGATCTCCCTAGAACTGGATTTAGGGATGGTTATTAGCCACCATATGGGTGCTGGGAATTGAACCCGGATCCTCTGGAAGAGCAGCCAGTGTTCTTAATCACTGAGCCATCTCTCCAGCTCTGAAAGCCCATATTCTTTTTTTTTTTCTTCCTGGAACTGGTTATTGAGACCAGGCTGCCCACCATCTCTTAGACACCAGCCTGCTTCTGCCTCCCAAGTGCTGGGATCAAAGGCATGCACCACCAAACCCAGCTCAAAAGCCTATATTCTTGATTCATTTAAAATAATCTTTGAATTGCTTTGTATTTCATGGCAAGCAGGCTTTCTTAGAAACTGCAAAACAAAGTGAATTGGTGCCCCAGATCTTCCCTTGTCCCATGGCCTTGTAAACTTTCCCATTGTATCACATTGGGTTTTGGGGGAGGAGGGTTTCCTCTAATTTAAAGTCTGTAAAGTATGGATTACCTATATTTTTATTTCTTTTTTAAAAAATTATTTATTGCTTTTATATGTATGAGTGTATTTATGTATATAAGTACACCCATGTCATACAATGCCCCCAGAGGTCAGAGGGCATCAGATTTCCCTGGAGCTGGAGTTATGGACAGTTGTTAGTCTCCATGTGGGTGCTGGGAATCTGACCTGGGTCCTCTGCATAAGCAGCCAGTGCTCTTAACTGCTGAGCCATCTCTCCAGTCCCAATTACCTATATTTTTCAATGAATTCTAATCTGAAATGTCAGCAAAAATTAATACAAAAAAATCTTTTCCCAATAGAAACTACTAAGAGTAATTACATGGTATACTTCTTAAAATAGAAATGACTCCTTTCATCATTCAATGAGAAATAAGGAGAACCTCAGCAAAGCTTTCCGAGCAGGGAGAGAATGTTGAAGATAGCAGTATGAGGTTTGCTCAGTAGCTTATGCTGCAACCAAAGCTGAAGAGCGAAGACACATTTTAAAGAAACCAAAGGAATCCAGACAAGAGAGAAAAACAGAGGAGTGCAGAAAATGGTTCTAAGTATATAAAATAACAAATCAGTGTCTGGAATGATTCTTAATGAAATCATTTCCAAATTAAGATTTTGTACATCAAATGAGTTTGAAAAAATTTATTGCCAGAAAAAGTAACAACTTTAAGTCAGCTCACTGGTAAGAAGTTGAAACAAAGCCAAGTGACACAATACATTCCATCGTGACTTTACCACATTTGCCCATGTGACAGATAATGCTCCCAAAGGCACCATCTTGCCTTACAGGATCTACTTCCAAAGGGAGATTATTGCCTAGTCAACAATATTGGTTGTATGTTGCTAGGTAATGAACATCCCCAAACTGAAAGCTTAAAACAATATTCATCGTCATTCCTTTCTACCATGTGCAGCTTGGCTGGTTCATCTGCTTAACGTTGAGTGCTTTGTCAGGATTGCAGTCCAGGCATCAGCTGGAGGGCTGCTGTTATCTCAAGGATCAATGGACTCAGGATCCATGACCCAGCTTACTCAGGCTATTGGACAAAAAAAATCTTCTTTGGAGAAAAATATTCCAAAACACTATGTCATTCATGTCTCTTATATCTACCAGTAGATGACTTTTTAAAATTTCTATGATTCATATGCTACTGAGACACCCAAATCATCTTAGTCTTCATGCAAATTATTTGAATCACTGAATGAAATACTCATTCACATGTTTAATTGGCATGTCAGTTCTTTGAGGGCAAGATCTTATTTGCCATGTTCTCTGTGGTACCCCCAGTGCCTACCTTAGGGTTTGATATAAACTAGACACTCAACAGATAGCTGTTAAATGATGGCTTCAACTATATTTATTTTGGATCTTCATTGTGTATTGTGCACTTGACTATACTCCTTTAAAAAGTATCAGAAATATTTGCAACTGTATGCAGGAGAAGGAAGACATTATTAGAACTTGGATTTTCAAAGATGTTCCAGCCTTGAAGTTAACAACTTCATAACAACTCAGACTTTCTAAAAGAAGTGCTAACTCCATTTTCTCATAAAGGGAAAATGATCTTTACATAGAGTGCTGCAGTGGACACACTTACCCTTGTGTTTTGCCACACAATTTGGCAAATTTAGTTTTGTCAATTTTTAAAATTTCAGTTCTACAAACTTTGCCATACAGTTATGATAAAGAATCAGAACTCAGAGTGTTTGACCTATAGTTTCCTGTAGTCTGGATTACTGTGATTGCTTGTTCCTGATATGGTTTAACATGTCTGTGTATCCTCTGTATTTCCTGCAAGGTGGCAGCTGGGTTGAAAACTTGATGAGACTCAAGTTTGAACCCATGGCATGACTGCTGTGGGTGGTATGCCAAGAGGCACCTGATGTCTGGTTGTTTCTGTGTGACTTGGGTAGACATTGATGCTAACAGCCTAGGTCTATTAATTTATTGTGGGCTATAGAATATTTTAATCTGTTATTTTTTAATTATTAGAACAGTATTATAAAAGATAATTATCTTCCTGTTATTTGTTTAATAGGTGGTACAATTCTGATAAGTGACTGCTTGGTTCTTTCCCTTTATTTACTAGTTTACAAGATAATGCTTCCTTTCATCTTTCAAAGTTAACTTTATTTTATATATCTTGAACATCTATATCATCTATCTATCTATCTATCTATCTATCTATCTATCTATCTATCTATCATCTATCATCTGTCTATCCATGCATGTGTTCATACATGTAATCAACATATTTTATGTGTTTCAAGCCACTGCAGTCACTGTCATTGCAGTCTGGTGTGTCCCATGCTTGGCTATTGAGAACCTCCTCCATCAGCATCTTATTCCTTTTGATATGACCCAACATCTTTATAACTTCCTCACCATCTGATATGACTTGGTGTTCTAGGATTGCCTTCTCTATCTCATGCCACAAAACTGGAATCTGCCATTTCCCCAACGTGCCATGGTTTCTTATGTGGGAAATGGTATTTCAAAACCTAAATTTAGGCACAAAGCATGTTCATTACTGCTACAACATTCATAGCTTCTAGATCTTTTCTGTGAGAGAATTAGAAAATACCTATTTTTAAAGATAAAACAACTCATTCACTCATTTTGACATTCAAATTCAAATTTAGTACTACTAGGCCTTTATAAAAGGCTCAGGATAACAACACGACTGTTTCTGCAATCAAGATTATTAGGAATCACATTTTTTTTTTTCATTCTGCATTTGGCTTTATTTTTCAAAAGTACTTTTTACTCTATCTACATTGTCAGAGAATATAGCCAGTATGTCCAGAACATACTCCCTCTGAGCTCTCATTGACTCTTAATTCCACAGGTGGCTATATATTAAGTGTTTTCTGTTAGCCTTCAAGCTGCCGTACCTGGTCATTCTGGCTTTGTTTCTGATAGATACACAGGAAGGTTCACAGGAACACAGTTCCCGATTTATTGCATGTTGATAACAGTCATTGTCCTTTGTGTCCTTACAGGTTTTCTGCATATAAAACTCTCAGCTCAGATTTTCTTAAGAATCTAATCTTAAGTGTGTTACTCCATTTCCCTGACACAAGTGTTGTTGAAACACCTGGAGTTCAGCTAATTTTCTTTTCCTGGCCCTGGGGTTCAATCCACACAACCCCCCCAAAAAGCTTCCAGTAATCTTAGTAGAATATGGCTTAGTTCATCATTCTCAGTCAATATCCTAGGTACATGTTCTATATTCTTTCTAAATATAGATATCTCATTTTTAAGTTTATTTTTGGTGTCAAGGATTGAACCTGGGCCTTGTGCATACTAAGCATGTGTTCTATCACTGAGTTGATCCTCGGCCCCATATATATATATAAATTTTTTTAAACTTTTTTTAGAAGAAGCATTTCATTACAACAGCATTGACATATTCAATAACAATTTTCTGAGCAAAGATGCATCTTTTTCAAAATTGGCTGTAAATTTTTAGGTTTACAGTTGAATTATTAGTTATACAATATTGTAGTTAGTATAAACCCTATAAGACATAAAGTTAAATGAAGTTTTAACCTTTAAAAAAGATCCCCAATTCAGTATTAAAATACACAGTTTCATACAGAAAAATTCTTTTTTTTTTTTTGTCTTCTTTTGAGACAGGGTATCCCTGTAGGCCCAGCTGGCCTAGAACTCACTATGTAGACCAGGCTGGCCTTGAACTCACAGAGATCCACCTGCCTCTGCCTCCCGAGTGCTAGGATTAAAGGTAAAGGCATGCACCACCACGCCCTGCAGAAAAATTCATTTTTAATACAATTGACATTATGATATTTGCACTTGCGTTTCTAATCTCTATATATCTGATTATTACTAGTCACAGTAAGTTACTTTCTGAGCTCCTTGGCATCTGAGCATGGATGTAAAGTCGTCAGGTAGATTTCAATGGTAATGTTTTTCACATCTATTAATGTATTTTTTATCAATTTTAAAAAATCTTTAATAACTACATGATTAGAAGAAGCATTTCACTACAGATTTAACATATTCACTAACACACTCCAGAGCAAGAGTATATCTCTTTCACAAGTGGGTGCAAGTTTTTAGGTTCACAGTTGAGTTAATACAGTTATACAATCTTAAACTCAGTATAAGCCCTGTAAGACATAAAATTGAATGAGTATTTTAACCTTTAAAAAATATCCATTTCACTTTAGAATATATTGTTCGATGCAGAAAGACTCATTGTTTTTGCTACTAACACTGAGATGTTGGCACATGCATCTCTAATCTGTATGTATCTGATTATTACTAGTCATAATCGGTTGCACTCAGCTCTTTGGCACCTGTGCATGTCTATAAAGTCATCAGGTAGATTTCAGTGATAATGTTTATCACCTCTACTACTTAGCATGACATAAATTTCCATGCTTCCTCCTCAAATATAATACATTTTTAAAAATTTGTTGATTTTGTGTGTGTGTGTGTGTGTGTGTATCACACAGAGCATCCCAAACCATCTTATTCAACTATACACCCACTTCCCAGATGGCACCCTCCCATAGCCTCCCTCTCCCCACTAGAACCCTTATACTCTGATATCTCTGCTACTGTCTGCTGTGTTGTCGGCACCTCCAGCCATTCCCCAATACTTGTCCATCGGGTGAATCTAGTCAGCCTATCTAGAGGTCTTTGTTTTAGGAGGGTCAGCTCTTCCTCTTCTAGCAGCAATCAGTTGTAAATACTCCTTTAGATAAGATTGGGGTCCACTGTTCATTTTCCCAGTTCTAGGCTGGGTTAGGGCTGGGAGTCCCTTTGGCCACCCCGGCCAACAACTCAAAAGAAGGTATCTCCTATCTGGCATTGTTGCTTGTTATATAGCCTTTAGCTATGCATATGGACTCTTAAGAAATTATATTGACCCCTTTAATCTTTGGTTATACTTTCCTTTTGGGTGTTGAAGGCCATACAGTTGGCCCAGATAAACCAATTTATTTTTACTCTTAAGGTCATTTGAGGACCTGTTCCTCAGGGGTCACATGGGCTTGG
>NW_008359442.1:11524087-11525536 GCF_000622305.1 Nannospalax galili
TTATTGTTCTTCTCTTTCAGGTTCTTTCTTTTCCTTTGCCTCCCTATTTCCTTTCCATTATCCTGGTTCCTGCAGTTTTGTCTGGATACATACTCACTTATCAGGGTCTGGTTCTAGGATCCACATATGAGGGAGAACATATGTCAATTATTTTTCTGAGTCTGTGTTACTTCACTTAGTATAACAGTTTCTAGTTCTATCCATTTACCTGCAAATTTCATGATTTCATCTTTCTTTATTGCTGAGTAAAACTCCATTGTATAAATGAACCACATTTTCCTTATCTACTCATCAGTTGAGGGACAATTAGGTTGCTTCTATCTTTAGTATTGTGAAAAGAACAGCAACAAACATGGATGTACAAGTGTCCCTGCAATAGAATGAGTTCTTTGGGTATATGCCAAGGAGTGGTATAACTGGGTCAAACGGTAGGTTCATTTGGAGATTTTTAAGAGTTCTCCACACTGCTTTCCATAAGAGTTGAACCAGTTTGCAGCCCCACCAGTAGTGGGTGAATGTTCCCCTTTCCCCACATCCTCTCCAATATTTGGTATCATTTGTTTTCTTGATCTTAGCCAGTCTGACTGGGGTAAGCTAAAATCTTAAAATGAATTTAATTCACATTTCCCGAATTACTAGTGATGTTGAACATCTTTTAAGATGCTTCTTAGCCATTTTTACTTCTTCTTTTGAGAGCTCTCTGTTTAGCTCTTTAGCCCATCTTTTAATTGGGTTACTTCCTGTCTAGATTCTCTGTTTTTTTGAGTTCATTATATATTCTGGATGTTAAACCTTGTCAGATATGTTGCTGTTGAAGATCTCCCATTCTGTGGGTTTTCTCTTCACTTCCCTGGTTGCCCCTTTGACATACAAAAGCTTTTTAGTTTGATGAGGTTCCATTTGTTGATTCTTGCCCTTATTTTTTGTGCATTTGTAGGTTTTTCCCAATGTTTTCTTCTAACAGTTTCAGAATTTCGGGATTTACATTGAGGTCTTTGATCCATTTGGAATTGACATTTGTGCAAGGTGAAAGATAGGGGTTTAGTTTCATTCTTCTACAGGTGGAGATCCAGTTTTGCCAGCACCATTTCCTGAACATGCTCTTTCCTCCAGTGAATATTCTTGACCCCTTAGTCAAATATCAGGTGGCTGAAATTGCATGTACTCATATTTGGGTATTTTGTTCCATTGATCTATGGGTCCATTTTTGTGCCACTACCATGTTGTTTTTATGACTATAGCTCTGTAATACAACTTAAAATCTGGTATAGTAATCCCCCTGGCATTGCTCTTAGTGCTCAGGGTTGTTTTGGCTATCTGAGGTCTTTTGTGCTTCCATATAAATCTTAGGATGGTTTTTTCCAATTCTGTGAAAATGTTATGGGGATTTTGATTGGCATTGCATTGAATCTATAAATGACTTTTGGTAGGATGGTCATTTTCACAATA
>NW_008359442.1:11527339-11528248 GCF_000622305.1 Nannospalax galili
TATCTAATGGAGAAAGTGGGGCATTGAAGTCCTCTACCGTGAATGAGTTGGGATTAATATGGGTCTTAAAGTCCTATAGTACTGTTTTTATGAAGTTGGGTGCACCAGAGTTTGGTAAATAGATGTTCACGATTGTAATATCTTATTGATTGATTGTTCCTTTGATCAGAATGAAGTGGCCCTCTTTATCTCCTCTGGTTAGTTTTAATTTAAAGTGTATTTTGTCAGATATTAGAATTGCTATGCCTGCTTTTTTCATAGTACCATTTGCTTGGTATATTTTTTTCCATCCTTTCACTTTAAGATAGTGTATGTCCTTGAAAGTGAGATGGGTTTCTTGCAGACAACAAGAAGATGGATTTTGTTTCTTAACCCCTTTACCTAGTCTGTGTCTTTTTACTGGGAAGTTCAGTCTGTTAATATTTAAAGTTATTAATGAAAGATGAGTATTGAATCCTGTCATTTTTGTTTGTATTTACATTTGTGATGTAGCTGTTCCACAGTTATACCTTCATTGAATTTCTTTCTGCAACCCCTTGGGTATAGTCATTCCTTTCTTCAGCTCTTTGTATTGGTTCCAGAACTCTCTGAAGGGCTGGTTTTGTGGACATGAATTCCTTTAGCCTATTTATGTCATGATAGATTTTTCTTTCCCTTTCAGCTATAATAGACATTTTGGCTGGGTATAGTATTCTGGACTGGCATCTATTGTCATATAGAACTGGAAATACCTTGGTCCAGGCTCTTCTGGCTTTCATAGTTTGCAATGATTAGTCAGCTGTAATTCTGATGGGCTTTCCCTTGTATGTGAGTGTGTTTTAAAGATTTTTTAAAAACATGTGTGTTTTTTAAAGATTTTTTTAAATGTGTATGTGTGTGTGTGTGTGTGTGTGTGTGTGTGTGTGTCAC
>NW_008359442.1:11528424-11528762 GCF_000622305.1 Nannospalax galili
TTATTGCATATTCCATTCTTGTGATTTCTTAAATTTTTCATAATCTTTGCTTGAGTGGTCTAGATCATCCACTTTATCTTCCAGTCTTGATACTCTGTTTTCCATTTCGTTCATCCTTTTGATGAGGCTTTCTCCTTTCATTTCTAATTGGCTTAATGAGTGTTTCACTTCCTCTTCTTTTAAGTCTGAGTATTCTTCAATATTTCTAACTCTTTTCTGAATTCATTCAGAAGTTTATTCCTGTCTTCCTTCAGTTCTTTGATTACCTTGTTTGTGTGTTCTTTAAATTCACTGAATTCTTTTATCATATTCATCATTGTTCTTGTGAGCTCAATGTC
>NW_008359442.1:11530101-11561524 GCF_000622305.1 Nannospalax galili
GTAGTCCCAGCTGGCTGGCCTTGAACTCACAGAGATCCACCTGCCTCTGCCTCCCGAGTGCTGAGATTACTTAACATGGATTCAAAAGGTTTTCCTTTTCTTTTACCTTATGTGTATGTAAAGTGTTATTTTTTGTACTTATTTGCTTTGGTGTTCCTTTTTAGTTTTATTTTTGAATTAAGAATTTCCTTTATTCTTTCACAAGGTCTGTCTCCTCATTCAATGATCAGTTTTAAAATTCTGATTTATTTATTTTTCTCCTTTCATGTATGTGTAACTTTCCTAATGTCATTCATTTCGTTTTTGAAATAGTAGGTTACAGTCTGAATCTTGTCTGAGGATGTAACCTTATTCAGCCATTCATTCTCTTTTATCAAATAAGGTTTTATACAATTTGACCTGATCCTTTTCTGTTGTTTATTTTTATGAAAACCTTGTTTCCTGAACTTTTGGCTGGAGATGTGCTTTAGTTAAAGGGCATGGCACAGGAGTTAGAAAAGCTAACTTCACAATGGTCCCTGACCTGTGGTTTCCGTCATATTTAAAGACAAGATGCTCACTTTTTATCTGGGTTCTCTTTCATTGTCTCTATTGCCATGATCCAACTCAGTTTATGTTCTGCTCCTAAAAGTTCCTGCTTATGTGGGGCCATGGCCCTTCAGTTGCAAGTGTTCTCAGGGACTGAATTGTTTCAGCATCTCTGTGCTCACTGTGGGCTCCATGCTCTTATCCACTAATCAAAACGTCAAATATCCCTCCAGATTCAGCTGCCATTGCCGCCTTGGTCTCTGAGTTTCCCAGGGACTTGTCAGCTGCTTGGGGCTTTCATGTTCCCAGGTCCATCCTTCATTCCCTTTGCCTCTTCCTACATGGGTGTCAGTAACATGCAGGTCTGTGACTTTCCCCTTCTGTTAGTGTTTGAGGTTTATGTTAGTGTTTATGAAGTATATTTTTACCATAAATATTGGAAATAACTTATGACTTTTCTACCTAGTTGCTCTTTTGGTGAACAGTTCTAGGTAAATTTAAAAAAACTTCCTTTTCTACCATAGAATCCTCTTTGATTTTTAAAAATCAATAGATGTTTCTTGGAGGATGGCATGTTACATGTGGACACTATTGAAATTAATGAAAACTCCTAGTTTTTAAACAGCAAAGGGAAACAGTTGAAGTTATACAGCCTATGCATTCTCCTTCTGAACCAGTCTGTGAGAGCTATCCAAGAGCCTGCTTAGAGATGGGTGGGGTTCTACAGACTTGTATAGTTTACCAGGAGGCAATGGCTACAACTGGAGCACAGGGGAGCATGCTGGCTTTCAGAAACCCAGGCAGGAGACAGATGCATGCGAATCCTCTATAAGCCAAGCTTTGAAGTAGAAACTGCAGATTGCTGTCAGCCAAGTTTGGATCCAAACATGTTTGAGGAGTTTATTTGGGCATTTCTTAAACCGCAGGTCACATGTCTGTGTTTCTCCAGATTTCTTAAGAAACCAAGTCATCTGAGAAAGGCAGTTGGTTTTTATTTATTCCTTCATTTCAACAGACTTTTCATTAACAACACGGAGCTTCTGACATTTTTAGATTTTATAGTCACATTATGCATATGTTATACAAATAATCCCAAGGTCTCTAAAACTAGCAATTGACAAAAAAATCATGTAATCATCTAGTACAGACGGTTAAGGTAGAAAAACAAAAAAAATTTGTATTTGACTTATTTTTCTAAACTGGAGTGTGAATCAAGTCCTAGTTGTTGACTACATATTTTAGAATATTAGATTCAGCAATTCTTTTCCTTATTTTTGGGCAAACATTTGTTCCTGTGAATTTCATGTTCTCTTTCAACTCACTGAATATGAGACACTGCTTGTGGCCTGATCCTGTTCAGGTGAGAATCCCACCGACATCTCCCTGCCTCCCTGTTGGCACTGTACCCGTCACTAAGATCCTAAGACAAAAACTCAGTAGAAGCTTTCTTTTAGGAGTTCTAGGCAAATGATGATTCTCTAGACTAGATTAAAATTATGTAGAGCTGACCAGTTCAGTAAAATGTTGAAGACCCTGTTCAGCACCCATTACTATCAGTTTTCCTCCTTTAAGCTTCTTCTGAGGGAGAGTGCTATCGTTTTTTTTTTTTTATTTTATTTGTTATTTTTATTTTATGTGTATGCGTGTATTGCCTGCATGTAGGTAAGTGCACCCATGTCGTGCAATGCCTGCCGAGGTCAGAAGAGGCTGTCAGATCCCCTGGGACTGGAATTACGGACAGTTGTTAGTTGCCATGTGGGTGCTGGGATTCGAACACGGATCTTCTGCAAGAACAGTCAGTGTTCTTAACCGCTGAGCCATCTCTCCAGCCCCTGAGAGTGCTATAAAGATTTCTAGAACTCATTAACTTAATTAAGTCTACTGTTAAACTGATATGAATTCTATAGAATACCAGCCCAAGTACCGTCTAGATGGTTAATGGTACCCAAGAGATTATCTCCTAAACACTGAAAACCCATACACTTTGCCCCATTCCTTGCAAGTCCACCACATGATTTCTACACACCCATCAAAAACATTTACAAAGCTAACCAAATTTCCTTTTCAAGCATCTACATTAAGTACAGCCTATAGTATGGTGGAATATTTCTCATGTAGTTATCAGAGTAAAGACCACTGGGTATTTACTTTGTATTTGCTATATACAAGGTGCCATGATAAATCATGTCCAACATTGTAGAGTCTAGTTTTAAAGGAGTTAATCACTACTAAATGCAACTTTTGTAACTGGCATTTGTAAAGTGTGAAATATCGAAAGCTATATATTTAAATTCTCTGCATGAGATACTGTTTATTACTAAAATTTATTTGGCTTATGAGACCTACTTATTTCTTGTCACATTAGTTGCCCTTTAGCTGGGGAGAGAAGTATTTTCTTTTTGCTATATTTTAACACATAGAATGTGGAGGGAAAAAAGTTGAGTAAGAATTTGAATAGGCTGGAAGAGAAAACGGAATCTAGTGATGCAATAGAAACAGGCTAAAGAGACGATGGAATGTCAAGGGTATGAGGAGAGAGTTTGTTGTTTACTGCTTTGCAGGAAAAAAAAGGACATGTTTTGCTTTGTTTTCCTTATTTGTTTTTGATCACCAAGATGAGCTAGTGTATGGAATATTGAAAGACATTGAAGCAGGAGACAAAGGGTTTTAAAGGAATGTGCTAGATAGATGTTTGTTCAAGGATGTTTTGTTTTTGTAATAAACATCATATAGTAAGGAAATGTCTGGATAAAAACACGTATTGATGATAAAGGGTTGTATGAAATACGGGGACTTAGTAGAAAAGAATTATGTAGACATCAATATAGTTACATATAGGATCATGGTAATCTGCATCTTACATATTGATTGCCTACTTTTCTGACAACCAAGCATTATCGATAAAACATGAAAAGCTAGAAAAGGCCCTGAACAACCTCAGAAACAAACTGGAGATGGACGATTTCCTCTCTGGGAAAGCACAGTGGAAGGAACACCGAATAGGAACATGATTAAATTTTTTGAAGATGAAGCTTATGTACTGTGCAGTCAGGAATGGTTCACCAGATCATCTAGTGCTAAAACTGAAGGAAAGAAGGAGCCCTTGAACTTTGGAAGAAGTAATTTTAGAACATATAAAGATCTTCTATTTACTCTTAAGTTAAAAATACATGCTCTTGAGCTATAAATACACCACACCAACAAGTACCAGAGAAACAAACAAAATAAATGCTGTAGGATTTGGTAGCTACATGGATAAAGTACTCACAGTGAGTTGATAAGGGAATTGGAGCTATTTAGAATATACCCATACTTTGTAAAGCTGATATACTAAAGATTATTTCTATCCTTCCACCAAACATTTCTTGGTTTATCTATCAAAACAAATCTTTTGGATGAACAATTTAAGGTCTCACACAGGGAAACAGCACCTGAAAAATATCACCTCCAAAACATTGATGTCTCATACTTAAATTTGGATGATGAAGTTATTTGAGGAATGCAAATAATTCTTATTAATAAATAAGCACACAAAGTAAATTGGTATTAGGATGAGATATTAATGAATGTGATGTGAGGCTGAGTTAGGACTCTGCTATAGTTTGTGCAACTAACTATAGTTGAGTTATGGTCTAAGGAGTGGCTCATTCTTTTCGGTAAACATTCTTTAGGTAAACAGATAAAGATAAACAAGGCTGGACCAGGGTGACTGTCTTCTTAGGCCAATGAAGTGTTACTTTAAACTCATATTCTTTAAATATGTACTTAGTATTTATTTAAAATCAGTCTGATAAGTTCAGGGGAATGAGGATAGGGTCAGTGTCTTTTCTGTTGGCTTGAACAACTTGGGTATGTCTCCAACCAATACCCTCTACTCAGCGGAACAAAACCTCTGCAGTTAGCTACACACTAGCCTTGCTACCCGAGAAGTTCCTTGGGTGCCTCAGCCTCCTCTTGCTACCCAGAAACTTCCTGATAGATACCTATAAAGCTTACTCATCTTTATTCTAGTAAATTTTAGTATGCAGGTTGATTTGTGTAAGACAGTGTACATTGCCTTTACAGAATGATACGTAGAGTCTTTCCTTAATTTAGCTTATCAGCTAAAACAAACAAAAAAAAATCAGAAGAATTATTCTGTAAATTAGAGATTTTTAAAATTTAAGTTATTTGCAGTGGCCATGGATGGCCCATCACTAGGTTGGCACTCCATAAGGGTACAAATACTATTATGTTTCCACATCATCTAGCTTAATTGAGAGCAGATAGTGCTTCATCTGATTGAAAGAAGTTGCCTGCCCATTCCCACATTATTCTCTTAGCTTTGTCCTTAAAGGCATTTTATGACCATTATACTCAGTCTCACACTCCTGATGGTGAGAATCAGCGCACACTTATGAAAGGAGGAAACAACCTTGGGAGAAGCTCCTTACCTCACAGTAGCCAACAGCACAGGAGGTTTAGTTCTTCAAGCCCAACCATTCAAACTATCCTTTCTGACAGTTCAGTCTGCATTGGGTTAGGCTGTGCCATGTAAAATAGCCCATGTTCAGCTGTGCTGGGCCTCCAGAGAAGCTAATTGTAATGGCACATTGTTCTCAGCATGGCCTGGAGGAAAGAACATGGAGATCAGATACTTGAGTTGCAAATTCAAGTGTCAACATTATGAAATTTTGAAGAAACCGCTTATTCTCTACGTTTCATTTACTGATTCAGTAATAATTGAGTTTTTGTCATATGCAAGATTATAGGGAACACTAAAATGCATGAAATGTGAGCCCAAAGAAAATGCCTTCTTTGGGCTCACAGTTTAGTTGGGAAGATAAAATTCACCTGCAAAACACTGCCATTCAAGGCACAGCATGATGATGCTGAAGCTGTTTTATTTATATCTATACTTTATCCTAAGCAAGATAATTTACTTCCTGCTACAATAATCAAGAAGGCACTATAAAAGAGAAGACAGGTGATCTCGGGATTGACAGATGATTAAATTTCACTAAGCAGAGAAATGGAGGGCGGTTCAAACAAGTGCCAGGGCAGGAGCGAAGGTGCAGAGCTGGAAGCTACAGTGCTATTTTGGTATGGTCAGACAGATGGTTTGTGTGGGTGGGCTGTGAGAGATAAGACAAGTAGTCTTCCCCCATCCATATCATGTAGTAGGCACTTTAAAGTTTAGTTTCTGCCTTGGATAAATAGAATAAGGGATAAAGGTCAAAAAAATTCAAGAATGGAACTTGGGAGCCTAGACCTCAGCTTTGTCACCAGTTCTTTGGGCTCTCTTGGTCATGTCACTAGGGGGCTGCATTGTCCTCAGCTGTTCACTGGAGGAAATTTGACTGTCTCTAAGAGTTACAAGGACAACATGAACAATGAGAATGAAAGACAAATGAAGGCTGCTGTACCTGGGGCTGGAGAGATGCCTCGCCATTAAGAGCACTGGCTGCTCTTGTAGAGGATCTGAGTTTGGTTCCAGCAGCCACATGGCAGCTAACAACTGTCCAGAATTCCAGTTCCAGGGAGTCTAACGCCCTCTTCTGACCTCTACAGGCATTGCACAACATAGGTGTGCCTCCATACATGCAAGCAGTATACTCATACACATAAAATAAAAATAATAAATAAATATTAAAAAAGAAAACTGTTGTATCTCAACCCCTAACAGGAGTTGCTATGGAGTAAAATTAAGTTTAACTCTTGGAAACAACAAACATGAGCACCTTCTTTCTATAGTGCTTATTGCTTGGTAATCTGATTCCTCAGAAGAGGGCAGAGAAGATTGGAAAAAGCTGCAGATTGTGATCATTAATATACCAGTTTCTGAGATGGAGGCATGCAAGGGAGAGTGTGGAAATTTTTGTTTAATATCAAATGAAAAGCCCATCAAGGCATCTTGGGAGAAGCCAGGGGTGGAAGCCTTCTGGTTGTAGGAGGTTGTACAGGATATGAACCTCAAGAATGTCCTCAGATAGTGGAAGCCTTTTGGTGTGCCTCCAGTTCAGTGCCATCCTCTCTGCCCCAGGGAGGGTGTGGAGCAGGAACAAGTGTCCTGTCTTTGCCAGTAACTTACCTGGAGCCAGTCTACTTTGGCATCCGACCACCAGGCAGGATGGGTATGCCTCCACCACAGCTTCTTGGATGAATCTTGCTCTGTTCAGTCCCTTTCCTCAGCTCTTAGATCCCAGGATGGATTCTGTCAGAATAGCTCCATATTTCCCAGACAAGATACGGTTTAACAGTTTTTCCCCTGGTGACCCAAATCAGGTCAGGTGCCTTCTAAGACACTTCAAATGCAGGTCCCAGAGACTGTGACTTCTTTGGGTATTTACACTGTGTGGGTGGGAGCAGGCTGCCCGGTGGGCAGATCCAAATGAGGCACTGCCATCCAAACCACAGGGAGGAGTACCAACCTTCCTGGGGAATTTTCCCTGACACTCCTGATCAGGTCAGTGACCAGATGAACGTGTCACCTCCAGCACAGTGAGTTGTCCTAGAAAATCTGGACCAAACCCCTGGGAGGCAGAGCCTTCAGGACTCCGATTACTATCATTGAGTATGTCCCCAGACAAATTTCTAAGCAAACACCAAGTCTCCATCTAAAGTAGAGCTCATCGGCAGCTTTGGGGGAAATGAGGACAGGGGGGTTATACAATTTGGGGCTGGGCAATGATGCATTTGCTATACTGTACATCCCTATAACCTTGGTTCTCTAAGCAAGTGATTTGGTGACAATCTGGGTATCTCTGAGAGATCCTGTGCTCTTCATCCATCTTGGGCTGTATTATGGAAAAACAGTAATCACCAGAGGAGAAGCTCAGCCACAATGGTAACGTATGTAACATCATGTAGAAGAACAGTGCTTTCACTCCCCATGTATGGGCAAGATGAAGATAGCTAGCATTACTCCATGGAAGGAAGTAAGGTGTTGGGCATGACAGTCATGCCTGTAATCCCAGCACTTGAGAGACTGAGGGAAAAGGATTGAGCTCAAGGCTAGCCTGAGACCCTGTTTCAAAAAATAGAGAAGGTAGGAGAAGGAAAGAGAAAGAAAGAACTAGAGCAAGAGAACATTTATCTGGAACTGTTGAAAAAATCAGGTGAGAAAATATA
Organism: Nannospalax galili; assembly: GCF_000622305.1. Classification (NCBI taxonomy): domain Eukaryota; kingdom Metazoa; phylum Chordata; class Mammalia; order Rodentia; family Spalacidae; genus Nannospalax; species Nannospalax galili. The sequence continues at coordinate 11,537,740 of NW_008359442.1, forward strand.
TATCAGGTCCAGGAAAACTCTTGATGTTGTAAGTTTCCTGGCCAGCAAAACAATACCAAAACTCCTCCTTTAAATATGGGGGTTAAAAAAAAGCACTGCCATTTCCTTGTGTGCCTGTCACAATATTATTTCAGAGGGTTTGGTGGGTACCTGTGACGTTTTTCTGCTACCATAATGGAGAGCGCGAGTTTCAGAGAAGTACTGTTTGTGGTATGTGAGACTCTGTAAGTGTTCTATCACAGCAAAGGAAGAGAGACGTTATACCTGGATTCTGACTACAAGTGGATAAGAAAAGAACTCAGTGTTGAGCTATGAACACGCTGGTATTTCACAGCACAGCTGCTATGATGGGATCAGCGTTAATTGCAGCAGGGAACTGAATTTGTTTGGAAGCCCAGAAAAGTCTTTGTCAAGACAGGTAAGGGTCTGAGCCTCAAGGTTATAGGTCTGCAGGCTGAGGCAACTGGGAGTACAGGGTCATATTATATCTCTGAGTAATAAGGGTAGTGATGCTTTCTTGTGACTTCTGCAAACATAGATTAAGCAGTTAGGAACGCATGGATATGCTGCCTAGGGGTATGTTACTACATGTTTGCAGTAGATTGATTCATGTGTTTATTTACAAGTTGTTTTGTGTAATGGTGTATGTACAATACACACTTGTAAACTAAATATTATTTTCTCTCAAAATGGATGAGGATAACAATTTTAAGAAGTATGTTTTTGTTTTTTTAAAACAGGGTCTCATTGGGCAGCCTAGTCTAGCCTTGAACTCATGATCCTCCTCCTTCAGCATCCTGGCTGTTGAGATTACAGGCATCTGCTACCATGCCAGCTAGGAAACATATTTTGTTCCATCATTTATAGCTCATAGAGTTGGAGATACATAATTTTTTGCCCTTGTCTTTGGGGGATATATTCCAAGCCCCCCAGCAGATACTTGAAACTGAGGGGAGTACCAAAATGACCAAGATAGTCACTAAGTGACTAGTGGCCAGGGGGCACATACAATGCGGATGTACTAAATACAGCAGTGATGCACGTTCTGGAATAGATGGAGCTGAGTGGTGATATATTTTATCATACTACTCAGAACAATGCAGAATGTAAAACTTATGAATTATTTCTGTAATTTTCCATTTAATATTTCAAACCTCTGCTGACTGTGGCTAACTGAAACTATAGAAAGGAAGATAAGGGGGACTACTGTATATATGACATCTCCATGAGTCAACTTGGGGGGGCAATTAGATACATGATTTAAAATCTCTAATATGCAACTTTTCAATATGTGTCCAACATCATTTCACAGAGTCACAGTTCAAAAGGAACAGAATAGAAACTGGAATGCTTAGGGAAGATCTGTACCTGGATTTATCTTGCATTTGACTATTAGGGTTGGAAAGGGTTTTCTCTTTTAGCCACTTTTTCTCTTTCCCGGCACCCCCCAGCCTGCTCTGTTCACGTGTCTACCATAAGCCTCCAATATTTGCATGCTCCTTTCCTTCCAGTTGCTTAGTGCACATTGCTTTGTGATTGTCCATTTTCTGGTGAGACAGGTACTCTTTAGTACCTCCTGCCTCGTAAACTAGGATTTATTTCCCAAGAGCTGGGAAGGTTTCTCTCCCTTTCCACAATGGTCACATATGGGACAGAGGATCTTCCTGCCTCCCCCAGACCGGGTCCCTTGCAGAAGAAGCCACTAGGCTGACTGAACTCAGGGTACCATCCAGCCAAGTGGTTGTAATAGGCAAAGGGCTTGCTCCTCATGGTAAAGACTTTTACCATAGCTGAGGAGACTCACAGAACAGAGTGCAGCACCAGGAACTTTCAAGTAGTTCATTGATCTGTTCCTTCTCTCTGTCTCATGCTTATTTTCCATAACCTAGTAAGAAAGCCTTTAGCATGCAAGAATATCTTCCACATCTGCCTTATATATTTTACACAAGCTAAAATAAAACAAAACCAAACAGTAAAATATATTACAAAGTCTTGGCAGTGCCCTGGAGTCTCTGCAATTGGCACCATCATTGCTAGAGGATAAAGCTTGGGATGGTGGGAGGTGAGCAGTGATTTGATGCCTATTAGAGACTTTTGGACCTTCTTCTCTGAGCTTCACCATATCATATAGCCCCAAATTATTTGAACCCATTTGGGTTCAACTGATTGACCTGAAACTGTCCCCCAAGTACCCTTTAAAAAAATGAATTGGCTGCATTTAGTAGAGAAGAGTTAGTGTTTTTAATAGCTTGAAAAATGATAGCCAGATGCTCACCACAAGGGAGGAGGCCCTTCCCCTCTACTTCAGCCTGCCATAGCAATCCTTAGCCTGTTCCTCCCCATCTGGACAGCTGCCCTGAGCCCTGTGGGGGGCTACCTTGGGAGACCGCCCGGGAGCTCCAACTGGCCCCAAACCCAAAGAAGGCAGGCAAACCATCTGGAATGCATTGTCCGGATCGGCTCTGTGCTGCCCAGGCACCCTGACAGCTTCTTGGTCCGTGTGAGGCTTGGATTTATTCCATCAGGCACTCTCCAGGCAGAGGTCTCCAGACTTCTCTTTGACTTCTTCCAGAATTTGGATTCCAACAGAGGCACAATTAGACCTGCCAGTCACTTCCAAGTTTGGCTTCCTCAGGGAAAAGACCAAGGTATGCTCTGAGAGATACTTTCCAGCAGCTCTTGGCCTCGGAACAAATAAAGAAGGGGAATACTTTCAGTGGAAGCCCTCTCTCCATCTTCTTGTATCCCACTGCAATATGCCGGCCATCCATTCCAGCCCTGATGACTGACACTTATTTGGAAAGAAGAAAGACAAGTTATTCTATTCCATGGCACTTTGGAGAACCTTTTAGAAATGGCAACCTGTCTTTCCATATTCTCTATATACCAGTCAAGGTTTATTTGGGAAAACTGAATAGATAAAATCTAGGGGGCGAGGAAGGGCTTGAGAAGAGGTTTGGAACTGTCATCAAATCAAATTGTCAAGAAGATTGAGGGTTTAATTTTTTTCTTTAAAACATAAATCCTGGCAAACAATGGGTTAATTACATTTTTTCTTCTAGGACAATAAACACTTTGTTAGTATGTGAAAAGTTTTGATCTGCTCTTCACAAAGCCTCAACATTCTTCCTACCGCCTTGTTTGTCCTTATTTGTCCTTATTTGTTCTTCCTAGACAAGAAAAAGGTTAAGTCCCCATCTCTAACCAGGTGAGTAGATTCCAAGTTAATTGGTTCTAAATTGAAGAGACTCTACTGTGTCTCACATCGAACTAGTTCTCTCAAATGGCTAGTGACACAGCACCATTACCTCAGAGTTACTTTTGAAGCCTCCAGTTATGTTTGGAAAACAGTTGTGTATTTCATGTCCCTGCCTACATCACTCACCTGGCAGTTGTGTCAAATGTTCCTCCCTGTGTCTGCCAGCAGCAATTAGAAAAAATAATTTATTGAGAATTTCATACAAGCATAAAAGGCATTTTGATCAAATCCATGCCCACTCCCTCCCTCCAACTCCTCCATATCTCCCCATCACTTTTTTCTGATAACTTCATGTACTCCTCCTCCTCCTCCTTCTCCTCCTTCTTTTTAATGGGGCTTTTTGCTACTCTAATATTCCCCCTTCTGAAGCGATAACCCTAAAATCTTTTAAGGATTAGATAAAAGCTTCCAAATACTTTCAACATTTTTTGGCCTTTGTAACAGAGTATGTTGCTAAGAGGCCCAAGGACATTGTGAGTTTTAGCCAAGAAACTGGCTACTTTTCTTTGGGGCCTTTTTACCCTAACTGCCTAGCCAATTCCTACCTCCTATCACACCATCCTCCGAAGAGGTTACCCAACTCGCAGATAGGGAATCGGGACTCAGACTGCTCTGGCTTCTTCCATGCTGAACAGGGACGCAAGGTGAGACAATTGGGGTACCCCTTCAGTGGGTCTATCTAAAAGACTCCCGAATTGCATAACTCTTATCTCTAGGGGGAAAAGAAAGTCCTTGAATCATGAATAGGAGATGTGAAGGAGAGGTAAAGGCAAGAGTAATTAGCATTACAAGTTCTAGACAGGGAACTAGAAAAAAGTCAGAACAGGACAATTTTCAAATGTTCATAAGAGAGTCCCTTGGAATTTTTTGATGAGAGCTTCCAAAAACATCCCTCTATTGGGTTCCTCCTCATTTTTCTTTTGTCTGCCAAGGCTCCCAATTGAGAGTGATGGATTCAGGGTTCGCTTGCAGGCATTTTGATAGCTGTTGCCAGCAGTACTTTTAAACCTTACCCATGCCTCTGATGTTCACCACCTGGAAGCCCATTACAGCCTAGAACTGAGATACAGTGCTATGAGCTACACATGGGTCTCAGCAGAAGTGAGTGAGACAGGTCACACTTTTGTGTGTTGTCCTGCTCCTCACCTTCCATGTCACCACCACAAAAGTTATGCAAGAACAGCAATATTGGGAGCAAGAACAAGGTCATGGCCGGGCGTGGTGTAACATGCCTTTAATCCCAGCACTTGGGAGGCAGAGGCAGGTGGATCTCTGTGAGTTCGAGGTCAGCCTGGTCTACATGGTGAGTTCCAGGACAGCTGGGGCTACAGGGAGACCCTATCTAAAAAAGACAAAAAAAAAAAAAAGAAAAAAGAAAAAAGAACAAGGTCAGATAGTTCCAAAGCAGAAAAACTGATCAGGGGAAGTCTTTTGGCCACTTCACGTAAGAAAATCTCTTATCGACTACTCTCCCACCTCTGTGCCACTCAGTCCATTCCAAACTTCTCCACGATCCTCTTTTGTACTTTCTCCATCATCTCTAGTTATCAGCCAGTTTTTAATTATTTATTGTTGGTGTGTGTGTGTGTGTGTGTGTGTGTGAGAGAGAGAGAGAGAGAGACAGAGACAGAGACAGAGACAGAGACAGAGACAGAGAAGGGGGTAAGAAAATGCGTACCACAGCATGTGTGTGGAAGTCAGGGGACAATGTTCTGGAGTTGACTCTCCCCTTCTGCCATAGGATCTGGGGATTGAACTCAGGTCATCAAGCTGGCATGGTAAGCAATTTTATGTGCTATGTCATCTCACCAACCCAACCAATTCTTTTACCCCTTTGGTATTTTGAGACAGGGTCTCCTTGTAGCCCCAGCTTGCCTGGATCTCTCTATGTAGACGGGCTGGCCTCAATCTCAGAGAGATCCTCCTGCCTCTGCCTCTCCAGTGCTGGGATTAAAGATGTATCACTAAGCTTAGCTCAAACTCTTTTTATTATTGATTATTATTGTTTAAAAATTTTTATTCTATGCGTATGAGTGTATTGCCTGCATGTGTGTAAGTGCACCTGTGTTGTGAAATGCTCTCAGAGGTCAGAAGAAGGTGTTTGATCCCCTGGAAATGTAGTTACGGACAGTTGTTAGCCACCATGTGGTTGCTGGGAATCGAACCTGGGTCCTTTGCAAGAGCAGTTAATTCTCTTAATCTCTGAGCCATCTCTCCATCTCCTCAACCAATTCTTAATAGAGAATGATTTAGCTGTTTCTGTCTTCTTATAGACCACCATCTTCCAAATCAAGGGAGGCATGCAAGACATTACTGTAGATAGGTCTGGTCTATTGCTTCCCTGCACTGGGGAAAGTTATTTGAAGTACTTGCCCTCTGTAGGAAGCCTTATGCCAGATCTCCCTTGGAAATGAAATGTGGCTAGGATGAGATATTGCTGGGAACAGCTCCACTGCAGAAACCAGTCCTGGAAGTGCCAGTGCCAGGCAGCTTAAAGTCAATCTCACCTTTGATTGTATACCAGGTTGAGCCCAAAGTTTCCAGTCTGGTTGGCAGAGGATACCCTGAGAGAATAACGAGGCACTTTGGGGCTCAGAAGACCTCTAGATAGACAGAAGTCACATAGGATGTTTGCTTACTGATCTTAGGACCTAACAGGTTTAAGTATAGGTGAAAGCTACAGCTCAGGAATGAAGACAAAGAGAATAGTCTACTCCCTCCCCCATAGAGTAGAATTTTAGCTTCAAGAGAGGCAGGACAATAAAGTGAAATGTCAGACACCAAGGCCAAAGCTTTCAGGAAACATGGAGGAAGAGTTATAGCTCAGGGCCAATGGGTAGACCCAGAAGGCACTAAAGAGGCCTCAGATCATTAACTAACAGGGCCACTAGGGCAGTAAAGTAGATACAGGGACCTTAGGAGGGGGCACCTGGGTATGGGCCTGTTGTCTGAGTCTAAGCCCCATTGGGTGGTGGGTGGATAATGAGGCTGGGCTATTTATGTGCTGATCCAGCAGCCCAGTTATACTGGGCTAGCGAAGGAAGAGGAAGAGGAACCAGCATGGAGACTGCTCATCTTCAGCCAAGGATTCCACGTTTATGATTAGAATAGCATGTTGGCATCCTGGTTGTTATGTTAGCCTGAAGTGGTGGGATGAAGCTACACAATAGAAGACCAGGTATCTCTGGTATAGTTTGGCTGTAGTCAGTTAACAGGTTGGAGCCCCTGGATATGTATTTTCATTAAGTATTGGGGGTTTTATTTCCTCATTTTTAAAATCAGGGAGTTGAGCTAAACTGAACGTTTCAAAAGTGTGCTCTTCAAGTGGGCAGCGTAAGTATCGCCTGGTAACTCAGGAGAAATGCAGATTCTCAGGCCCTACTTGGGATGTACCAGATCAAAAACACTGGGAATGAAACCCAGAACTGTGTGCTTTAACAAGCCTCCAGGTGGTTCTGGGCTCAATAAAGTCCGAGAGATGATGGCCTAAATAATTCTAAATCTGCATGCCCAGGTGTGTTTGGATCTGCTAGGAGATGAGATGTCCGCAGCCCTGCTCTTTGCACCCAAACACCCCCAGAACAGGTCTCAGCTGCATCTTCCAGAACCTCAGCACAGGGCCTTTTTCTTTAGCCTGTCGCTCAGCCAGAGCTGCCTCTGAAAGGAATTCATTAGTGTTCTAGTCAGCAGGGGCAAAGTGGACAATTAATTCTTGTCTCCTTTACCTCCTGCCCACTTAGCCAGAGGTAAGTTAGGAAGATTTACTTTTTTTTTCCACAAGCAAGGTCACAACCTGAAGTTGTCATAGAAGCCAGTTCCCATCCTGGCTCTCCTGAGGCTCTAGCAGCCGATTGGCTAGTAAACAGATGGCTCTGCCTGGTAGCAGGATTTAATAGGAAGGCGATGCAGGGAGGAGACCCAAAAGGGAAGAATAGCTGTGCTAAGCCTGTTGCCTTCTGCTTAAAAAAATTTATAGGTCTATTTATAACCTGTCTTGCTCCACAAAGGATTTCAGGCGGCTGCCTTCCTTGTTGGAAAATCCTTGGTGCCAATACTTGGTATTTGATACCAAGGACTTCCTGGCTCAGAGCAAGGGGCCAAGATTTCTTTATTCATATAGCCACTACAGAGGATGTAATGGGTACCCTAGACAGTTTGTTCTAGATTATTAATCTTCCCCCCTTCCCTTTCTCATGCCTGTCTCCATAGAGGGAATGAATAGTCACCATCTTGTCTGCCTTTGTTTTCAAATGATGTAACCTGATGAACTCCTGGTTCTGCATGTTTTCCATTCAGGTTAAATAAGCAAGATGCAGTAGGAAAGGGCCCAAACATCCAGGTTGTCAGAGCTCTGAACATGAATGGAATTCTCCAGTTTTCCTCAGTGATCTGTTCCTCAAAGGAAAATGTGAGCTGTTCAGTTGTTAATTGAATACATGTTTGGAGTTGATTTGGGTTTAAATCAGTTAGTACATATTACATGCTTGGAAGATAGCCAGGTTCATAGTAATTGTTACCTTAAACAAAATAGACCCTAGTGATAGTGATAGACACGGATTGATGCTGGAACCACTTACATTCTCTGTGGAAGGGAATGGGCAGGGACTATGCACTCAGCTAGGTTTGTCTCCTTGTCTGTAATTGATTCCTGAGTCTGAACTCTAAATTCTGACCTTGTTTTCCATTCTTACTTATCTTATTAGCTTAGAGCTGGATTCAACAACTAAGTTATTTCCCTTTTTTCCTCTTTCAAAGTAAGTAATTCTGGATTCCTAATAAATCTCCCCAAAAGAGGCTTATGAGAAAGGCTTAGCACTTTTGTGATATTCTGGGTTAGTAACAAGTGGAGACAGCCACAATTGATTGTTTGACACTGGCTGAGCTTCTCTGTAAAGGGTTGTTATGTTCTGGCTTCTGGAGACCTTAGTGCCTGAACTTCAGACATGCTGGGTCTCTGGCATGGTTTCACTAATGTCACTGCTCTGCATGTAGGTACACATCTCTGTCCTTGCTGTTTACAAATGATGCTCTTTTTGAAATCTGACCAACCATTAAAAAAACACTCACAGGAAAGAGCCAAGAGCAAAGAATAGACAGGATACTTCTAAAGAAGAAAAGAGGTTTAACTTACCAGAAAGCAAGACTTATTATTAGCAGTGTTTGTGTGTGTTTTGTTGAACTTGTGGACAAAGACTTAAAGACAGGTGCAAAATTAAACCTTCTTTTGTAAGCCAGGTTTCATTATTCAGTATGGGAATTTGATGGTGAAAAAACTGCATTAAGAAATAAAAATTAGCTAGGTGTGGTAGCAAATGCCTTAAATCTTAGCACTCAGGAGGCAGAGGCAGGTGGATCTATGTGCAAGGCCAACCTGGTCTACATCATGAGTTCCAGACCAGCTGGGGCTACAGGGAGACGTCTCTGTCTCAAAAAAATCAAACCAAACCAAACCAAATCAACCAAACAAGCCCAAAGAAATAGAAAGTAATGCTGGGCGTGGTGGTACATGCCTTTAATCTCAGCACTTGAACTTGGGAGGCAGAGACAAGCCTGGTCTACATAGCAAGTTCTAGGCCAGCTGGGGCCTACCGGGAGACCCTGTCCTGAAACAAACAAACAAAACAAACAAACAAAAATTAGAACTTTGTTACTGATGCAGGGATAGCTTACCATACAATGTAAAATGAGAAAGAACGCAGAAACAGACCACACATGCACACATAATATGACAGACAGAAAAGGCCTTCAAAATGGCCACAGGGGCTAGCAGTATTTTCAATAAGTGGTCCTGGAAAACTAGTTTCCATAAATATGGAAAAAGAAAATGGATCTCTATTATATACAAAGAAGAGAAGGAGGAAGTGAAATAAATGATGAGGAAACAAGCCGGGGTGGTGGCGCATGCCTTAGTCCTAGCACTCAGGATGCAGAGGCAAGTGGCTCTCTGTGAATTTAAGGCCAATCTGGTGAGTTCCAGGACAGCTGGGTCTATAGGGAGACCCTGTCTCAAAAAGACCAAAAAAAAGATGAGGAAATAAATATAAAAAACAAAGTTAAACAAAAAAATTTTTTTAAATTACTACATTAATATGTGCTAGTGGCCCATGCTACAGCACCAGGTAGAGGTCAGAGGACAGCTTGAGGGAACCTGTGGGTCCCAGGAACTGGGATCAAGTTCTTAGGCTTGGTGGCAAGTGCCTTTAACTGCTGAGCTATTTCACTGGCCTTTGAGAAGCATTGTTAAGAAAACCCCATAAAATATAGGTTGGGCTATAGTATTCATTCTTAAAGATGGCGGTAGTACCAACAAAAGAGAAAAGTTGATCCTGAAGGGGGCATAAAATAGCACTTTTTTTCATACCTACGGACATAGGTATCATATATAAACATGTGTGAGATTAAAATGTCAGTGAGATGATTAGGAAAGAAGTCTAAAAAGACTTCTTATAAAGGTTGAGGGAGGGACTGAGGGTGTAGCTTAGAGCACTTGCCTAGTAAGCTTGAGGCTATTCCTTGTCTGGAGGTGGGGGGGCAGAGAGAGAGAGAGAGAGAGAGAGAGAGAGAGAGAGAGAGAGAGAGAGAGGGGGGAGAGAGACCCATGACACCCCACACACCACACACGGGAGAGGGGAGGAGAGAGAGAGAGAGAGAGAGGAGGGAGGGAGGAGGGAGTGGTGTTGAGAAACACTAGGTAGGAAGGGGGACCTGCAAGGAATGATGCACTACCCTAGGGCTCGGATAGTGTTTTGGAGCTTGCCATTTGGGGCCTGCAGAATCTGAGAGTTCAGGGAGCTTTTAGGAGAGGATTTTCTGTCTGGATCCTGGTAGATCCAGCCATGAGAGAACAGGGGAACAAAGACTGGACCTCACTGTCCTGTACTTTGATCTGCTGTCAGGGCTTTGTTTTGACAAAACCCATCCGGGGGCAATGATGGGCAGTGCTCCCTCCCCACCTTCTGTTCCTGTGCAGTCAGGAGAGGTCAGCCTCAGGAGGGCACAGGGCAGGTAGAGACGGTTGGGGAAAGGATATGGAGGAGCCAAATGCAATCACATGGCAAATGTGTGTGTGTGGCTATACTGGAGAGCAAAAGGGACATCACACATTTCAGTGCTGAAGTCATCTCTGGGAACTGGAAGGGTGAAGACTGAGATGAGGGAAATATCTATAGGGTTTCAGTGGCTTTGGAGACATTCTGTGTCCTCAACTGGGTGGTATGGGGTCAAAGGAGCTTATTTTCTTCTTTAACAATGTATAGTAAATATATACTCATATGCAGATAGAACCCATTTTGTCTTTTTTGTAAGTTGGTAGGGAAGTTACTAGGAAGGCGAAATAAAACAAAAAGAGCATGCAGTGGCCTGGAGAAGAATGGTAGACTGGAACTTGGGCTTTGCCAGCCACTAGCACAGGGCAAGCAAATGTATTAGCTTCTTAACTATACCTTGCCTGAGGCTGGGGAGCCATATCCTCTGCCTCACCTTGCATCAAGTATTGCTCCATTGGTAGCTTTTTTGTACCTGGTCCTCATATGAAAAATCAAGGTAATAACACCCTGTTCACAAGGTTGTTATGATTAAATGAAATTATATAAAGTGTGTGGAATTATGTACTATACTAACTGATACCTAGGAAATATTTTTACTCTTCTCTACCCCACTCATCCAATTCTATATCTTATTGTTTATGCCATTATGTGTTCTGATCTCCCTGATGTCCCTGATCCTAACCACAACTAACTGGATCCTGCATGCAGGCATAGGCCCAGACCCTGTGTCCTTCTCAAACCTGGTCCCTCCACATGCCAACTCACCTGGCTCAAGCCAAGAGCTTCCAGAATGTTCAGCTCACAGTGTCTCCATAGTCCCTTACAGACTAGATGGTATTAAAAATAGAAATTATGTTACTATCTCAGGATCTCTCATTAAATACAATTGGAACTACACTAGTTCCATCTTATCTGTGGAGAATATATTCTAAGATCTGCCCCCCAGGATGCCTAAGACCACAGATAGTACTGAATTCTGTAAATATTGCTTTTTCCTATATATACATGTCTATTATGAAGTTTAATTTCTAAATTAGGTACAACAAAATATTAGTAGCAATAAAATTACACAGTTATAACTATATTACACTTTATTTAAATATTATGAATTGTTTACTTCTGAAATTTATTAGTTTTTTTTGGTCTTTTTGAGACTGGGTCTCCATGTAGCCTCAGCTGGCCTGGAGCTCACTATGGACCAGGCTAGTCTCGATTTTGCAGAGTACTGGGATTAAAGGCATGGGCCACCACGCCCGGCAAAATTTATTTACTATTTTTAGAGCATAGTTGACTTCTGGTAACTAAAGTAGTGGAAAGCTAAGCCACAGATAAGAAAAAGTACTGCATCGTTGGTTGTTAACTGAAAAAAGTCATTAGGAGAAATATAGTCACAGCTATAGACCCCCCCCAAAATCTCAAAAAATGAAATAAAAGGTAAAATGGGGGACTGGAGAGATAGTTCAATGGTTAAGAGCACTGGCTGCTCTTGCAGAGGACCCAGGTTTGGATCCCAGCACCCAGATGATGGCTAACAACTGTCTGTAACTCTAGTTCCAGGGGATCTGACACCCTTTCTGGCCTCTGCAGGTGTTGTACAAACATGGTACACCTACATACATGCAGGCAAAACATTCATACACATGAAATAAAAATAATTAAAAATTAAAACAAAAAGTAAAATGAAATAAATGAAAATAAAAGATTTCTGCCTTCTACAACTTATTTAAACTTATAGCTGCAGGCCTTGGTGATGGATGCTTGTAATCCCAGCACTCAGAAAGTTGAAGCAGGAACAAGTATTCAAGGCCAACCTTGGCTGTATAGTAAGGCCCTACTTTAAAGAATAACCAAAAGAATAAGTAAATAAAGAACAAGACAGACAGCCATGACTGTCCTTGTGTCTTTGCATAGAAGCCTAGGCTTTTTGAGTACCTCATCATTTTTCTTGCTCCATTCCAGTTTCTGTGAGGTAGAGCAAGAACACAGTCACTCTAGAAGCCCAAGGTCGCAAAGCTTGCAACAGACATGTTACCAGAATGACTTTGTGTTTCTAAGCACGGTGCCAAGCTGCATAGTGTCCTATAAATTTAGTTGAATTGCACAGAGCTGCTTGGCTGGCTGCCCAAGCAGGGTTGGGATGGGAACAAAGAGGATAAGCTCTAAGATGCTGGGTGCCAACTAGCCCTGAGCTGTCACACTGCCTCTGGTGGTCACCCACAGACCAAGACCAAGGTTTCATTCACAGAAACTTTTACTGTGTCTGTCTCTCTTGTATGAAATGCTCATCTGAGACTCAGACCCTCTTTTGGTGTGTGGGGTGGGGTCCCCCAGCAGGGGAGAAGATCACTGAAAGTGAAAACAGCAGGTTTTAGATTCCCTCCTAACCCAGGTTCCTCCAGTGTGTGTGTACATGGATGTATGTGTCTGTGAGATCTTTCTCTTTGTAGGCCCAGCAAGCACAAATTGCACAAGAAGTGAAGTAAGGAAATATTCTCACAGTTTATGGCCCTTAGAGTTTCAAGGTACACACATGCTGCTGAGATTGTCTTACAAACAGTTTTTCCCTTACATGGCCAAGGCTCTCCCACAGAGCAGAAGAGGCCTTGAAAGTCCAGCCTGCTTCTGGTAGCAGGGCCTGCCCAGGGGCAACACAAAATACCCATGGGCCTGGAGTGATGTCAGCCCTAGAGGGCTGACAGTCCCTGCTGGGGAGCACAGGGGTTACACGGGGAGTGATGGCAGGGGTGTGGCACAGTGGTCATAGTGGCTAGAATGGGGAGTGATGATAAAGAAACACAGACCCTCTAGCTTTGCTTCCTCATTCTCCCTAAACAAGCCCTGTTGTAGGAGAGCTGCTGCCCAAGAAGAAAAAGGAGAGCAGCCCCTGAATGTACTCTTGAGTGGACAGGTAGAAGTTGTCTTTTCTTTTCCAGCCTGACGTAGAAGCTGATAGAATTCTCTAGAATACTTTCCTGATTTTCAAAAAATTTTGTTTATTATCTTTATTTTCAATGTGTATTGAGTGTATTGCCTACATGTATGTAAGTGCCCCTGGGCCATGCAGTGCCCTTGGAGATCAGAACAGGGTGTTGGATCCCCTGGAACTGGAGTTATGAACAGTTGTTAGCTGCCATGTGGGTGCTGGGACCTGAACCTGGGTCTTCAGCAAGAGCAGCCAGTGCTCTTTACTGCTGAGCCATCTCCCCAGCCCAACTTTCCTGATTTTAAAGTGTTGACATTGTAGCCCAGAGAGGCTCCCTGACTTCATTCTGCTCATTGCATGGACTGCTTTCTGAAGCCCTTCTTTTTTTTTTTTTTAAGGAATGAAACAATACATTTTTTCACTAATTTTTACACTAAATGAAAATAGCCACTTACTTCTCTGTTGTCTAGTTTTGAGATTTTGTTCAAGTTGTTTAACCTTTGTTTCCTCCTCTGTAAAATAGGGTAAATGATACCTTCCAAGATCACTGTGAGGATGAGTAAGTTAATTTGTGTGAGACTTGACACATGGTGCTTTTCCCTTGCCTCAGTATTCATTTTCTCCTTAATGCCTTTTAAAGACCACAACAAACAAAGGATAAAATTCCTGTTCTACTGGCAGGCTGAATTCAGAGCCACATTGTAAAGCAGTGTAAATAGAAATAGCCTAAGCATCCTAGGTAAGTCAAGGCCATTGCAAAAGATGGCACGGACAGGGCAGGACCCTGGAGCTGGAGCTGGAGTGAGGTTGGAGAGGTGCTTATTGACTTAAGAGAAAAGTCCTCTAAAGGGAAAGTCAGAAAAGAATCACTTTTTAATTTAAAAAAAGTGTTGAAGGAGAGGCCTGAAGAGTAGGAGGCGTGACTGCAGACAGAAGAGTAGTGATAGGAGTCTCATTAAGCCAGGGGCCAGTGCCTACCAGCCACCCAAAGACCCCATAAGAAAGACTTATGGGACATTCGGCTTCAGACTTCCACGGCAGGCATATCACATCAGGAAGTTGTGTGGGTAACTTGGAAATGAAGTCCAAAGAGGCAATCCCTTCCTCTGCAGCCACATTTGTTAAGGGGAAGACACCTAGAGTCCCTGCAGCCCAGTGGGAGAAGGGCTGGGACACACACACACACACACACACACACACACACACACACGAGTCTGGTGTTTTGTTTTTTTTTTTATAAATGGATTTTTAAATTTTATTTATTATTTTTATTTTATGTGTTTGTGTGTATTGCCTGCATATAGGTAAGTGCACCCACGTTATGCAATGCCTGCAGCTATCCTCCAGCTCCTCCATATAGACCAGGGATCCCAAGGCTTCGGCCAGAGCAGGAAGTAATATCCAAATGGGGAGAAATACGATTTGCTGAATACTGAATACTAGTGATTTGAGGAAGGCAGCAACCAGGGGTGAAATAGAGATGAAATAAAAAACTGTCCCATCTAGCCACCTATCTGACAGGCTTAGAGGACAAGGAGAATCCATTTGGAGGCAAACCTGCAGCTGAGGTGAATTCTCTGAGCCTGAGAGCACAGCTCTATCCCCTTTAAGAGGTTGGAAAACTGGAAAGAGATTGAAGGCTGGCTGGACAGTCACCATAGAACAGATGTCACCTCTCTTGTGATGGCCCTGGAGAAGGGGTTTTGTTCTGAAAAATCGCTCTTTTTCTGAAAAGAGGAAATTTTGTTTCTCCTTGATAATTACAAGTCCTACAAGGTTTCCAAAATACAGTTTGGCATGTCCCCCCACCAGGAAGAATGTGGGGTGGCTTTGCCAAGAGCTTCGAGTTCTTGGTGAATAGCATCCCCACATCTCTTATCGGAGAAAATCCTCTAGCCTCACAGAGTCCCCGTGCCTGGCCAATTTTCTTTGTTGGGGAAGTCCCATCGCTTAGAGTGCATGAAGTGAATGGATTGTCTTGAATTGTAAGGACACAATAAAAAATGGAGCAGAAGGGAGAAGGCCGAGGTTGGTGAGCCAAAGTTGTGTCTAAATGGATGAAGCTTGGTAGATAATGCCAGCCCAATGATGTATGAAGCTGGCAAGCAGGAGGGCTGCTGTGGCAGAAATCGCCAACACTGGCTGGACCTGTGATTCTATGATGGGTCGGACTCACAGGTTTCTTCAGCCAGCAAGTCCTGGGCCCTGGCATGGTAGCTTGCCCATCTGGATTGGACTGCTTCCTTAGGATGAGGGAGATGTTATGTCCTTCCTCTCCTCATTCAAGTATTGTCAACTGACAACCAATTTGTCAATACTTCTCACCATTTCCCCACAAAGGCCTGCAAGTTTTCTCATGCATATGGAATTTTTTTTTTTTTTGGTATTTTGATGGTCTTTTACTCATTTTTATATTCTCTCTCTCTCTCTCTCAGTCTTTTTGAGTCAGGGTCTTCCTGTAGCCTCAGCTGGCCTGGAACTCACTATGTAGACCAGGCTAGTCTTGAACTCACAGAGATCCTCCTGCCTCTGCCTCCTGAGTGCTTGGATTAAAGGCATGTGCCACCACTGCTGGCTTCTTTTCTCTTTTTTTGATTTTATTTTATGTGTATGAGTATTTTGCAGTGCTCCCATAGACCAGAAGAGGGTGTCAGATCCCCTGGAACTGGAGTCACAGATGTTTGTCAGCTGCCATGTGGGTGCTGGGAACTGAACCAAGGACCTCTGGAAGAGCAGCTAGTGCTCTTAACCACTGAGTCATCTCAGCCCTCCTTCTTTCTTTTTTGAGATAGGGTCTTGCTATGGAACTCAGACAGGCCTTGAACTCACTGTCCTGTCACAGCCTCCTGCGTACTGGTATTAATGGTGAGTGCCACTATACCTGACTGAAAATGGAGTGCTTTACGTCTGTTCTTCTTCTGCTTAGCTCTCACAGTATTTCATTTACCTTGCTCTACCTGACTTACAATTATTTGATCATTTTCTTAAATTGGCGCATGCACACACACACACACACACACACACACACACACATATATACACATATACCACACACATATATTGTACACATGTGGATGTGGGTGTGCACATGCCTATGTACTTGTGTAGAGGCTAGAGAAGGGTGTCCTGCTTTATCACTGTCCACTTTAACCTTTGAGATGGGGTATTTCACTGTACTTGGAGCTAGGCTGGTAGCCAGCAAGCCCAAGTAATCCTTTTGTCTACTATCCAGTGCTGGAGTTATAGACACATGCATAGCCACATCTGGCTTTTTACATGGCTACTGGGATCCGAACTTAGGTCTTCATGCTTGTCTAGCAAAAGCTCTTACCCACTAAGCAATCGCCACAGCCCCCACCCTCTCTTTCTGAGACCAGATTGGCCTTGAATTCATGATCCTCTTGCCTCAGTCTCCCAAATCCTGGGATTACAAACCACCACCACTATGCCTGACTTTAAATGGTCAGTTATATTTTTGATAGTTTTAGAATGCATGTCATATCATTTCAATTGCATAGTGTTTCTTTGGATTTAAATATGAGTGCTTACTTTGTTTTAAACACTTTCCTAAGTACATTATGTAGACTGGCTCATCTAATCTCCGTAGCAACCTAATGGGGTAGATGCCATGATGTAGTTTCCATGTTTTGCTGAGGAGAACAGAAATGTCAACAAACTCTCCCAAGATTCTGGCTCCTTGTATGAGATGAGCAAGTTGCAACTGTTCATCTGTAAAATGGGATAACAGTGCCTGCTTCGTAAGACTACCATAAAAATTAAGTGAGCTAATGTGCTTAAAGCACTCAGAATGGTTCTGGGCCCATAAGCACTCAAATAAATGAGGTGAATAAACAAATGAATGAAAAATAATGAATGAACATCTAAGTGGTAGAGCTGGATGTAACCCAGGTGCTTTGGGTCCAGAGCACAAATTTCTATTTTCCAATTCTTTCCTGTTGACTGTGTTCTGCTTTATGTCTTCTGAAATCTTTGGTAAGGATTCTAATTTACATGTAACAGATGGAAAAACTGAGCTATAGAAGACATGATCCAGCCAGGGCTATACATTAGTTTCTCTTCCTGAAAATTCCATAGTGATACTTCCTATATTCTATGGGTCAGACTCTACTCTGAGAACTTTGCCATGTTAACTAATACGGTTGACATCTTGGGGAATGCCCTTCATCCTGTTACACAGATAAGGAAGATCAGGTGCAGAATGGCCTGACCCTGCATATCTGTGCTCTAAGCCCTCCTTCAGACCTGGGATCAATCTGTTTTTCCCACAAGGCCCAGAACAGGAGCTTGTATGCTAATTAATTTTTTTTTTAACTATGAAAAAAAAAAAAAAGAAATCCAGACACTGAGTGTGAATATGCTCCTACCGAGGGCCCTCCACTACCCTTTGTCCTTTCATTTTTTGAGGTGTTCTGTGACCAAATCTTCTCTTGAACCCCAGATTTCAATGCCTGCCTTGGCCTGAATTCAATAGAAAGTCAGATCCTCCTATTCTGTCCATTGCTAGGCTGATGAATTATATAATTTGCCTGGGAATGTTCCAATTTGAGAGTCCTGCATTCTGCACAGTGATGTCTTGGTGCTTGGTGCTCAGCAATTTTTGCACTTTCCTATAGATTTCCAGAGAAAAACCTCTTCTCCAAATGATTCCTCATATCATTTCAATTTTGGATGCAACATGTTTTAAATCACAAGATCATAAGAGGTGTCATTAGGGATAGTTTCTTTCCTGGTGGGGTAGATCTCTTGGGCTTATTTTTCTAAAAGCATCCAGGGTTGCACAAATCACCACATCAACAGATCTTTCTTCTCTTCAGTGTGATCCACCAAGCTCCCTCACATTTCATCCTCCCCAAACACTTTTGATGGTTTTCTTTCTGTAGCACCATACATAATAAAAAGAGGTGGGCTTGGCATCAGGGAGACAGCATACATAGAGGAAAGAGCAAAGACCACAAGAAGAACAATATGGTATGTATCTTGTCTCTGAAATGTCATTTTATGACACTGTACAAGTTTGTATGCAAGATGATAATATTCTGAGAAAATCAGCAATGATACATGTGAAATGACTTGCAAGGAGAGGGATGTGACAAATATTAATGACACCAGAGGCCCAGGTCCAGACTGGGACACCTCATGACTGGCAGGGCCCAGAGCTTAAGTGGGGATGCTGTGGAATGGTTCTGCATGTCTGGTGTTCCATGTCACGTCACACATTCACAGGATCCTGAGCTCTTTATGTTTCTTTTCATAAGATGAGCACATTTTGGGTAATTATTTGTCTTCTCTACCTGATGACAAACTCCCTAAAGGCAGGGGCCATGTCTATCTTGTTCACTGTTGTCGCTTCAGGGGCCAAACCAATGCTCTCAGTAGGCATTCACAATGCTTGCCGAATGAAATGAATACACGAATCAAGTGACCATTCATACTTGCATGGGACAGACAAGAAGGGGCTTGGGCCAAGAAAGCCTTGGCAGCGGTAAACCACTAGATGGCGCAAATGCCCATCATACAAACTATCCAGCAGGTTTTCTCAAACTAGAGGGATGGCTAGCAAAGATTCAGTTTCCAATTCTGCTTGGAAGTAATTCTGCTGAGTATAACATCTACCTTTACTGAACTCAATGCTAGGTAATTTATAATGCATTACTATAGCTCTTACAACAACCACAGGGGAATTTATCCCACTTTACAAGGGAGGAAATAAATTTCCAGCCATTTGAAATAACTTTTTTTTTGTAAATTTTTTATTGAATTTTGTATATTTCATAAGAACATCTTAATCTTTATACCTCCTTCCTCCCCCACTGGAATTCATATATTCTGTCATCTGTGTTAAGGCCTATCGTGTCAAGTTAGTGTCCTCAGATGTCCCTCAGTGCAAGTTCATCCACTGGGGTCTAGTCAGCCTATCTAGAATCCCCTTTAAGAAGATTATCTCGACAGAGCACCAGCCACTCCACAGTGGACCGCCACTCCTGGGACACAGGACCTGCTGTTTACATTTCTTCCTTAAGATACTTATTGAGGTATGGCATTGCCAACGAAGTCTAACATCTTGGACCTGGGCACCAGTGCACAGAGCACCAGATCCCCAGAGGAAAGCCATGAGGCTTGGGCACACTGCAGAGATGTTGGCAGACAGCTGCCAGAGTACAAGGCAGTGGTGGTGTGTGCAAGTGATGTGGGTAAGAGTGAGCTTACTATCCAGATGACCCACCACTGCTTTGTGAAGAACCATGACCCCACTACCCAGGATTCCTACTGGAAGGAGGTGGCCCTGGACGGGGGCTACATTGTGAATGTACTGGACACAGCTGGGCAAGATATTCGCAGGGCCTTGCGTGACCAGTGCTTGGCAGCTGGTGATGCTGTGCTGGGTATCTTTGCTCTCAATGACCCCTCCTCTCTGGATGAGAGGAGCTCCTGGTCCTGGTGGGCAACAAGTGTCATCCGGTGACCACTGCCAGAGATGTTTATGCTGCTGCTTCAGGCCTTGCCCACAGGTGGGGCACTCCCTTTGTGAAGATTGCAGCCAAGACCCAGCAAGGTGTGGAAGAAGCCTTTGCTCTGCTTGTCCATGAGGTCTGGAGGGCCCAGGAGGACATGGCTGAGCCAAGCAAGGAGAAGACCCTGTGCCAGAGGCCATGTGTAGCTGTGGCTGCTCTGTGGCCTGAAGATATTAGTCGAGAAAATTGTCCCCCTCTCCCATGTCACATCAAGGTGACAATTCCCTTAACACAACCCCCCTTCCCCACTGAGTAGCAGTTACCATGGATACTTTTCTTGTTTTCACTTGGTGAGGGGTTAGATTTTCACTTGCCTAGCATTGGTTATGTCACTTTGAGTGGTTCTGTGAGAAATGCAATAAATGTTCTCAGGTTTCAATACTACCGCTAATGCAAAAAAAAAAAAAAAAAAAAAAAAAAAGAGGATCAGCTCTCAACTCTTCTGCACCCAGCAGTAATCGTCCACCAGTAATTCTTTGACCAAGATTGGGGCCTCTGTTCATTTCCACTGTTCTGTGCTGAGGTTTTGTCTGCTTGAGTTTGCATAGGTCTTGTGCATGCTGACACCATTGCTGTAGGTTCATATGAGCAAGGTCCCAGGAACTCCTTTCCATATGGTCATGCACCTCCTCCCTGGCTCTTACAGTTTTTCTGCCACCTCTTCCACAATTGTCCCTGAGCCCTGGGTGGGTGGAATTTAATATAGGAGTCCTGTCCAAGGGCCCACACTCTACAGATTCTTACTCTCTACACTTTGGTCATTTGTGACCTTTTGTGTTCCTGGTCCTCTGTTGCATGAGACAGTTTCACTGATGAGAACTGAGAGATACATTAGTGTCCTTTTTACTCCTTGTTCTATGTTCTGTGAGCCTTAAGTGTAGAGGTTGCATCTGTGTGTGACCAGATGTGGAACTCTGTAATACTCTCCGTCAAAAGAAACTTCTTTGATAAGTGGTGACTGGGATACTTGTCTGTAAATATAAGGATCCATATTTTGTACATAGTAAGAAATTACATTTGTCTAGGGATGTGACAGCCTTAGGGTTCTCTCTAAGATTATATGACCTCTCCGGCCATGTGTATTTGGCTATGTTTACAGTACCACACATTGAGTTTCCTCTCATTGAGTGGGATTTAAGTTCAATTAGGTAGCTGTTGATTTCTCCCAAGATAAAAGTGCCACTACTGCACCAATGTCATTTGCTGTGCTGGTCATTGATGTGGTTATTAGGCCTTGAAGCTGGTGTTGGATCATCAATTGATGTGCTCCCTTAGCAGCTTGTGTAGTGCTCTCCAAAGATATGAGAGCTAGCCTTCAGGGTAAGTGGCTTCGAGGTCAGTTCCAGCTCCATTGCTCCAAATTCTATGTCTGAAGTATGTCCTGTCTTCAGCAATACGGTCCTACCTTCAAGTTCTGGGAGGCAATCAAGGACTGGGGCATAGCCTTTGTAATTTTGGAAATCTCTCTGGATTACCCCTAGCCAACAACTCAAAGGAAGGTTTCTCCTGTTTGGCACTATTTTTTTGTTGTGTAACCTTCAGCTATACACATGAACTCATGTAGAGCTATTGTATACGTAATTCGTCAGTAGGTTTTGGGACTAATACGAGTCCTTCTGGTTTTTTACACCAGTTGGCATTATTTACCTCTCCTCTCTCTCTCCCTGTCTAACCCTCCCTCCACACCCTCCCAATTTAGAGTATCCCCATTTTTCCCATTTCTCCCATGGTAATACCAGTTTCCTATGGCCCCACCTCTCATGAGCTCCTTCTTCCCCTTTATCCCAATAGTTCCTTGTATAACTCTCCCCCCCTCCCATTTAAATACCCCATTTTACCCATTTCTCCCTTAGTAACACCCGTCTCCTACTGGTCTTCTTTCTCAGGTTCCTTCTTTCCTTTTACCTCCCTGGTTCCTTCCATTTTCCTGGTCTCTGCAGTTACATCAGGATACATACTCACATATAAAGATCTGGTGCTAG
Organism: Nannospalax galili; assembly: GCF_000622305.1. Lineage (NCBI taxonomy): Eukaryota > Metazoa > Chordata > Mammalia > Rodentia > Spalacidae > Nannospalax > Nannospalax galili. Next base: position 11,559,483 of record NW_008359442.1, read on the forward strand.
GATCCACAAATGATGGAGAACATATGTCGTTTGTTTTTCTGAGTCTGTGTTACTTCATTTAGTATAACAGTTTATAGTAACTTCTTTAAATTTTTTTTATTTTACTTTCATTTTTTTTATGAGTATGAGCGTTTTGCTTGAGTGTATGTAAGTGTATCCATGTCATGCAAAGCCTGCAGAGGCCAGAAGAGGGTGTTGGATCTCTTAGAATAGGAGTTATCAATAGTTGTTAGTCACCATGTGGGTGCTTAGAATTGAATCCAGGTCCTCTGGAAGAGCAGTCAGTGCTCCTAACCACTAAGCCATTTTTCCAACCCCTGAAGTAACTTGCCTATTTTTAAAATTTTTATGTGTATGAGTGTATTGTCTGCATGTGTGTATGTGCACCCATGTTGTGCAATCCACCATGGTTTTTTATTTATTTTTATTTATTTAATTTTTTCTTCTTTGAGATGGGTCTCCCTGTAACCCTAGCTGGCTTGGAACTTGCTATGTAGACCAAGCTGGCCTTGAACTCACAGAGATCTGCCTGCCTCTGCCTCCCAAGTGCTGGGACTAAAGGCATGTGTCTCCATGCCTGGTCTCTGAAGTAACTTTTCTTAAGATACATGACCTGTAGCATGAGAACAACACCCTGAACTCAGGTTTGTTGACCTCTGGGCCTGTGTTCTTTCTAGTATCCCCTAGTGACTCCATTTTCATGACCTCAGAAAACCAACAACATACTTCTTTTTATGATAGATCCTTAAAAAATTCCTTACAGCTGATTGCTGGTTTTTTTGGTCTTTTTGAGACAGGGTCTCCCTGTAGCCCCAGCTGTCCTGGAACTCACTATGGAGACCAGGCTGGCCTTGAACTCACAGAGATCCGCCTGCCTCTGCCTCCCAAGTGCTGGGATTAAAGGCGTGCACCACCACACCCAGTGATTGCTGTTTTATCATATACCCAGTGAGAAGTCTTTACATGACCACTGGTTTATAAAAAGTCAAATTACAGGAGAGGGGAAATAGAGTCAGAATGGGCTCAATGTCTCTTAGGCCATATTTTTAGGTCTTGAGCACATTGATGAGCCAAGTGTAGCACTCTGAGAAAGGAGGAAATAATCATCAGTGTATCAATCAATCATCAATGGTTCTTCATTCAGCAACTAAGTTGGCACATAGACTTGGGCAAATGTAGATGGGTTTATGATCTTTTTGGGGATATGAGATATACTCATACAGGACATATCAATACCCAGCAGTATTTACCTAAGTGCTAGGCAGATACGATATAAGAATATTAGGAATTTGAGATCCAGAAAGATTCTTGTGAGGAGCAGTCACAGAAATGAAAGTCAGGGCTGACCTTCACTAAAAACATGTTAGGGAGACAGCAGATAAACTAATTCCTTTCATCTCAAGGTATAAGCCAAAGACAAGAGGCACTGACCTCACCTGAGAGCTTGTTAGAAAAACAGAATGCTATTCCAGACCTCTTGAACCAGAATCTGCATTTAACCAGCTCTCTGGGTGATTGGCATGCATTTAAAGATATCTGAGGACCTAGGGCTGGAGAGCTGGTTCAGTGGTTAAGAGCTCTGACTGCTCTTGCAAAGGACCCAGTTCAATTCCCAGTACCCACATGACAGCTAACAACTGTCTATAACTCCAGTTCCAGGGAATCTGATGCCTTCTTCTGACCTCCTCAGGCACTGCACAACACAGATGCACTTACACTCATGCAGACACTCGTATACATTAAAAAATAAAAATAGACTCCTATCCTCAGGCCTCTTGGGGTAAGTCCATAGCGCAGCCCTCCCTCCTAGTTTGCCCTGTGCCATTCCTAGTCTTGGGGCCCCAGACACCTGGGGAACCAATAGTGCTTCCTTATCCTTTTCACCCAGACCAAAACAGTGCCTTTCTTAGGCCCCAGGAGCACTGCTTCTGGACCAGGCCCCGCCCTCACCTCTCTCTGCTCCCCTGGACCTGCACCACCTGCTAACTCTCCTAGCCTGCACTCCTATCCTCAGGCCTCTTGGGGTAAGTCTATAGCGCAGC
>NW_008359442.1:11567699-11620853 GCF_000622305.1 Nannospalax galili
TTAGAGCACTGATGGTCTTGCAGAGGAACCATGTTTGATTCCCGGCACCCACATGGCAACTAACAACTGTCCACAACTCAAGTTCCAGGGGATCCACCTCCCTCACCTGACCTCTGTGGGTATTCCGTGACACGGGTGCATTTACACATATGCAGGCAATACACTCATACAAATGCTTCTTCTAATAAAAAAATGTTTAAAAAAATAAAAATAATAAATATATTTCTAAAAGTGATGTCTGGGGACCAATTGTTTGTATGTCTCTTTAAAATGAATTAAAACTTTAATTTCATTTTAAAATTTTAATTTTGGCTTTTGAAGGCTAGTAAATTATTAACTGGAAGGATCGTACCTGAAGTATTTTTGTATAGTTTAAGATTTTTATTTTTTAAAAGCATGTGCATAAGTATGTGTCTGAGTGTAGGTTTTTGCATTTCCGTGTGGTTGCCCACAGTCTGGCATAGGATTCTCTAGAGTTATAGGCAGTTTTGAGCCGCTTTATGTGGGTGCTGGGAAACAAACTCAGGTCCTCTGGATGAGCAGTACGTCCCCTTAATAACTGAGCCATCTCCCCAGCCCCTTTGTTTACTTGAAATGAAAACTGTGTAGGAAACTAGGTCCTTAAAAATCAAAAGGATTTTTAATCACTAAAAGAAGTTTAACTTATATTCATTTTATTTTTTTAATATTTTATTTATTTTTATGTGTATGCGTGTATTGCCTGCATGTAGGTAAGTGCACCCGTGTCGTGCAATGCCCGTGGAAGACAGAAGAGGCTGTTGGATCCCCTGGAACTGGAGTTATGGGCAGTTGTTAGCTGCCATGTGGGTGCTGGGATTTGAACCCCAGTCTTCTTCAAGAACAGTCAGTGTTCTTAACCGCTGAGCCATCTCTCCAGCCCCCAAAATCAAAAGGATTTTTAATCACTAAAGGAAGTTTAATTTATATTCATTTTAATCATGGTGCACTGTAATTCTTTGGAGACAGATAATTTATACATGTTACATATATCAAGTCCACTCAAGTCACTCCCTAGCTCCTACACTGTCATCTTACCCATCATTCTAAATCCATGAAAGTTGTTGGAATGTGGAATCCCTGTTTACTGTGATGGAGACAGACTCTTCAGAGAACAGTGTGTCTGTAGGACCTGACTTAACATCTCAGAAGTGACAGTGGTCCTACGTGTTTCCATTTCTCTTTATCCATTCATGGATGTTGTGTGAGTCCATTTGGATAGGCAGTGCAGTATAAATATAAAAAGCACCAGAAAACTCTTAAGTAGAGAAACATGGTTCCTGAACCAATAGGTTAGTCGTGCAGTGTCACTTCTCTGACTTACAGTTCACTAAATCCAAAAGGTAGAATTAGATGGTTGCTAAGGTCCCTTCCCTGGTCTAGTATTACATGAGCCTGGTTACCTAGGAGTAGGTAGGAGCATGGGCAGTTATTCATTAAACCCAGAATATATACTCCCAAATAGAAATGGCCCACACTATCCTCACTTCCAGATATAAAAGTTGAGAATGCCGGTTACCATAGCAACTCACCTTCATGGAGTCATTTGTAAATTCAATTCTGTAAAGTGACAATATTATGTGGCAGCACCTGCAAAGCTCCATAATGTTTCCTCTGCTTCCCTTCTTGCCCTGGGCTATGGTGCCAAGAATTGTCATAATCTGGAGAAGCAATCAAGAGTTCTCAAGCTGCCTTTTGGGGTGTAGGAACAGAAGGTGCTGACAGGGGTAGGAGTGAAGGAAGGCCTCCTTTCAGTTTACTCATTCTGCAGCCGCCCTTCACAAACTTCAGCAAATATTTTGTGATGTTGCAAGGTGTTACAAGAAGTGAAAAGCAAGCTGTGATTCAGCTGGGATGAAGACTTTGCAAACAAAAAAGGGCGATCTGTTGCGAGGCAGACTATTACTTCTGTGAGTCCACAGTGGAATGCTCAAGGAGAGATTTCTGCAAGACAGTGTTATTGTGCATGCTGGATTTAAAAACAAGACATATTTAAGATTACTTGGCCTAGTAGGTCTCAACTTATGGATCTCAGGCCCTTGGAAGCTCTGGGTTACTGCAAAGAATCTGCAAACTCTACATATGCATCTCTGGATGGAATGAAGTGCACTTGTTTATCTGGATGACTTTTCAAGTATGCATAAGTGTTAATATGTCCAGTGTACATAAATTAAGAGAAAATTAATTTGTAATGTAACATTAGCTATATTTTAAAATCAATTAACCGTAAGTAGGGTCTTACATCATACTTGAGCTTGAGGCTTTTGAGGGGCTGCTGAAATACAGTCTTGCTTTTCACATCATGTCTTGATTCTGAGGGCAGAGAACAGGGACACCTGTTAGGAGAGAAATTTTCCCAGCTACTGGTTTCATTTTCGTGACATAAGTAGGAACATTTATTTGCCATTGGCCTCTATTATCTCAACACCTTTAAGGAAGGTCTTAATTGGCCACTTGAGCACTTTTTCTCCATGTGAGATGTCATCCTTGAATATAAGCTTGTGAGCAACGGACACAATTCTTAGTCCATGCATTTCTGTGACAAATACAATTATTTTGTTTCAAATCTCCATATCTTTGCATTGCCAAAAATGGAGCTTCAGGGGCCTTAGGGGTTTCAATTTTCCTTTTCTCTGGGGTTTTGTCTATGGAAAGGCTTTCTAGGAGGGGCTTAAGAAATTCCAGATGTGTGTTCTGTGACGGGGGAGCAGAAGGTGTGAGAAGTCTGGGCCTCAGGCTTATCGTTCCATGCTGGTATTTATCCAGACAGCCTTCACTATTCACATTGAGGCCTTCAGGTTCAGGAGTGTCCTCCATTTCTCTGTCATTCTTTTGGGTACCAGGAGATATACTTCGGTTTTAATGGAGCATGAAAAACTGCATCATTGTCTAAGCTCTTTGTAAACAAGAAAAGGTGATATGTTATGAGACAGACTATTTCTGCTGGAGTTCACAGACTAGACTACTAAGGGATTTCTGTAGCGATTCTATAATGTATACTAGATTTTCTTAAAAGGCCAGTTTTAAATTGGAACACACCAAGCATCCATTTCTTCCCTGAGGCTTTGCCATCTCCTGGCTCTACTGAGGATGTAAGGAGCATGTCTTCTTTGTTCCCAAGTCTGACAAACACACTTGGGACTGCTCATCTCCCTATCTGAGCCTGGAGAATAGGGTGCAGGTCCCTACAACATAGCTAACATATTTATCTTTCTGTTTTCCCAGAGGACATTTCCCTCTTTTGTATCTTTTGTCCTTTTTTTTTTTCTTTTACATCCCAAGGCAGTTTCTGAAACCAAAATCCAGGAAAGCTCTTTTTGTTTCTCTGCTTCGTGCTGTTACATGTCTTCTCTGGGCCAAGAACATACTAGGCTCCTACCTGGATGAGAAGGAACACGAAAGATAAGCATATGGTAAAAGGAATACCTGTCATTCCACATATACAAATTAGTACAGATTTCATGGATCCAAGGCTTATAGGAGACAAGTTCAGTCTCAAATGAAATCAGACACTACACAAAAAGTGAACTTTAAGAGGATAATTAAAATAGGACCCTAGGGTTAGTTTTTCTATAGGCTCTTGACATTTTCGGGGGGGGTGCATCTAGAACTTAGTACCTGTACTTTTGAACACAGTGCCAAAATAGGGATCTCTCCTAGGACTGACTGGACGATGAAAGCTGTTGTCTATGGCAGCATTTCAGCCTATTAGCCCAAGTCTTGGCAGAAGATGGGTGGGAAGGGGGAAGGGAATGCAGCTGCTCACTGCCATGGCCATCCCCCTGAGACTGACTTTCCATTCAAACGCTGTCTGGAAATTCCCTACCCTGAAGACTTTTGGAAGCACAGCTGCCTCTAACTCGGGAGTTTCTGCCCCAACCAGAACCAAAATATCCTGTTATTGATTTATTTAAACCTTCATTCAAAACAAAACAAACAAAACAAAAACTCCCACTAAATTCCTGTTATGCACTACAAATCAGGAACAGGTAGCATTACTTTTCATCTTAGTGACCTTATCTAAGGGTCCTGTTGAAAAAAGACATATTGTCATTGGATTTATGGATCTTACAGGTTAGCTAGGGGAAGGAAGAGCTTGTGAAAAGGCAAGTGGAATGAACTCAATATTATGATGAGAAAAGCACAGGCTGTGGGGTACACTGAGGCAGGACTCTGAGCAAAGCCTTTAGGTATTGGAGAAAGCTCCTGGGGTAGGACAAGAAGGAACAGGTGGAAACTTAAGAAAGTCCCAAGGCTCTGGGTACAGGGCAAGTTCTAACAAGCCAGCTGCAGGCCAGACTGTCTCTTAAGTAGGAAAGGAACAGAGGGCAGCTGGTACCATCCCAAGGCAGTTTCGGAAACCAAAAGCCAGCCCCAAATTTCCAGTGGGAGTGATGGCCCTGTGTTTCAAAGTTGGTGGTCATGAACAGACATTTATTTTTTTTCATTCAGAAGAGCAAACTGCTACATGCTGAAGCAAGAAGATTCCACATCCCTGTGTACCAACATGTGAGATGGGAACTGAGAGGCTGTGGAGGAACACAGTGAAGAACCCTTCACAATGCAAAAGCCACAAGCTCTTTGCCCTTGCCTCTTGGATAGAAGGGGGAAACTGCCTTAAAGACTGTATTTCAGCAAAGAAGGGTTTGTAAACATCAGTGAGGCATTAGTGCTAAATCAGAGTTTTTGCAAGCAATGCATTCTTATCATTAAACTCTTAGGTAAAGCTCGTTTGCTTCCGATGGGCTGTCTTAAGCTGTGTGTGCTCACTTAAGTATGGGGTAAACTCCCTAAAAACAAAGGCTGGTTGCAAATAATACAGAAGAATTCAAGTTGGAATTAACTTTATAAAATAAGGACAATCTGAGATTCAGGAGGCAATCTAGCCCACTGAATCATGAGAAAGAATTATGTTTCTGCAGCCTTGAAAAATGAAAATTGACACCCCATCTGGGAAACCCCAACCACATCACCTAAAGGCCAGTTTCATGTCATGGAAACAAATCAGAGGGCTGCATTTGGAGAAAGTCCATAAATTCTAGATCACATAGGAAATAATTACATACTATTATTATTTAGTGACTGTAGCAAGAAAATATGATCTTTGAATAAACAACCAGAAGATTAAGTACATTTGTGCTAAATGGCAAACAATCATGTAGATCAAATTACTAATATTTTAGTCCATGAATGTACAATATGTGCTTTAACTTATGCCAGTAAGATAATCTTTAGAGGTGTCTGAGTGACTTCTGGACCCAACTTTAATCCATAAGGTGCTTAAGGAATTAAGAATCAATAAAAATAGTCTGGGAAAACACTGAACCACTGCTAGGCAGCTATTAACCTTTCACATCAACCCAGTTTCCCAAATATGCTGATCATCTCTAACTAGGACAAGGGTCAAGGTCTACAAACTACTTTTTAAGGGACAAGTACTAAATATTTTAGGCTTTATGATTTTGTCATCTTACAAAACCAGCCATATATATAGTATGCTAATGAACGGACTGACTATACTCTAATACAACTTTATTTGTAGAAACAGGCAGTTTGCCTCTGGGTTGTAGTTTGCTGTTGCTTGACTTTGAACAATTGCAGAGATGTAAAAAAATTATAAATTCTTTTAGAAAAATAAGGAGCTCTTTGGAGGTCCACAGCAGACTTCTGTAAGGCTGTATTCTGAGGGCTTATTAGCCCACTGCAGATGGTTTCCTTTAATATTTATAAATAGTGCATGAAAATGTTTGGATGAAGACTACCTGCTTTCAGAGGTCAAGTGCCTCAGCTGGAACAGATATGGTGCTGGAATTGGGGAGAATTGTTAATTTGAGGCATAAAACATTTAGCTAGAGGAATGACTATACTACTCGAACCCCATAGTCTTTTTGCATTCTCAACTTCAACCAGGTTTACCGCCGCCCCATACCCGAATTAACGTCTCTCTCTTCATTTCCACCATCCATGCCTTTGCTTACTTTTGTCCTCACCACATCTCCTATTAGAGGATCGCTTCTCCGTGTAAAAATCCAATTATCGGGCTGGTGGCTTGGCTCAGTGGGAGAGTGCTTGCCTATCATTTGTGAAGACCTGGGTTCAATCACCAATACCACAAAATAGATAAATAATAAATGTATGTATACTGTCTGGTGATCTTTGGGAACATGATGAAATTACTTAAAATATATGAAATTGAAGTTTTGGGGAAAAGTTAGTAAAGTAAAACGTCTAATTCTGCTCTTCTTGCTCTAAAACCGTATTAAAGATAATTTGAGGGAAAATGACATGAACCCCAAGGACAGTGAAAGAACTTATCAAAGGAGGAAGATTTTAGAGGGTAGAAAGGAGACAAATGGTAATAGACTTGACACACTTGAAAAGCCAAACAGTAAATTATGTTAAGTAAACAGGAAAAATTCAATACACATTCCAGATCCCTCAACAGGCTCAAGAACTGGTGATACCTGTGGAAGTTGGGAGAGTTGGGATTCCGACTTAAAGGTCACTGGTTGAATGAAGGCCAAGTGAGAGTCCTGTGAATTTCTGACTCCCCCTCCCGCAACTCCCCACACTGCCTGATACACTCTGGCCCAAATCCAGAGGTGCAGGCTCCAGAGAGACTAAAACAGTTTCCGGTTGAAGGAACAGGCACAGCTCATGGTGGGCATGGTACTTAAAACAAGAGCCAGCGAGCTGAGCATTAGCAGGCTCCCTGCTCTTCCCCTCCATTTTAACTTCCAGGCAAGAGAACTGAGAGGACTTACTATCCACTCAGTGGACAGCGCCTATCTTCAACATTCTGCAGTGCACAATGAAGGTTACCCATAACAAAGAGTGAGGCAGAATCAAGAATTCTAGGCCAGCCTGGGTTATATAGTGATACCTTATCTTGAAACAAAAAACTGCAGTTAGTCTTCTACTTAATGATAGCTTGACTTATGATTTTCTGAATTTAGGATGATGAGAAAACTACATATATTTAGTAGAAACTGTACTTGTATTTGGAATGTTGACCTTTTCCCAGGCTAGTGAAATGTGGCGATGCTTTCTCAAGATCTGGGCAGCAGCATGGAGCTACAGCTCCATGAGGAGGAAACAACTGACACCCTGTAGTTAGCTGTGTTGCTCAGATGTTTCTTGTTAGGTGTATTAAATGTATTTACGACATTTTCAACTGATAATGGGTTTCTTGGGATGGGAACTATACCATAGATCTTAGTCCATCTATATTGTACTTCCACTTGTGACCATGATAAATTACCAGGGGTCAGATTTACTTCCCCTAAACAATTAGAAAACTGGACCAAATTGAGAAAACCGTGTTTGGATACTGGACACTAGGCAGTACAGGACCATGATTCCTGATTGGGTATATTCTAGAAGCACAGTCCATAACTAAGGGGAATCTAGTAATCTTAGTGAGTCAAGAAAAAGACTGGAGCAGCCTGTGTGAAACAGTTAAGACACAGGGCAGAGTACTGAAGGATACAACTACATAGAAAAAAATTCCAGAAACCTTTCACAGGAATCCTCCTGTGTCAGTGCTAAATATTAGGATGCACAGGTGTAGTGTACAAGGGAATAACAAAAGACGGCTGGTTCTAGTTTTCTAAGTTTTCATTATGATTATTGAAGTTTTAGATTTACTTACTTATGTGTCTGTGTATCTACGTGTGGGTGCACTTAACTGTGTGTTCCCTGGGAGGCCAGAAGAGGGCCCTGGGTATCCTCCATTCCTCTGCCTGTTCCACTGAGGCAGGGTTTCCTTCTATAACCCGGTGCTGGTGTCTTGGCTAGGCTGGAAGCCCACCAACCCCAGCGATCCTCCTAGCTCTTCCCCGCTCAGTGCTGGAGTTATAGGCATTTACAGGGGAACACCCAGCTTATTATGTGGGTGCTGCGATCTGTATTCCAGTCCTCATGATTGTGAAATGAGTGTCCTTAACCACTGAGTCATCTCTTCAGCTCCTGATCATTGAATTTCACCAAATGATTTCTGCACTTTTAAGACTGTCATACAGCTTTGAAATTTTTTTTCTAATGTGGATAATTTTAATAGGGCTTAAAAAATGTCAGCCAACCTTATATTCCTAGAATAAACCTACACTGGTCACAAAATACAGTGTGTTGCTGTTATTAGTTTTCTAATATTTTCTATCTTTGTTCTGAGGATCATTTTTTTGCGTATTTAATCATATTCATATTTTAAATATATTTTCCTATATAGGCATATATTTTCCAGAATTTAAAATTTTATTTCATTTACTATTTTTATTTTATGTGTACGAAGGTATTACCTGCATGTATGTAAGTACACTTGTGTCATGCAGTGCCCCCAGAAGTCAGAAGAGGGGGTCAGATTCCCTGGGAATTGGAGTTACGGACAGTTATTAGCTGCCATGTGGATGCTTGGAATCAAACCCAGGTCCTCTGCAAGAGCAGCCAGTGCTCTTAACTGCTGAGTTATCTTTCCAGCCTTTTCCAAAATTAAAAAGAAAAAAATTTCTATTTTTATTTTGTGTATGGGTGTATAGTCTGCATGTATGTAAGTGCACCTGTCTCAACAGTGCCAGAGGAGGTCAGCAGAGGGCGTCAGATCCCCTGGAAATGGAGTTAAGGATGGTGGTTAGCTGCCATGTGGATCATGGGAATTGAACCCAGGTCCTGTGCAAGAGCAAACAGTGCTGTTAACTGCTGACTCATCTCTCTAGCCACCAGATATTTTTTTTTGAGACTTAGTCTCATGTAACCTAGGCTGGCCTTAAACTTGTTATGTAGCTGAGGATGACCTTGAACTTCTGATTCTCCTGCCTCCATCTCCTAGATTACTATGCCCAGTTTATACAGCACTAGGGATCAAAGCCAGGGCTTTGTGCATGCCAGGCCAGCTCCCTACCATCTGAGCTTCACCTCCTCCTCCTATTTTCCTGACTTTAAATATTTTATAATAAAATTTTCTGATTATCTTAGTGACAGTATTATTGAGAATTTCATTCCATGTATTTGATAAAAATCTTTTAGCATGATGGCAAATTAAAAACTAAGAAAGAGCATCATTGCCATCTGGTGGAAAGGCCTATTACCACATTTAAAAAGGTCCACAGATGCCCACCCTTCCAACTCAGGGAGTCAGTCACTGAGTCCTGCCAAATGTCTCATCAGGCCTTTCAAATCTGTATATTTATTTCCATTGTCTCACTACTACCTTGATCAGCAACTTTAACTAACTAACTAACTAACTAACTAACTAACTAACTAACTAACTAACTAACTTAAACTATACACATGTACACACAAAATCATTGCTTTTAAACTTAAAATCATTGCTTTTAAACTAGTTCAGATTTTACTGGAGATAAGAACAAGCCTGAAGTCCAATAAATATTGGTCAAAATTTTAAAAGTACTCAGCAACTCACTAAAGTTATCTCGGAGGAAGCATACGCACACAACTTCCCAAGCTTTTGCTGGTATTAGTAAACTGGTGATACTGACATGCATAACTGTGGGCTTATCCAGATTTAAAAAAAAAAAAAAGACATCTGGAGAAATTACTAACTCCAGGGCTAGGGTAGAAGGATAAAAGTAAACAAAAACCAAAATAAACATGGAACATCCTGTGCTGGAAAGTAAGGTATTACTCTAAGAGTGTAACATCAAAAAGGCCCAGAACCTGGCTTGGAAGCCTCACACTGGCCGTATCTGGGGCAATTTGACATCAAAGCAAATAGCAATAAGAGGCCCAATAATATAGGAACCAATGAGTTTATATTGATATAAGTGAGAAAAAAAAGAGAGATTTTCCTCACAATCAAGTATCACCTAATAAACACAGGAGGAATACCAGAACTGAAAAGTCATCATTTGGCAACCACCAGGTAATGATTAATTCAGCCAGGAAGCATCTCAGGATGCTAACTGGTGTGTAAAGATGCTCATTAATGTAGTAGTAAAAAATTACAAACTTTACAGTGGAGAAATTAAGTATCATCTAAAACAAGTGATCAAAATTAATAAACCACAATATGATGCACTTAAAAGGACACAGTTCTATTTCTGTGATAGTCCTGCCAGTCTAATTATGAAGAAACATGGGAAAATCACAAATTAAGGGAAATATTATAACTGGCCTACATGTTTCATGACCTCAATATATTTGAAAGGCTAGTCAAGAATTTGTGTCGCACTGTAAACATAGCCAAATACAGATGGCTGGAGAGGTCATAGATCCTAGAGAAAACCCTATCTCTGTCACATCCCTAGATAAATGTAATGTCTTACTGTATGCTAAATATGGATCCTTATATTTACAGACAAGTATATCATGCACTACTCATCAAAGAATCGTCTTTTTGCAACAGATGGAGACTCTCACAGAATTCCACAACTGGTCACACACAGAAAATAAATGTCTAAGAGATGCCCAACCCGAAGATACACATCTACAGTGGAACCTCTACAGTTAAGGCTCATGGAACATAGTGGAACAGGGAGCAGAGAGAATACTAATGTAGCTCTAAACTCTCATCAGTGAAGCTTCCTTATCCAACAGAGTATGACGCACACAGACAGGCACAACTGGCCAAAGTATAGAGAGTAAGAGACTGCAGAGAGCATGTCTCTGAATAGGACGCCTATATTAAAACCCAACACCCTTGGCTCGGGGACCACTGAGGAAGAGGGGGTGGAAGGATTCTAAGAGCCAGGGGTTGTGCATGATCATAAGGAAACAGAGTTTTCCAGGCCTTTGGGAACTTGCTCATATGAACTTAGAGCAATGGTGTCAGCATGTACAAGATCCATGCAAACTTAGACAAAAACCCAGCATAGAACTGAGGAGATGGGTAGCAGGCTCCAACCTTAGCTGAAGAACTATTGGCACATGATTACTGCTGGGTGAGAAACAGTTGATCTTCTTTAAAGGAAAGACTTTAGATTGGCTGACTAGACTCCAATGGAGGAACTTGCACTGAGGGACATGTGGGTACAAATGCTTGACTGGATAGACCTTAACATATATGACAGATTAAAAAAAGGGTACTAGAGACACGATAACTAAATGCATTATTCCAGATTAGATTTTTTTTTTACTTGCCTCAAAGGCCAGCAATAAAACAATTAGTAGGCTATAGGAAAGATTAGATACCAATATTATAATAATATTCTGATTTTGATAATTTTACTATGAGCATAAAGGAAATAGATTCATTTTTTAGGAAATACAAATTTAAGTATTCAGGGTAAAGGAGTTACAACATCTGTAATGAACATTCAAATGGTTAAAAAAAAAAGCACTTATTCTAGACTTATGAAAGAAAAAGGGAACCTCTTTAGGAAGTAACAAAAATACATAAAGAACATGGTGTTAAAAAAAAGTCACAATTTTCAGAGAGGTCAAGAAACTAATCAACAGCCATGGGAGGTGGTTCCTGGGAGGGGTGGTGGAATGCAGTGATAATGAAGAGGAAAGGGGAAAATTAGAGTAGGAAAAATTTAATGAGGTGAGGAATGGGAGAGCACGGCAGAGGAGGGAGTGTGTGGTGGTACAAGTAACACTAAAGGCCTTTAGAAAAAGCCATATGGAAATCTACCACTACAGAAGCTTCTTGAAGTATATACATATATATCATAAAGAGATTAAAAGGAGTTACCCTGTAACAGGAGAATATTGCTCCAGCCAGACCTCATAGGCTAACAGAAAACAAATAAAAAACCCCTAAATGCCAGGAATGTACTTGTTCTCAAGAAGCTGTTGACCAGGGATTCCATAGACCCTCAAACAATACTGACCATTGCCCCTCTTTTGGTTACCTACCAGAATTTGATGTTAAGACCCTATTGCTGAAGACATTACAAACATAAGCTATAGAATAAACAAGAAGTCTAGTTGGTGCTGACTTCAGAGCCTCATCTCTACTGGCTAGCATCCATAGTGCTGGAAGGTGCTATGCATACTACTGGAAGGAAAAAATAATCATCAACTCTACCCAGCTATGAATCCTGTAAACACAGTAACAACTGGCCTGGCAAGATATGTCCATTGGTGGCACAGTGGCACAAGTATTATGGGAGTAACCAGCACTCTTTAATTGGATTTAAGGTCCACTTCCTAGGATGAAGCCCATAGCTGACAGTTATCAGGCTTAGGAACCTGAGGCTAAACACATCACAACATAGGGAATAAACTAATATGTTTTCTACTAAATACTTATCATAGTAAACTGACTGCTAATGACTTATACCCAGAGATTATTACATCTCTCAGCTCCTTATGCAGCAGGTGATTTGGTGATTATAACACAGAAACCCACAACTGGCCAATGTACAGAGAGCAAGAGGCTACAGACTGCTTATTCCTGAATAGGACATCTATATCAAACTTCTGCCTCCCAAAGCTCAGGGATCATTGAGGAAGAGGGGGTGGAAAGATTCTAAGAGCTAGAGGTGGTGGATGACCACAAGGCAAGTTTTCCAGGCAGATTGTCAGTTACTCACATGAACATACAGCAATGGTGACAGCATGCACAAATCCATCCAAGCTTGAACCAGACAAAATCCCAGCAGACATGAAGTGGGTAAGAACCCCCAACAGAACCTGAGGAAATCATGGAAACTGATGGCTGCTGGGAGGGGCAGAGGAAGTCTCTTTCAAGGATAGGATTCTTAGTATGGTTTACATAGTGAGTTCCAGGCCAGCTGGGGTTATAGGGAGATCCTATCTCAAAAAAGCAAAAAGCAGGAAAAAAAAAAAAAGCCAGAAAAAAAAATGGAGGTATGGATAGGGGAAAGGATCTAAATATCAAATTATATTGTATGTAAATTACAAAAATTCAATTAAAAATCATAATTTTGCAAGCATTCTAATAATTATTCAGATAGGAATTAACAAAAAATGTTGTATTTAGGAGGGGCAGGTATAAGGAATAGGATAATCAATATAGTCTCAAAGTTCCTTCTCACAAATTTCTTAATTGCAAAAAGAAAAATAGCACTATACAGTCGAGAAAGTGGATCTTACTATGATCCAAATTCACATCACCAATAAGTGACATTCTCTGCATATGGATGTGATGTCTAGGAAAGAGCATTTAGTATTCCCATCCACACTGTGCAAGCCACATCTGACCATGAGGTGACAAAAGAAAAACTCCAACTAGTCTATAGTATTCGATTGTTCAAAGAATCAATATTATAAGACATAAAAAGGCAAAGGAATTGTTCCAGATTAGTCATGATATGCAACTTAAAACCCTGGTTGGATCCTATGGCTGAAAATAAATTAGTGGAACTAATGAAATTGGAACATAGACTGCCAACTACACAAAAATACTATATAAATGTTAAATTCATAAATTTACTAGCTACACTTAGATAAGATTAAACGCCTGTTTTTATGAAGTATATGTGTGGTTTAAAGGGAAAACAGTATGGTCTGCACTATATTCTCAAATGGGTCAAAGAAAAAATTTTAAGAAATAGAAAGGGATAAAGCAAATACGTAAACATTAAAAGAAACCTAAACAATGAGTTTTACTTAAAGTTCCCCAAACACAGAATACTAAATTTTTAGTACTATCTATATTCTCACAGGTATGGGAACTAGGAGCCAACAGACATTAGGAAGTTGGCACAAGGGCAGGAAGGGCTGAGTCTCTTCCCAGAGAAACTATCAGAGCTCCTCTTTTCATCCCTTTGGCATTCACTTTGATAAAAGTTATTCTTGACTTTAATTCTACCATCTTGCTATTGCTTATTTTTATGTCTTCCTTTTAAAAAGTATTTTATAGTTTTCGAACTTTATCACCTAGTAGGTACTTTTCAACTTATGAATCTTATTATTTAACATGAATATGAATTCTTATGTTCTGTTCTGAGGTATGATACAAAAATCTCTGGAGAAGTTGCAACTGGCCACTGGATCTACGCATGTAAGGAAGCTACTCAAGGTGAATTCATAAAAAATGAGTTATGCCAAGTTCAGGTCCAGACCCTGAGTAGGGTACTTTTCTCAAAGTTAATTATTAACTTTTAATGGATCTGTGACCTACTGGACCCTAATCCTGGCACTTGGGAGGCAGAGGCAGGTGGATCTCTGTGAGTTCAAGGCCAGCCTGGTCTACATAGTGAGTTCCAGGACAGCTGGGGCTACAGGGAGACCTGTCTCAAAAAGACCAAAAAAAAAAAAAAAAAAGTTGTGTTACGATTTTAATTCAAAATACCAAACTGATTAAAGCACAGGAGCATACTTTTGTCCTCAGAGACATTATTTGTATTTTGCACTATCCTTATAATCTTTCTGGTATACACAAATAACAATGGATTCTAGAAAATTACTGTTCGAAAAAAATCTTGTAGAGCCAGGTGTGGTGGCACATAATCTCAGCACTCAAGAGGTAGACGCAGAAAGATCTCTATGAGTTCTGGGCCAACCTGGTCTACATAGTGAGTTCCAGGTCAGCCAGGGCTACATAGTGAGACACTGTCTCAAAAAAAAAATGGAAGGGGGGGCAGGGGGGAAATACAAACCTTTAAATATTCTTCACAGTAATTGTGAGACAATAAAAAGACAATGTCTATTTTTCATTATCTAGAGTAATTACCTTATATAATATATGCACACATATTTTTTATTTTTTACAGATATAAAGATATTACAGGTGGAAATAGGGAACACTCATTTAAAGGTCTCCTAGTAGGCTGCAGATTTTAAAAGTAGATGGTCCAAACCTAAGAAGTCAGTATAAGAAAAATCTTTACTTGACATCTCAAAGTAGTCTTCTAGCACCCTACAATATTTAAGAAAAAAAAAGAACGAAAGAAAAGGCAAAAGAAAAGAGAGAGGATGAGCCAAGATGTTTGTTTTGTTTCATTTATTTCTTTGGGTGTGGAGAGGTTAAAAAAGTTTCTTTACTGCCTCAGTTTCCCAAAAAGTACATTCATTTTCATTACCTAAGAACACGGGCAGAAACTCATGGACAAACTGCTTCTTCCAGATTTCATAACAATCTGAATTCAAGATATGTATAATATTACTTTTCTGAAATCCAGTGTATTCATTTCAACAAATGAGTGCTCCTTGGGTCCTTGTTCATATGTGAAAGGAACTGGAACTTAAATTAAAAAATGAAAAATGCAACTTGTCTTTGATTTGGGTCTAGACTAACGGTTACTAACGAACCATTCAGGAACAACCGTCTTAAACACTTAAATAGCCAATGAAACTGTAATTAATTAAGGGAGTGTCGATTCTAAGAACTATGGCATTCATAAAAAAGTCTGAATGTCAAGTTCTGAGCAAAGTGTCAATAATTTCACATTTGTAATAGCTATAAATAAAATACATGGATCAGATAATTATATGAACAATGTTAAACAAAAAGTGCATACAGAACACAGAAATATCTTTTTCATTAATTTTGTAACTTATTCTAGTTCAATTGTCTTGAAACAGGTTATTTTGTAAGATGAATATCTGTTATGCTCTTTGAAAAGTCAAAGCAGAAAGCATAGGAGGCCAGAAACTTCATCAGTTCAATCTAGACAGAAGTCTGCTTGTAGTTTTTGGTATCCAAAACCTTTTTGCCACACATTGCACAGATGCCTGAAACAAAAGAAAACATGTGAGCAATCAATTAGTACCAATTGTTTGGTTTATTTATTTTAATCCAGAGCTTAAAATTTCAGCTTTAGTGGAGCTGGACAGATGGCTCAGTAGTTAAGAGCACTTGCTCTGCAATCATGAGGATTGGAATTCATATCCCAACACCCACATAACAAGCTGGGCATCCCCACAAATGCCTGTAACTCCAGATCCAAGGGGGATGGAGACAGAGGGTCCTTGGGGCTTGCTGGCTTCTAGCCTGAGAAAACAGGAGCTCTGGATTCAGGGAGTGACCCAGTCTCAAAAAGGAATAGGTGCAGACTGATACAGGACGACAAGTAATGCCTTCTTCTGGTCTCTGTGTGCATGCCCAAGTGTGTGCACCTGCACACATATGCGCACAAACACTCAGACACACAGACAAAAATCTTAAAAACTTCACTTAGCATCATAAAAGAGAAAAGAAACATCATTTTGATTTCATTATGAACACATTTTAAAATACATTTTTTTTGCATTAAAAAAGTGTATTTGACCAACAGAATTTATGAAAGGCTACTCCTTTTCTATTATCCAGAGCAGCAACAAATGAAGAAGATTTGATATAAAGAGAAAAATGGAGCAAAATAAACTTACCCTTTTTGTAAGCGCAGCCTTGGCAGTAATGAGAACCTGGCTGATGCACAGAACTTTTACAAATTCTGCAAGTGGAGAACTTATTCTTTCCATATGGATCAAATCTAGAGATTTTGTTTTTAAAGAAAGACATAAAAAATGTATACCACAGTAGAGACACTTTTAATTCCTTGTAAACAACACTAAGGATCCATGTACGCTCACCATTCCTTCTATCAAATTCTTTAAGTGACAGGCATTTTCTGGCTGACTACTGTGTAATACACCTCTGTCCTTCCATGTAAGTTGCAGACTTATGAAGAGTCAATCATATTTATCACCATTCCTTCTATCAAATTCTTTAAGTGACAGGCATTTTCTGGCTGACTACCGTGTAATACACCTCTGTCCTTCCATGTAAGTTGCAGACTTATGAAGAGTCAATCATATTTATTTTCAAACGTGTCCCTATTTGTCATTCTATTTGTATAAAAATATTATAAAAACTGATGAAATATGAGTGTAAACGACTGACTCCATAAAAATCTAACTTACTGATTTAGGACGACTAGGTAAGCAGGAACCATTAAAACTGCTATTGAATTAGGTATGGGTAAGCCAATTATTAAAAATGGGGAAAATTATAAGGGTAAGAACTCCACACTTTACAAGTATTAAAGTTTTTTCTTTTTAAAGATTCATTTTTTAATTTATGTATATGTGTGTATGTCTAAGTCATGTGCATGCAGACAGATGCCTTTGAAAGTCAGAAGAGGGGGTTAGGTCTCTTGCAGCTGGAGTTAAATGTGATTGTGAACTGCCTGATGTGGATGCTAGAAACTTGGATCCTCTGATGAGCACCAAGTGCTTAACCACTGTGCCATCTCTCCAGTTCCTTCCTACCCTCCCCCCTTTTTTTGTAAGCCCAGGCTGATCTTGAACTCCTAATCTTTTGCCCCATCACCTAAGTGCTAGGATTGTAGGCATGTGGCACCATGCCTGGCTTAGTTTTAGTTTTTGCTTCACTCTGAAGATACCAATGCTTATGATGGTTTATGTGAGGAAAATGACATAAAACTCTTGTCAGTAGACTCATACTCAAATTCTTTATCTCAATACCAAATGATGGATGAATACGTCTACAGTAATGTGCTTTAAAATAAGGTATGTGCATCTTCTACTGACTGCCTACTTTAGCATACATTTTCAGTGGACTGCCTTAATTCCTTTGGGTAAAGGGGTTTCTACTATATGAAAATGCTAGTCTATAGGAACTGGAGTGCAAAATAACTTTTGAAGAAATACTTCTCCCCAAATTGACAATAATGCTCTGATTTAAAACTGCTTTCCTAACTATAAAATAAATTTTGTATTTATCCTGTATAGTATCACAGATCTGGTATCTTGTCGTGGGGTATATAGCACAATAGCTCAGTTTCTTTATTTTATTAAACAAACAAATACTTTTTTTTTTAAAGACAGAGTCTGGCCATGTAGCTCAGGTTGTCCTAGAGTTCACTACCTTCCTTCCTCAGTTTCCAAAGTGCTGGGATTTAGAACATGCATCACCAAGGACAGCTAAGACATTAGCTGTTAAAAAGGTTGACTTTTTCAAACTCAAGAGAATCACTTTATTCCCACAAGAGATGATAAGGTCAGTTTGTTTGGATCTGTATGTCTGGAGAATCTTTTTCTTAAACTGTATTTTTATTATTCTTAGATGAAATTTTAATCTCTGAACTCATAATTAATTGACAGAGTTTCTTACTTAATGATATATCTTATAAATAATGGTATTGGAGAGTCAATGTAGTATTTCTAAAGTGAAATATCTAGAGTACCCAAAAGTAATAGCTACATTTTAATGACATCAGAGTAAGTTTGAGAGTATAAAGGAAGTGAAAGTATATAAAACTGAACAATTTATATAAATTTATATAAATAACTTAGAGAACATAGAGTCGATCAACAATTTATAGTATGATGCTATACTGAACAGTAAGTCTATTATGCTGTTTTTAATCAATTCTTTAATAAGCACCTACTACATGCTAGATACTCTATATATAAAGCTTTATTATTACTTCTAATCCTTGGGATGATGTCACATAATGAGTGTTTATTCATTTCTCAGATATCTACTGAGTGCCTACCATATTCCAAGTAGTGTTCTAAATACCAAAGATGAATGCTCAGGCAGCACATTTCCTGCCCTCATCAAGCTCATACGCATGTGAACAGAGAAATAAGACGCAATCCAATAAAACAAGCAAGGTTTTCAGATAAGTAATAGTAATAGTACTACAGAGAAAATTCCAACTGAAAACTGTAATGGAGGTGAAGGTAAAGGATGAAAAAATTAGTTTAAATGTTGGTTAAGGACTCCTTTTTGAGGAGGTGACATCTCAGCCTAGACTCAAGTAACAAGGAGTGAAATATGTAAACTCTGAGGGAGGACTCTTGAGGGAGCAGCAAGCATAAGCTTCTTTAGATGGACGAGGGCTTGGCATATCTAATGAGGAGGAAGAGGGTACAGTGGGAATTCAGAAGAGAGAGATGTCATATTATGGAGAACCTTATTGTTAAGACCATGGTAGAGCACTTAGATTGTACATGGAAAAGAAAATCAATGGAGGATTTTAAGCAAAGGAATGACTTTTCTAAAGATCATTCTGGTCAGTATTAGACAACAGTGGAAACAAGAAAAAGCAAAGAAAAAAAGAAAAAGAAAAAAAGAAAAAGAAAAAGCAAGGAAATGGCTAGAGAATTCTTTAAATATACAAGAAATAACAGTGGTTCGGACCAGAGCAATAGCAGGATCATATAGATCCAAACTGTATTTTAGAGGTAGATCCAAAGACCCTGCTGATGAAGTAGAGGAAGGGGTAGAATCAGCAGCTTTTGAGTGTCAGCAAATATGAGTAGACAGTTGGTGTTACTTATGATGAAAAGACTGAAGGAAAAAGAGGTTGCCTATTAGACATCAAATTAGTGTTTAGATTTCTGAAAACTTCTGTTGTGAGAAGAAGCAAGGAAACGGGATGGCAGTGCGAAGGGTTTGTGGAATTAAAATTTTTTTTGGTCTTTTTGAGACAGGTCTTTGCATAGCCCCAGCTGGCCTGGAACTCACTGTGTATGTAGACCAGGCTGGCCTCAGAGATCCGCATGCCTCTGCCTCCCAACAGCTGGGATGAAAGGCGTGTGTCACCACGCCCAGTGTGTCAAGATTAGAGTTTTAAAGCTGGGAGACATTTTATCTTCAGATGAAAGAGTATAATTCAGAAAGCTAAAGAAACTGCTGTAAGTTGTTTAAGTTCACATGGCTATAAAGAAAGAGAATCTAGATTCAAATTTAGGTCTGACATGAAAGCTTATGATTCTTCCACATGTCCTTGGTGCCTTTGATTTGTAGGCTAATTAATAAGTAGATAAAATAGAAGTTTTCTGGAAAAATTACATAAAGAAAGTCACATTAATAATCTTCATTAACTGGTATGGTAAGGAGGAACAGGGTGAAACCAGCAGGTTACAGAAGATAGTCTGCCTTTGTGTGCCAGCACTACGTAACCCTATGTATTATCACAATTGGAATCATGCACAATAAATCTACTCTAAGAGCTTTAATATTTAAAAAGTGAAAATTTATGATTGATCTATGGATGTTCTTACCTACCTTGCTTTTTTTGAAGTCAAAGCTTTATTTTCGTTCAGCTTTCTTCCACCACTTTCTATATATTAAAACAAATGGATATACATATTAGTGGGGTTTAATTGTATACATTTGACATATAATTTCTAATATTTGGGAATTAGTTTAAAAAATACACTCATTTCTACCAACAGAATACCCTGTGTCTAAATTTTGAAAATCCTCATACAATAGCCTAGTTCTTAAGGTACTATTTAAAAATTACTAGGGAAACAATAAACACTTGTATAAAATACAGTCATTTCATTACCCAGTTTCATAGTAGCACTTTAGGAATGGGCTTACATCTTTGTGAGCTCTGTAAAATCTAAAAGCCTCTACTTTGGTGTCAGATTGAATACAGTAAAAAGATTGGGTTTCCCCCCCATGGAAGACATACTTCACTGTATATATTCAATAATAATGCAAGTGGAAACAGTTTACGTTTGTGCAAGACCATTAAGTGAGAGAGGAAAATTATATATAGACTTTATAAGCTGAATCAAAGTCATAGCTTGAAATAATTTAATAATTTTGCTTTTGACCATATTAGGAGTCCATACATGTAACTCAGGGAACTAAAGAGAAGCTATTACCTCATTGGGGGAAATCCAGTATTCCTTAGTGTTTAATAGATGAGACAGATTGCACTTAACATTTCACTTTGCAAATAATCTAAAAGCTAAACCACTATTTATACAAGTATTTGATTCAATGTCCATTTTATTTCTTATTTTTATTTTATATGTATGAATGTAATGCCTGCATATAGGTAGGTGCACCTGTGTTCTGCAACACCGGCAGAGGTCAGAAGAGGGTGTCGGATCCCATGGACCTGGACTTATAGAGGGTTGTTAGCTGACATGTGGGTGCTAGGACTCTAGTCTGGGTCCTCTGTAAGAGCAGCCAGTCTGCTTAACAATTGAGCCCTCTCTCTAGCCCTCTCAATTTCTATTTTTTAACAGAAAAAAGTACCTGTGGTATTCCTTGCACCATCTTTCCACGTATCTGGAGTGATAACTGTACCAAGTTTCTTTTCACCTGTATGAAAATACAATAATGAAACTCATTACTTTATAAACTAATTACAAAATAGTTATCAAAAAATACTAAATATACTACTATACCACACCTGAGGCTTATAATGGCATCGACAGTCTTGTTATAGTAGGAGCCTGCGAATGCTGGAGTAGAAACCAGTGAAGGAAAACCTAAGCTTATAATTGTAAGCAATGGATAAATGATCCTAAATAAAATTTGTAGGACAATAAGAAGCTCTATAGTGGGCTTTCACTGTTTAGACTGTAAACAAATCTGACAAATCTATGTATTTCATCAACACTAATTACCTAGGATGTGAAAATCACTATATACGGTACTAATGAAAAGAAAATCACAAATCAAAGATCGAGATTTCAGGGAGCTTACACCCAAGTTCATTAGTGTTTTAAAAGCTTATCTGAGTTCCATAGGCAGATCACAGGAGATGAATGAACTAGGTCAAGTTATAACAAACGTGTGTGTGTGCACGTGTTTGTGTTTATAAATTTTTTTTCTAGTTAAGAATTTATAGCTTTTGCTGGGCAGGGTGGCACACCCCTTTAGTCCCAGCATTTGGGAGGCAAGAGGCAGGCAGATTTCTGTGAGTTCAAGGCCAGCCTAGTCTACATAGTGAGTTCCAGGCCAGCTGGGGGCTACAGAAAGACCCTGTCTCAAAAAGAACAACAACAAAAAAATAGTTTATAGCTTTTGTCAGATTCCCAAAGAGATCAGAGACTTTCAAAATAGTTAAGAACTCTTCGACTCAAATATAAGCTAGAAAAAAAAATATTAACAATTGTAAACTAAAAGAAGGTCTAAACGTGGCAATGGAAGTATGAAATGAAACTACATAGATAAAGCACATCATAAAGAAAGGCATGGGAAGTTCAGGGGACATCAGTACACAAACTAATCAGGCTGACACAAGTGTGAAAGGGGTAAGGGTTGATGATGAAGTTGGAGAGATAAGCTAAGGCCTTATCTGTGGAGGGTCCCGAATGTCAGGATCCCAAATAGCCAAGGTTATTTCTTCCTGCTTAAGTAGGAAAAAGTTCAGGGTAGAGAAATGAATTAGACATTCATTGGTATTAGATGTGTAACTTGAGGCCAAACATTTCCAAAAGAGTCTAACAGTGCCAGAGAAATAAAAGACCCAAAGAAAGTTCCTGGAACTTAGTAAATGGGAGTTTACTGGTTAACTTTTAAAAGTTCTTTCAGTAGTATAAAGTCACTGTGTATTTGTAAAGTGCTAAGAAATAACTAAAAATCTAGAGCTAAGCATAACTAAGTTTTTCAAATACTTATGACACAAAGAAAGATGAGATTGTAGCTTTTTATATGAGCAAGATTTCAGCTTACTTACAGGGTGAGAGTAATGAGCACAGAATAGATTAAAAATAATAAAAGATTAGATTTTCAGAAAAGCAGAGAAGTGTGAGGCTAGCCTAATTTATAGTGAGTTCCAGGCCCAGCCAGACAGAATTACGTAGTAAGACCTTGTCTCAAAAAAACAAAAAAAAGTAGTAGCTGGAAGGAATGACCTTTTATAGCACACTTTATGTTCAAAGTATGTGCGTTTTATTTTAAAATCACAGCGGATCTTGGATTCTCAAAATTTTTATGTTCCTTGAAGATATAAACTCTCACAATCTCCCATGTTCCTCATGTTCTCTTGGTACAAAATATTACAGCATAAAGAGAATTAGAATAAGTCAAACTAGACAGAATTTTTGTCATCGAATATTAAAATGTAAAGAATTTTCACCCCCCCAAATACAAAGAAAGCCCAAGTTACCATATATAAGACTTATACAGTATATTATATAAGGGTAGGTACATAGTCTAAAGACATTTAAGCCACATTTAATCAAATATTTTCCCCCTAAAAAAAAAACTGCCTTAGAAGTTGGACCTGGTGGCAAAGGCCTGTAATTACAGCTCTTTGGGATATTGAGGCAGAAGGACAAGTTCAAAGGCCTCTTTGGGCAATATAGTGAGAGAAACTGGTCTCAAAATGTAAAAGTAATTAAGATTCCATCTTACCCTAGTTAGATTTGCAAAGATCAAGAGAACAAAAGACTGCAAATGCTGGAGAGGATGTGGAGAAAGAGGAATGCTCATTCACTGCTAGTGGGAATGCAAACTCGTGCAACCACTGTGAAAAGCAGTGTGGAGAACCCTCAAAAAACTAAAAATGTACCTACCATATGATCCAGTGATACCACTCCTTGGCATATACCCAAAGGACTCATCTTACCTTAGAGATACCTACATATCCACATTTGTTGCTGCTCTCTTCACAATAGCTAAGAAATGGAAACGACCTAAATGTCTCTCAACTGAAGAATGGTTAATAAAAATGTGGTACATCTACTCAATGGAATTCTATTCAGCAGTAAGAAAAGATGAAATTATGAAATTTGCAGGTAAACGGATGGAACTAGAGAGTGTTATACTAAGTGAAGTAACACAAATACAGAAAAGCAAGCAACGTATGTTCTCCCTCATTTGTGGATTGTAGCACCAATCCCTCATATGTGAGTATATAAATTCTGATGTAACACCAGCAATCAGGTAAAGGCAAAAGATACATGGAGGTAAAGGAAAAGAAAGAACTTGAAAGGGGTACAGTAGGGAACAGACGTAACCTGAGGGAGGTGGAAAACGTGGGAGTAATTGGCAGGGAGGAGAGGAGGGAGGGACATGCAAGGGACCATGGTGTGGGGGAAGGAGAGAAGTCAGGAGAGGAAAGATGGCAGGGGCGGGGAGGTATGGGGGGGAGGGTGGGGATAATGGGGGCACTGTGACTAGGGAGGGAGGAGGGAAGCCGGATAGGAAAAAAAAGAGTGGAGATGAATGAATCCCCCGGGGGGGGGTACCTAGAGGGAAAAGTGATGCCCTAGAAACCCTATGAGAAATGCACAGAGTGTCTGAACATTAATGCACATGTATACCTGGGAGCTGCTTGGCAGGGAATGCAGTGACAGAAGAGACCTCCCTTAGAGTGAGAAACACGCTATACAGCATTCATCAAAGAAGCTTCTCCAACAGATGGAGGCTACTGCAGAGTTGCACATTGGGTCAGGCATACAGAACATATGCCTGAGAGATAACACATCTGCAGTCGAATCTCTACAACCAAGGCTCATGGAACATGGCAGAATAAAGGGTAGAGAGATGGCTAATGCACCCCTCAACTCTCACCAGTGAGGCTTCCATGTACATCAGAGTGTGATGCACACAGAAGGCCACAACTGGCCAAGTTTTAGAGAATAAGAGACTGCAAAGTGTAGGATGGGACTCCTATATGGAACCTCACCCACCCACGGCTCAGGGACCATTGTGGAAGAGGAGGCGGAAAGATTGTAAGAGCCAGGGCTGGTTCATGAACACAGGGAGGTAGTGGCCTCCAGGCCACTGGAGACTTGCTCATGTGAGCCTGTGGCAGTGGTGGAAAAGTCAAAGTAAAAAAGAGGGGGGGTTAGGGGTGGAGGTTGGGATATACCTCAGTGGTACAGGCCCTAGGTTGAATCTCTGGCACTATAGAAAAAGAAAATAGAGGTGGGATGGAGTAGGGTCAAAGGACATCAATACCAAAAAGCAAATTGCACTTTTGGAGTGATGAGTATGATTTAAAATTGATTGTGGTGATTTACTCTGCAGATATACTAAAACCTACTGAATTTTTAATCAGGGGATTTATACTGTATATGAGTTATATCTTTCTTCAACGTTTAATGTAGGGGACAATGTTATATGCCTATATGGTATAGGCTGTAGAAAGAGGAAGGCATAGTCCCACTCTTCCCCACCCAAAATGGGGCAGAGTTTGATTCTGAGTGCCATAGATTGGGAGAAGGTGATAGAGTTAATCAAATCCATACTAAGGCATGTTTACACTAGACATTATCTACATTATTCCACTCTCACCAAGTATAAATTAAATATTATTTCTCAGATGAGATAAAAGGGGCAAGAAACATTAAATAACTCATCCACAAATATTCTTTTACTTATTACAAGAACTCCTGGGCTGGAAAGATGGCTCAGTGGTTAAGAGCACTGGCTGCTCTTGCAGAGGACCCAGGTTCAAGTCCCAGCACCCACACAGCTGCTGACAACCGTCAGTAACTCCAGTTCCAGGGGATCTGATGCCCTCTTCTGACCTCCCTGAGCATTGTACAATGGGTGCACCTACCTACCTGCAGGCAATAACTCATACTCATAAAATAAAAATAAGTAAAATATTTAAAAAAAGAACTCTGAAACTCATGGTGTCTGTGTCCAAAGTTTTATGTCCAGAGAGGTTATACCCAAAATGTTCCATGTACATTAGACAGTAATTGGGATACAAAGAATTGAAATCTTGTCACAGAAAGTCTAGCCTGAGGAAGAGACCTGGGCATAAGGAAGCTGTTTTTTTAAACATACCAACACCTTGAGAAGTTAAAATCAGGTATTTTCTATAAATACCAAGGTTTCATTAGAATCATTAAGCGGTAACTAAAAGGTGGAAGAGACCTCTCTGGTCAGGCAGCTGTAACTGATGCGGGAAAGACAAGAGAAACAGACGCAGAGCTGCAGAACTGAAACAATTCTGGACACAAAGTATCTGATTAGACAGCCCTGGGGAGGGGCAGGGAAGGAAGACAGTAGAATCAAAGATATGTGGGAGAAGCAAAGAGGGCCTAGCTCCATGAGAATCTCGTCGGGCTCCTCCCGCCTACTCCCACGGAAGCGGCCTCTGAACTCACATTTTTCGCACACCATCCTTCCACGAACCAGCCGCTCCCTCAGGCGTCGGAGCAGCAGTCGCCACAAAACATCAACACCACAGCCTGAGAAGAATTCCCCTTCCGGTTACGTCAACCCATATCCGGTCTCTCAGCCTTCAGCTCTCTCCTATCCTATACCCGGAAAGCCGCGGGAGGAATAAATGCGACGGGTGGGCGGGGTTTCTTTCGTTGGCCCGCCCCCTTCCCCGCTACGATTGGCTGTTCACTTGTGCGTCTCCGCCTCCTGGGTCTGCGCCCGCGCGAGGGCCATGGCAGCCTGTCGCTCAAGAAGGTGGGAGGCGGTACTGCCCCCCTTGCCTTCCGCGGGCGGGAGTTAGGTAAGCGGTCCGGACGTCCCTCTCGCTGGCCTCGGGCGCGGGCAGGCCGCTCGGCCCTAGCAGCGTCTTCTCTGCGCGCCTGCCGCCTGAGCGCCAGGCTTCCGGCGGGACCCAGGGCTGCCCTGTGGGACCGACCGTCTCTGATCCCAGTGTCGGACTCTCCTTCAACCCACACTGGTGCTCTCTGATTACGCCCATCAGCTGCCCACACTCTCGGGTCCGAGGCTGAGGCGGAGTCCGCGCGACCCGGGGTCGGGAGGAGCTGCAGCCGAAGCCTCGTCAACTGGGCCAAGGCTGCTTGGGAGGGCTCAGAAGTCCCTCGTCGACGCTGCTGCGTCTGTCGACCTGGGTCACGTCAGCTCGCGACCCGAGACGGCGGCTGCGCGATGTCTGGGTGAGGGAACTCGGGGCCACCAGGGCAGGTGCCCCAGGGAGGGTGAAGACTGCACAGCCCCATTCAGCCAGCTTTGAGTTTGGTACTGATGCTGTATCAGATCCAGACATGCTGATGGCCCCGAAGCGCTGTCTACAGAGAGAATGAACTTCAGATCTTCGGGCTTGTCTGACCAGTCTGCGGAGGGTCTACCCGAGCAACTTTCCCTTGGTCCCCGCCAGCTAGCCGTTCTTTTCCCGACCCCTGGAGTGTATTTTTAAGTCAGAGGATAGACTTGAAGTGGCTTTTAGGGCATGTAACCTTGACCAGGTCTCCTAACTCGTTCATCCTGTTTCCTTAATCGGTGCCTTTGGATTGTGCGATTCTAATGAGGGCTGTTAGGACAACGTCCAGATTCGCCTCTTTGCTTTTCATGCCAACGTGCTTCCGCTTCTGTGTGTACTTTTTTTTCTGGGATATTTCTGTTTGGGGGATGTCAACCATGATATAACATTGACTGTTACTTTAATTAAGCTCTTAATTTTAGGCAATACAATGTATAAACTCTATTAGGTAATCTAAATATATATATTTAGAGACGGTAAACTTTTTTCTCCTCCCATTCACGGTCTACTTTTGACTAGAATTTGACATTTGTAACATATTATTTCGGTTTTTCGGGAGCTTTGGGAACCTTTCGTTTAGCACGATAATCGTCTAAACTATTGCTTTTACCACCATTGAATTCAAGTGCATACTTGGAGTCACTAGGTATTTGGTAGAGAATATGAACTATTCTGATTTCATCTTCCAAATTTTGGCAAAAAAGCAAATGAATTGCTTAATTGTCTGTGTCCCCTTTGCAGAAACCAGTAGCATATGTTAAAAATTACTACTAAATTTCAAAAAAAAATTTTTTTTTACTAAATTCCAAATCATTGCAAAAATCCTTTGTATCAAATTAGGGAACTCTAAGGTAGTATCAAATCTACATGAGCATTTACATACATGCATCTCCTGTGTTTTGAAACAAATACGTTGCCCATAAAAAATTTCTAGTTTGTAGCTTATTTTTAGAGATTTGAAGTGCTTGGGACAATGGGGAAAATCATTATTACATTTTTTCCCACTTTGATTTGATTTTCACTAGATAATCACCCAAGAAAACACCATGAAAGATACGGACATCAAGAGACTACTGTATACCAATCTTTTGTGCATCTTTTCAATTTTCCTAAGCATTTTTATTCCACCATTCTTCTTGGATAACTTCTCGGTATTGGAAACACACTTGATATGGTTGTGCACTTGTTCCACTTTTGTAACTGCTGTCAATCTCCTATTATATCTAGTAGTGAAACCAAATGTATCTTCTAAAAGAAGTTCATTATCACATAAGGTAAGGTTTACTTTTTATTTTATGTATATTTTTATTGAATTTTTGTGCATTTCATATTAAGCATCTTAATCATCTTTATACCCCTTCTCTCATCTGCATCCCTCCATATCCCCTCCCACAGGATTTCATGCATTCTGTCATATATGTTAAGACTTACTGAGTCGAGTTAGTGTCCCCAGACAATCCCTCAGTACAAAGGTCATCCACTGGGATCTAGTCAGCCTATCTAGAGTCTCTCCCTTAAAGATCAACTTTCCCTCAACTGTAGTAATCAACTGCCAATAGTTCTTCAGCTAAGGTTGATGCCTGCTGCCCATTTCCCCAGTTCTATGCTGAGTTTTTGTCTAATTGAGTTTGCATGGGTCTTGCATATGCTGACACCATTGCTGTAGGTTCATATGAGCAAGGTTCCAGGAGCCTGTAAGACTGTTTCCATATGCTCATGAACCTCCTCCCTGGGTCTTACAACCTTTCTGCCCCCTCTTCCACAATGGTCCCTGAGCTGTGGGTGGGTGAAGTTTAGTAAAGAAGTCCTGTCTGGGGACCTACATCCTGCAGACTCTTATTCTCCATGCTTTGACCATTTGTGGCCTTTTGTGCTTAACACTTAGTTGCATGAGGGAGCTACGTTGATGAGAGAATGCATTAGTATTCTCTCTATCCCTTTTTCTGCTATGTTCTGTGAGCCTTAGGTGTTAGAGGTTCCATTGTAGATATGCCACTTATGATTGGGGATCTCACAGACACTTGTTCTCTGTGTGTGACCAGTTGTGGAATTCTGTAATAGTCATCATCTGTTTCAAAAGAAGCTTCTTTGATGAGTGGTGACTGGCATACTTGTCTGTAAGGTAACATTTACTTCTTAATTACCAATCTTTAGATGGAGGTAGTGTTCTTTTAATGTAAGAATAAAGTATTATTATGACGCATTGAGTTATTTACACTGTATAAAGGGAGCCTGATTCTCCCCCCCAAGCAGTAACCTGTCACTTGTTGCCCACAATGTTTGAAAGATTCTTGTTGCACATCCATAGTAGAATTAGGACTCCTTCAGTGCGTCACAAATGTAAGCATTGTGAGCTTATATAATCAGTTTTTTGTCATCACTGAAGATAATTTATAAGACATTACAATTTCTTTTCATATATTTTTATACTTGTTTAAACGTGAGTGGGAGAGTACACATAGGAGAGTACACGTATGTTGCACATGCATGTGGAGGCCACAGGACAACCTTGGATGTCATCTTCTGGGACAGTGTCTACTTCCTTTGAGACAGGGGCTTTCATTGGCCAGGAGCTCACCAATTACACTGGCTGGCCAGCAAACCTCTGAGATCTTTGTCTCTCCCTCCCTAGTGCTGGGATTCTAAGTGTGCCACCGTACTTGGGCAGTTTAACATGGGCTCTAGGGATTAAATTCAGGTCCTTGTGCTTAGCTATCCCCCAGTCCATATATATTTGTTTGTTTTGTTTTTTGAGCTGACCTGGAATTCCCTATGTAGACCAGGCTGGCCTCAATCTCACAGATATCTTGGCCCGCCTCTGCCTTTCAAGAAAGGCATGTGCCACCAAACCCAGCCCATATATTTAAATATATATATACATGTATTCTTTGAGATTTTTATACATGCATATAATATTTTTTGATCATATTCATCTTCCACTCTATTCCTTCGCCCTGCTCCCAACTCATATCCATTTGTTGAGTCCAGTTTGTACTGCCTATATATTCGTGGATGTGGAGCTTGCACTGGAGCGTGGTCAATCTATGAGGGACCACACCCCTAAAGAAAACCAACTCTTCCTCCCCTAGTAGCCATTAACTGTCAGTAGCACCTCAGCTAGGGATGGAGACTGAGCCCATTTTTTGCACTTCTAATACAATAAATGAGTTTTTCAGAAATTGTGAATTAAGCCATTATATTCATGTTTAAATCATGGCCTTCTTTGACTAAACAAGTTTTCAGATATTAGAATCAATTTTCTGGAATAGTCCCTGACAATTATGTTAAATTTATAAAGTCCTCACTTAACACTTAATACTATATACGACCCTCTGTTTGATAATCTTAAACCCTTTATTGACTTTGCTTTAAAATATTTAATATGAGTTTTAGAATTGTATTTTCTTTAAGTTTCAGATCAAGCATATCCATACATGGGCCTTTTTGTAGACATTCAGGTCTTTATTTTATATCATTTATTCAGTAATATGAATATGATTTGGGAAATTAATATTTTACTTTTTGGTACAGTTTTTTCAGTTTTATTTTAAAATTAAAGAAGTATAGTAGTTATTAAATAAGGTCATTGTGAATTTTGTATCCTAGCATTCTGTTATCAATATTTCATAAATATTGGTTAAGAGTATCATATAAATACCCTAGAAACAAATCGGTTTTGATTCTCATGTTGGTTTGGTGAATAGATATATTTGTATAATATTTGCCTTTTGAATTAAAAAAATTTGATTACATTTGTGTGTGTGTGTACGTGTGTGTGTGTCTACTATCTGAGTGTTTGTGGTCCAGGGGCAACTTGTGGGAGTTGGTTCTCCCCTTCCACTCTGTGGGTCCTAAGGATTGAACTCTGGTTATCTGGCTTGGAGGCAAACCCCTTTACCCACTGAGTGATCTTATTGGCCCTATCCTTTATGTGTTTTACAGTCTGTTTTTGACACAATTTTAAGGGCTGTGTATGTGACTAGGCACAAGATGTGATCTAATTTAAGGTTACCCAACAAAAGAATGTTCAAATGTTTCAGACAGTGTGGGATCAAGTTATATTTGTAGAGTTAGGTGTGGTTGGTCCATGCCTTTAATACCAGCAGAGGCAGGCATCTCTCTGTAAGTTCCAGGCCAGCCTTGTCTACATGGTGAGTTCCAGGCCAGCCAGGACTACATAGTGAGACCCTCCCTGTCTTAGAAAACAAAACAAAACAAGACAAAACAAAACAAAGTTATATTTGTGGTTAAAATGGCAGAATTTATGACTTTTTTTTTATATTTTCTTAGTTTCAAATTATTCATTCTCTTTTAGGTAACCAGAGTTTTGAAATGCTGGATCTACTTTCTTATGTCCTGCTTCTTCCTTCATGTGATTTTTGTTCTATATGGTGCACCACTAATAGAGTAAGTTTTAAATTTTTACTTTAAATTTATATTTTAATACATTCATTTACTAAATGATATGCTAACTCTTAGGAACTAGAGGAAAAACTATAGTGTATTTAATTAATGGATTAAGATAGAAAACAAGGCCAGGTATGGTAGCACACGCCTTTAATCACAGCACTTGGGAGACAGTGGCAGGTGGGTCTCTGTGAGATCAAGGCCAGCCTAGTCTCCATAGAAGTTCCAGGCCAGCAGGAGCTACAGGGAAACCCTGTCTTGGGGGAGGGGGGGGAGATAATATCAATCTTTTTAAAAATTACTGTTATTCTTTTAAAAACAATTGAATAACTTAATTTCATACATACTTATCTAACTTTCAGATACCCAACTACATATTGTGAGAAGGGCAGGCAGATGAGAGATTATGCTATAGTAATAAATATATGGCTCTTTAGAGACCTCTAAGTGTCCAACCTTTTGACATTATAATGTGATTTTGTCATCTACACAGTTTGCATTCAAGAACCTTGAAGTTGAGTTACAAAAACAAAACAAAACAAAAACCCACCTCAAAAAAAAACAACAAAAAAACAACTCAATGTTTTAAATAAGGTTATGATTTTATGTTGGGATGCATTCATAACTATCCTGGGCCAAGCACCACAGGCTGAATACTCCATGATTTTTGCAAGGTACTCAGTATCATGTTATGTATATGTTGGTTATAACTATCATACCAGTGATTAGTAAATATAGTTCTAAAGTAACTGAAGTTATTTGCCTAAGGAACATAAATAGATTTCTGTATCCAGATAGTTAACAAGTTAATGTTTATATGTAAAATTTAACTCAACAGTTTTTCAAAACTGACCAATTTGAAATTAGTGGAAACTAAATCTACAAATATTTCTTATATAATGAGAAACTTCGGTTTAATCATGATTAATGATTATGATGAAATGAGTGATTATACATATACACACATACATATATAGCTATATATGCATTTGTTTATATATACACACATATACATAATTATATATATATAAATCAAACTAATGGGTTATTCTTTCTTAGGGAAAGAAAAGTCCTTTATCATGGAAAATGGTAGTTTCTGCCTTAAACCATGTTTGAGTGGAATCAGTGAATAGACAATATAATTGCATAGTTCAAGATTTTGTCAAAATGCAAATTGTCAGGCCTCAATCAGAAACTCTGGCAGTGGGACCTGCTAGGTTTTATTTTAGGATCTCCAGGTGGTTCCAAAATAAAGTTGAACTACTTTTTTTTGGGGGGGGGGTCTTTTTGAGACAGGGTCTCCCTGTAGCCCCAGCTGTCCTGGAACTCACTATGTAGACCAGGCTGGCCTTGAACTCACAGAGATCCACCTGCCTCTGCCTCCCAAGTGCTGCGATTAAAGGTGTGCATCACCATGCCCAGCTGAACTACCTTTTTTTTAAAGAGAAAATTTCAGAGATTGTTAAGGAAGAAAGCTAATTAGCTCAGAATGAGATTTCTTACAGGGAGGTCTCAGCATGGATCTTCAGATTTTTCACATTTCTGAACTCTATTATTAAAACCAGGCTATTTACTAGGTTGATTTTTAAAGCTAGTACAATTATAGTCACTATTTTGGTGGGACTTAGGTAACTTTTCAAAGGAAAGTATAAGAAGATATTTACATATTAAATCCACTTATATGTGTGTGTGTATTTATACATACTTTTAGCATGTTTTAAATAGTCAACAAAGTTCTCTTTTTTTCTAGGTTGGTGTTGGAAACATTTTTATTTGCAGTTATTTTGTCTACTTTCACTACAGTACCTTGTTTATGTTTGTTAGGACCAAACCTCAAAGCATGGCTAAGAGTTTTCAGCAGAAATGGGTAAGTTTAAATTTTTTATTTTAGTGATGTTGTTAGTTTAAAATAATTAATGAAGTATTTTCCTGTGCATTGTCAGTGTGCTCATTTTCTTATGAGTGTGTCTAGTCATTGTATGGCTTTCAAAGGTGCCAATGCAATTGGAGAATGGAGATAGAATGTTCAGAGAATGCCCCAGGTGGGTAGAACCACAGATTCCTCCTTCCACATTAGCAACATCAGGTAGCTGTGCTTTTTTCTGTATGTTAAACTTCCACTTGACCTTTTGTTTGAAAATAATGTTTCTGCCACCAAAAGAAAGGTTTGAAACCCACTGGGTTAATGAGGCACTCTGATAAAGTACTACAAATATAATTGCTTATTTACGTTTTATAAAGAAAGAAGTTCATAATGTAGGAGCATTTTGTGTAACAATAATCTCTTGTTTAGCCTTTTTTTTTTTTTTTTAAATCACAAGATAGCAGAGTGCAAGTTTCATAGGATTTTTTTTCCCCCAGTCTTTTTGAGATAGGGTTTCCCTGTAGCCCCAACTGTCCTGGAACTCACTATGTAGACCAGGCTGGCCTTGAACTCACAGAGATCCACCTACCTCTGCCTCCCAAGTGCTGGGATTAAAGGTGTGCATCACCACTTTTATTGCCAGATAGGGTCTCTCTCTATTCTTGGCTGGCCTGGAATTCTATGTAGATCAAGCTAGCCTCCAACTCACTGGGATCTACCTGCCTCCCAAGTGTTGAGGTTAAAGGTGTGTACTAGCACACCAGGCTAAGATTGTAGTGTAAAGGTACTGAAATGATATGTGCTAGAAATGGTTAATTTCTAACTAAGGAAATCAGGATATTATTTAGTTCTCATAGTTTTATCCTATTTATGACACAGCAGCAAAAACCTTTTGAGTGCTTTCTTTGTGTCCCCTATTATTCTAAGCTCTGTGGATTCGAGAGTATTTAGAAGATTGCTTTTACCCCTGAGGAGCTTGCATGTTCAAGGGATAAGAATAAAATGAGCAAATAGTAAGAGACTCACAGTCTATAAATTCACCACAGTGCTTAGGAACAGAGGAATAGAAAGGAAGGGAGATGAGGTGGGGGTGATCTGATGGACTTGGATCAGAAGTCTAGGATTTGATGAGACAAGAAAAGGAAAGATACCGTATGCAGGAGTTGGGAAGCATAGAAACTGAAATAAAGTTGGTATTTTTTAACATAATTTGGAAGTTAACAGCTCAAGGAGACCAGAGGATGGGTGCTGCATAGCTTGGCTCCACAAATTACTTTTTCCTTTGGAAATGAGTATTGGTTATTTTGTATATATATGTGTATGTGTTTTTGGTCTTGCTTTGTTTTGTTTAATTATTTTTCTGGAACCATCTTCTATTCATAAAATTTCTAGGAATAAAAGCATAACAACTGAATTTTTTCCTTTGTTACCATAGTATACCAAATGCAATTAATTTAATATTTTACTTTGAAAATGTTAAATTGTGAAATTGGTTGAAACCTTAGTTTAGATTAATGATTTATCCAGCTTTGACTTTTGTATCAAAATGGTATCTTTGGGAGGAGTGAACACTGTCATTTTGTTTTACAGTTAGTTCTTTGTAACTTGACCTATGTGCTCCTAAAACTCACCATACTTTTCTAAATTAGGCAATGAAGCCCACAGAGCTTCCTTATGGGGCAGGATGGGGTTAGAGGCATAATGCTTGGAAACTTCATTAGTGACACACAAAAAAAGCAAAAATGGTTGCACAGTGAAATGGTTAAAGACACATAAATATTACATTAAAGATGACTCTGCCTAGGAAAAGACTTGGTATGTTCTTTGTGAGTTATGGTGAAATAGTGAAGCATGGTTGTTGGAAATCTGACCCTGAGTTAACACCAGATGTAGATGTGTCATGTATCATGTTTGTTACTCATGATACATAAAGTAAAAGTTGGGAGGTATATATTTAAATTACATTTCTTTCTTTCTGTATGCATATGTATGTGGGTATGTGTGGGGACACACTTGTACCAGAGCACACATATGGAGGTCAGAGGACAACTTGGGAGACTTAGTTCTCTCTTTCTACCATGTGGGTCCTGGGGATCAGCCTCTCGTCAACAGGCTTGGTGGCAAGCACCTTTATTTGCTGAGGTACTTTGTTGGCTCATGTGTGATTTATTTTTAAACAGTATTGAGATGATTCACATACCATAAATGTCACCTACTGAAAATGTATAATATAATGGTTTTCAGTATATTCAGAGAGATGCAAACCCATCACCAGAGCCAGTTTTAAACATTTTTATCACCTCAGAAAGCCCTGCATTCTTACCTCCTTATCCCTATCCTGCTTCCAGTCCCTAAGCAACCACTAATATCCTTGCATCTCAGTAGAGTTGCCTGCTATGGACATTTCATACAAATGAATCATATAATTTGTAGTATTTTATGATTTCTTTCACTTAGCATAATGTTTTCAAAGTTTGTCCACGTTGTAGCATGTATCCATAATTCATTTCTTTCTATAATGGTGTTAGGGATTAAACCCAGGGCCTCATGCATGTGAAACAAGCAGTCTACCAACTGAGCTAAATCCCTAGCCCTATTTATGTTGTTAAAAAAAATCAAGTTTAAACATGTGTGTAGTATGCTACCATTTATGCAAAAAATTGGCCAGGTGGAATTAAATAGAGTCACGTATCTCTGGAAGAACTTGATGAAACATCGGATGTCTCTGGGGAAAGCATCTGAGAAGCTAGTGACAAGATAAAGGGACTTCTCATTGGATCTTCATGAAGATGAACTTGATTCATATCAATGTGCTTACCTAGTCAGCATGAAAGCTATAATGAGTTAGGTCTTGCCAATATTTAACTTATATCCTGGTTATTAGAAGTTACGCCTGTTAAAGGAAGTTGCTAAATTTCTCTGATGACATGTAATCATCAGGAAGCTATAAAAACTACCCTTCCAAAATTTCTCACATCAAATTGCAAAACAGGTAAGCTGCTAGAGGACAATGGCTAAAAATTTCCAATTTGTAATACAAACCATTTCATTTAATATGCAAGAAATGACATGAAACTAATAATAAAGTATTTTCATAACTTTTAAAGCATATTCATGAAACTTGGGGCATTTCTCAGAGATACATCACTATGTTCTTCATGAAAATATTAGAAATCTGGCACATTAAGTGTTTTGCCCAAGCTCCATAGCTAGTAAGTGACTGAGCTGGGACTTGAATCTAGATCACCTCACAATACAGAAGTAAGAAGACTCCAGTAGCAGAGGGTCAGAAAGTGGATTCTTGTCCTTTATATAGTGGCCATGTGATCTCAGACAAGCTACTTAGCTTCGTAAATTCCCATATGTAATATGATTAGAATAAATCATAATTTGCAGTTATTGCCAGAAGTAAGATAATGAGTGAAATCATGGCAAGTGCTCAAGAATGTTTGTCAGATGTATTAATAAAGATCAGAAGCATCTATATATTTCCAACCCTGACAACAATTTGTCTCAATTCTGTTTACTTTAGGTAACAGACCTATGAGTGCAGCACATAGATACCACAGAGAAGGAGTGATGAGTAATGGCTTTGTCAGTTCATTTAGTGTGACGTTCATGTGGATCTGGTCATGAGAGTGGAACTAAAGTCTTCATGTCTCCACTATTCATTGGTGTAATTATAAGTATTCAAATGAAACTAAGATGCTCACTGTGAACAGGCCCATTTTGAATTGACAAGACATCTCAAGCAGTTTTGAATCAATGTAAATATTTTATACTCTTCTAACAGAAATAACTTTATATACTGTTTAATATATCTATTTGCATGTTTATATAAAACTTAATGCTGAGCAGATGATAATCATATAGAAACTGAGGACATAAAAGCTTTGGGCTTGAAAACTGAGAATTATATGCTATGAGTAAAGGGTCAGTTTTCATACTTTGGAGATTTAGGGCATAGTTAAATGACACTATCTTAATGGGGTTTTTCCTTAAAGTTAACATGAAGTTATTCCAGAAAAGCAAAACACAACCCCAAGAGAATATTATTGTAAAGAAACTTGTAGAAAAGTCATTTAGTTTCTTAAATACTTTGCTAGCTTCTCAATGGCATGCATATTACTGCAAATGCTTGATGTGTAATGATTTTTTTTGATTTACTTTATTGTATATGTATGGGTGTTATACCTGCGTGTATCTAAGTGTACCCATGTTGTGCTATGCCATGGAGGTCAGAAGAGGGCATCGGATTCCCCTGGAACTGGAGTTAAGGATGGTTTGTAGCCGCCATGTGGGTGCTGGGAATTGATCCCGGGTCCTCTGCAAGAGCAGTCAGTGCTCTTAACCTCTGAGCCATCTCTCCAGCCCCTTGATTTGTAATAATTTAATTCAGTCTCTTGCTTTGTTGTAATTATTGTGACATATACACTTCCATTTGTAGACTTTCTTTTTGTTCTTTCCTTTGTTTTTTTTTGTTTGTTTGTTTTATTGTTGTTGGTTGTTTTGAGATAGGGTCTCCCTGTAGCCTCAGCTGGCCTGGAACTCACTATATAGACCAGGCTGGCCTGTATCTCACAGAGATCCACCTACCTCTACCTCCCGAGTCCTGTGATTCAAAGCATGTACCACCATGCCCAGCTATTTGTAGACTTTCTTACAAAGGAAAGTAGTAATCTGATTATCATAGACCCATGTTTTTTATTGAATTTTGCTTTTTAATTGGTCAGATTTTCTTATGCTGTATTTGAAATGTCTAAGTTAATACATGATCACTTTTGGTGAGCTAAATATGTTCCTGGATAGGACTATGCTCAGATCTGTGGGATCATGCCAAGGTAAAAACTCTGAGCAAGACTTGTTCTTATAAGTAAAAACAAGCTTCTTTTGGTCATCTTTGTATTGAAATAGACTTTATATTGTGAAAACTACTGTGGACATTAAGTGTTGAAAAGATAGTGAATGACCAAAGATTTACTGTTCAAGGCCAGACTGGTCTACATAGTGAGTTCCAGGACAGCTGGGGCAACAGGGAGACCCTGTCTCAAAAAGACCAAAAAAAAAAAAAAAAGGTAATTTAGTCTGAGTGTTGTCACAAAAATTTAGTGGCAAAGAGACTTTAATTTTAATATTCATTCCTTTATGAAATTTTGTATTGAAAATTATGTGAAATGTTTTTAGCCACCAGGGGTAGTAGTACAGTCTCTTTTTTTTTTCCATTTAAAAAAAATTTATTTATTTTTTACACCCACTTCCCAGATAGCACCCTCCCATAGCCTCCCTCCCCCACTAGAGCCCTTATACTCTGATATCCCTGCTACTGTCTGCTGTGTTGTTGGCACCCCCAGCCATTCCCCACTACTTGCCCTTCTGGTGAATCTAGTCAGCCTATCTAGAGGTCTTTGTTTAAGGAGGGTCAGCTTTTCCTCCTCTAGCGGTAATCGTTTGTCAATATTCCTTTGGATAAGATTGGGGTCTGCTGTTCATTTTCCCAGTTCTATGCTGGGTTACTATCTGGGAATCCCTTTGGCCACCCTGGCCAACAACTCAAAAGAAGGTATCACCTGTCCGGCATTTTTGCTTGTTATGTAGCCTTTGGTTATATATATGGACTCTTATGAAATTATATTGGCCCCTTTAATTTTTGGTTATACTTTCCAGTCTCTTTTTTTAAGATCAAATTTGTTTAAACAAGTTTGTTTTGATGAGAACCTATCTAAGGTGTGCCACCACTTGGCATCACTACTTTATAATTTACTTTCCCCCACAATATTACAAACATCTTTACCTGTGCATGTGTGTAATCTACCTCTTCTTGCCCTGTAC
The DNA here is from genome assembly GCF_000622305.1 of Nannospalax galili. NCBI lineage: Eukaryota > Metazoa > Chordata > Mammalia > Rodentia > Spalacidae > Nannospalax > Nannospalax galili. Next base: position 11,606,373 of record NW_008359442.1, read on the forward strand.
CCTCAATTAGTATAGCTTTAAGTAACATAAAACTTCAGCCTATATTGCATGAAGGAAAATAATCATGCTGCACTGCAGAGGTTGGGTGGTTCTGGATGCAGATGAGATGTGGCTGTGCCTCTTAGTGGTTCTTGCGGTTCTTACAGTTTCTGTTCTCAGTTTGAGAAGGAAGCACAGTAGCTTCCATCAGGCTAGGATCACCCTGATTGAATTATTCTAATCATCATATCATTGCATGTGTTCTATGTATTGTGATTTACTAATTTCTATCAAATCTTTATAGAGTTTAAATGATGTTATGAGCATCTTTATTTCATATAATTTTGAAAACTTGTGCAAAAGCTTCTTTGAACTAGATTCCTGAAATAGAATTTGGGAATCAAAGGAAGTTGATAGATACTGTCAAACTAAGGTTGGAATATGAAGAATAAACTAAGGTCATAACATGAAGACCATGTATACATCTATGTAGATTTTTCTCACCAACAAAGCCTCCGTTTCCTGTCTCACCGTCAGCTATCATTGCTTTTAATGAATGTACAGAACTGCTTTCTACTAGGGCTCTCTGCCAAGGGGACAGACAAAATAGCTTCACCTGGTTTCTAAAAGGATGTGTAAACCCTGGCCAGGACTTTTAAAAATTTGAGCTGCAGAACAGCCATTTACTGCTCTTCAGCTGAGTGTTACTGTTGAGTCACAGAGATTGCATATTTCTTGTTCCACCTCATTCTCTCTCTCTCTAATGTTACAAAAAACTGGGCAGAAAATAACTTCCACTTTTCAAAATGCAGATTCAAGACAGGAAAAATTGGAGCCAGTTAAGATGGCAAGACAGCTTCAAACATAATTTATTATGTCTGAGGAAATAGTAGTCATTTAGCTTCCTGCCTATGGGAAGCATGAGCAAGGTGAAGAGAAATGGCACAGCAGCTGTAAATGAGAGAAAGGGAGAAGTGGGGAGAAGGAAGAGGGAGGAAGAGAGAGAAACACATCCACCCGCAGACAAATAATCTGATCTGGGAGAAAATGCCCTCGGAACAAAACCAAGCATATTCCCTACAATTTAGCTTAGAAAAATGTTTTCAAACATACTAACAATAGAAAGAGCAAAGATAAGAAAGTCAGTGATTGCAGAATTAATGCAATTTTTAGAATCTAAGCAAAGCTTATAGAACATAGACTAGAAATACCAAGAAGCGTAGACAAGTTAGAAAATTGGATTTTTGTATGAAGGAAGGGTTTGAGCTAATCAGAGTAAATGTAGGCTAAGGAAGGAGCGAGAAACATAAAGTTATTAGAGAACCGATGATAGATATGGAGGACAAAGGGGATTTGAACATGAAATTAATATGTGCCCCTGTAGTACAAAAGAGAATTCAAAGATGCTAATTTCTCCAATTGAAAGAATTACTCTATACACTAAAGTGTATTAAAGCAATACACTCCTACACATAAAATTCAAATAATAAAATATTTTAGGAAGTGCTGGGATTAAAGTCATGCACCACCACATCTGGCATATTTTTTTATTCTTTATTTCATGTGTATGACTGTATTGGCTGCGTATATGTAAGTACCCCGGTGTTGTGCAGTGCCCACAGAGGTCAGAAGAGAGTGTCGGATCCCCTGGAACTGGAGTTATGGACAGTTGTTAGCCTCTGCGTGGTTGCTGGGAACCCAACCCTGGTCTTCTGCAAGAGCAGTCAGTGTTTTTAACCTCTGAGTGTTCTCTCTAGCCCCAGTTCAGTGGTTTTTAATATAGACACAGTGGTAAAACTATTATTACAGTCTTACTTTAGAACATTTCATTACACACACACACACACACACACACAACACACACACACACCCCTCCCTGTCTAGTATCAGTCGTCTCTACCCACCCTTCTCTTCCATTCCACAGCTCAGGTAACCACTAGTGTGTTTTCTTGTTATAAATTTGCCCATTCTGGTCATTTTGCTTATGGCGTTCTAAGTAGAATGAGAGATAAACGATAAGGCACTTGAGGAAGACCTCAAGTGAAATATAGAAATGAAAATGTCAAAAAGCAACTTAGGAAAAAGAAAAACAATATAAAAAACAGAAGATTAAGAAACCCATAGATTTTTATATCCAGAGAGCAATAAAGCTGTAGGAAAATGAAAGTACTGTGTCGGGCATATTGGCATGTGTGCCTTTAATCCCAGCACTTGGGAGGCAGAGGCAGGCAGATCTCAGATCAAGGTCACCCTGTTCCACATCAGGATTTCCAGGCAGGCTGGGACTAGTGGAAACCCTGCTGAAAAACTAAAACAAACAAACAAACAAAAACAAAACAAAACAAAAAACCTGAAGTAGAGGTAGAAACAAAGTTGAAAAGATCCCTTAGTCAAACAGAAAAGGTATGAAAAATTAGTTAAAAGGTAAAAAAAAAAAAAAAAAGAGAAGAGTTCGAAATAATAGTGTTTTTACCAAAAAAATAAGGAATATAAAATTCTTAGGAGATTGAGTAGAAAAAGTCTTAAAGTTCAAGAGCAAAAGAAACTGGAATTCTAGATTAAGAGACCTATGTTTTTCTGGAATGGCTTAAAAGGCAGACACTTGTAGCAGCATTCTTTGTAAAATGTTAGGTAATGAGGAATAAAGAGATGATTATAAATGCTTCCAGAAAGTGGGCAGGTGGGGAACTGGAATGGCACCAAACCTCCCTGATGGGAGTCTGAAACCAACCGAGCAATGACTTCTAATACTAGGAGGCCAAAATAGTTCTAGCAATTATAATGAAGTCATTTTCAGATCTAAAATATCTCTTAAAATGAAAAAATGTATTTTTGAGAGGGTGAAGGGAAAAAGGGAGACTAGGGAGGGGAGAGAGAGAGAGTTTGATTGATTGATTCTGACTCAGAACCTAGGTAACAAATCCCTAAACCGCAGAATGGAGAGGGTCAAAGAGATTTACAAGATGATGGTGTAGCGTCCTCAGAATACCCACTGTCAGCAAGCTGAGACCTACCAATCCAAGTTGGAGCAAGTGAGGCACCTCAGGAAAAGGGGCCAAAGAAAGAAGAAACAATTTTAAGTGCCATGGAGAGTTCTGTTGGTTTGTTTTTAGTTTTTAAAGATGATTTAGTGACAGCTACATAAGCGAGAGAAGAGGAAAGAAACAGTTCTTAGCATCCAAGAAAAAAATTTAAAATTACATTTACTGAGAGAAAAAAAATGTAATTGCTATTTCACTCTGTGGTTAGTATTCTCATAGTCATGTTAATGAAAATACATATTGCTTCAACTGAAAGGGGAAGGTTTTGTTATTGAAGATGGGACAAAAAGCAAGAAGTGCATGTGTGGAGAGTGCATATGGGGGGAGCTTGTGAATAAAAGCTCCTACAGTAAAATGTAGAAAGTAATGGAATCTTGAAATGCAATTCATAAGTTGTTTTTAATTGGAAGCATGTCTGTAGGGTTCAGAAATCAGGTGGGAAAGGGATGGAGGAGGAGGAGCCTTTATTCTAGCTGTGGTCCTTGACTTTACATATACTACATGCTGTTTTTGATAAATATCGTTAAAGGCAGGCAACAGAATTTTCCTGGTTTTAAAAATACATCTTGGTTCTATTTTTTTTGACTCATTATATGTAAGGTCACAAATAATCTTGGATACAGTAAACAATCAAAATTGAGGACAATATCTTGGATTTTTGCACTTTCATTTTAATAAACATGTTAGATACAAGTGTACTAGACCAATGAAAAATGTGAAGACACATTTCTTGCCACCAACACCTCTGATCATGTCATTATCTTGATTAAAAACCTTCAGTAGTTTCTTTAGCATGACATTTAAAGCATTTCTTATAGCTTAACTGTAAGTCTATTGCATTGATATACCATTTCACACCTGTTAGGAGGACTGTAATCCAAACAGATGACAGATATTAGGGGAATATGGAAAAATTGGAGCCTTCATACACTTCTGGTGGGAAAGTCAAGTGTTTCAACTGCTATGGGAAACTATCTGCGAGTTCCTCAAGTGATTAAACAGCAGGTGACCTAGCTATTTCACTCTAGGTATAATCCCAAGAGAAATGAAAACAGATGTCTATACAGAGACTTACACAAAAAATGTTCCTAGTAGCATTATTTCTAATTACCAAAAGGCAGAAACAACCCAAATGCTCATCAACTGTTGAAAAGATAAATAAAATATAGAGCATCCATACAAGGAAACATGATTCACTGTCAAATGAATGAAGTGTTGATACATTACACCATAGGTGGATTTTGAAAACAGTATTCTTTTTTAAAAATATTTTATTATTTTTATTTTTTTTTCAATGTGTATGAGAGTATTGCCTACATGTATGTGAGTGCACCCATGTCGTGCAATGCCACGGAGGTCAGAAGAGGGCTTCAGATTCCCCTGGAACTGGAGTTAAGGACGGTTCATAGCTGCCATGTGGGTGCTGGGAATCGAACCCAGGTCCTCTGCAAGAGCAGTCAGTGCTCTTAACCACTGAGCCATCTCTCCAGCCCTGAAAACAGTATTCTAAGTCAAAGAAATTAGTTTAAAAAATCATGTCACGCCGGGCATGGTGGTGCATGCCTTTAATCCCAGCATTCAGGAGGCAGAGGCAGGCTAATCTCTCTGAGTTCAAGGCCAGCCTGGTCTACATAGTGAGTTAGTGAGTTCCAGGACAGCTGGGGCTACAGGGAGACCCTGTCTCAAAAAGAACCCCCCCCCCCCAAAAATCATGTCATGCAGTTTCACTTTCATTAAATACTCAGATTAAGCAAATCCGTAGACAGAAAGTAGCTTAGTAGTTGCTTAGGGTTTATGGGGAAGGAAAAATGGAGAGTGACTGTTGATGGATGAAGGATTTCCTTTTTAGTGATTAAAATACTCTAAAATTGGTGATGGTCACACAACTGAATATACTAAAACCCATTATGCTTTAGATAAGTGAATTGCGTGGCTGGAAAAGTAATTCCTAGGGTAAATTTTTTTTTTTTTTATTGCACTCAATGAAGCTGTTAGTTTACTTTTTAAAATTCTGTATCCCAGGTTGGACTGGAACTCACTATGTAGCTCAGGTTGGCACTTGCAGCATTTCTCCTGTCTCAGCCTTCTGTGTGCTGGATTATAGATGTGAGCTACCATACCTGGCTTGAAGTTATTTTTAAAAAGGTTTGACTCTAGCCTGCTTTTCCAGCCTTATTTCCCATTCTTCCTCTTGGCATCAACCAGTGTTTCATATTTCTCTTAACCTGTAGTGCATTTTCTCCAGTTCAAGGTCTAACACTACTTACTTTTTCAAATCCACATAACTGTCTTCCTCTTTTATAAAACAGAAAAGTAAACTCTTTGCAGCATAAAGTCGCCTCTCAACCTCTCCCATGTTTCACATCTGTAGGCACATCACTCTCTGTGTTACAACATAGATGAGTTGTGTGTTAAACGGAGGCTAGTTAACATTTGTCAGCTACAACCTAATCAAGTTATCTCTGAGAATCTTTAAATTACCCACCAAGTGCAATTTTCTTTTTACATTTAACTCAGCTAGTTTTTTCTCTCTCCAAAATTGAAGAAGTTCTCCATTCTGCTGGCTGCTAGTTGAAGAAATTGACTAGCATTTACAGATACTGTATTTTTTAAAAAAATCCAGTAAAGCCCAGCAGATAATTCAAATTTTCATATATGGTGATTGGATCCTACTCCTTTCAGTGCCAAGTTTTAACAGAAACAAAGCTTTTATAGATGTGGGGATATGAGATGGACAGGTGACAGAGGGATTGATTTATGAACTTTGATTTGAGATGTCTATAATTCAGTATAGATTTTGTGTACAATAACTGGAAAATTTCTAATGGAAAAAAAATCATCTGACCAAATAATTGTTCCTTTTCCCTATACTAGCTAGAAGATCCTGCTTTTTATTAACTTCACATTAACTCTACTATACATTTTTAGCATTTGAAAAATTGATCCCAGTTATTGCATTGTCTTGGACCTTTACTGTAACTAGACACATGCTCCACATGATGTTAATGTTCACATTATGAAGCTGAAGTCAAGACCCTAAGAGAGTGGTGAGAGTTATGTCCCTTCACTTCTACACTTTTAAGATATAAATAGGGATGGTAGGCAAAATCACTGGGTCTTTTTTATTTAAAGCAGAATCTTGGTAGATAGCCCATGCTGACTTCAAAGTCACCTTTCTGCTTCAGCACCCAGCCCAACTCCAACCCTTCTCTGTAACAAGTGCTGGGATTATAGGTGTGTGTTACCATGTCCACTATCACTGAATTCTTTGAAGTTCTTGTTCCCTATCCCTTATTTGCCGAAAAAGTTGATTTCGTTACATGAAATAAGGCATAAGGAAGTCTAGTGAGAAAATCATTCTCTATCCATACAGTGGACTATATACATTTCATGTGTAAAGATATGCATAGACTTAAAATAAAATTCTGTGCATATGTGTACCTGTATAAACTATTTCTTGAGAGGTATATAATACTTTGTAAATGACAATTGTCTATGAAGAAAGGACCCAGGAGTTGTGGAGTGGGAAGAGGACTTAGTGTTGTTACTACAAGTGCTCTTTTGTATTGTCTCTTAAAATGTACATGTAATACCTTTCTGTAAAAATATACTTTACTATTGTTAATTGTTCATGTTTCTAAATGTCAATTTGAGTTGATCATTTTAAATGAATAAAAAATATATGTGTAGTGTTAATTTGTGCTACTGTTTTTTTCTTTTTCTTTTTCTTTTTAAGCTGGTGTGATAACAGTTACCAATGACTTGTATTTTACAGAGTTACATCCATCTGGGAGAATAGTCTTCAGATCACTACAATTTCTAGTTTTGTAGGAGCATGGCTTGGAGCATTTCCTATTCCACTGGATTGGGAAAGACCATGGCAGGTTGGTTTCAAAGACTTAACATAACAAAATTCATGTTGGCACAATAGGAATGCTGATGAAGCAAACTGATATATGTATGCAAGTTATTTTGTTATTCAATTAAGTAGGATCCCAATCCCTTTCTGTCAGTGCAAACTAGGTGGCTGCTTATTAGGGCCAGGTCGTAGGCATCTGTGTTGACCTGGATCCATGTCCCGGCACTGCTGTTTCTTTTGTATAAATGAACGAGTGTGTGTGTGTGTGTGTGTGTGTGTGTGTGTGTGTGTTTATTTGTGTGCAGATGGGTGTGCCCATGCATGTGTGGAGACCAGAGGTGGATGTTGGGCGTCTTCCTGTGGCTCTCCACCTTACATTTTGAGACATGGTTTCTCATTGACCTGGAGCTCACCGATTGGCCAGACTGGCTGACTATTGAACCACTGGGATCTTCCTGTCTTCAGCTTCCAGTGCTGAGATGACAAGTGTGAGTTGCCATGCCTGGCTTTTAATATGAGTGCTGGGGATCCAAACTCAGGTCCTCATGTTTGGATACAAGCATTCTTCAACCCCTATTCTTAAGCTTTTGAAAACTCATTTTGTTGTGTTTTTTTTTTAATTATTATACTTCTGATCTTAGATCATATTTTCTTAACTTGATAGATGCCAAAATTCAGTGTTGATCTTGAAATATATTTAAAAGCATGGGGCCAGGTGTGGTGGCACATACCTTAATCCCAACACTTGGGAGGCAGAGGCAGAGGCAGGCAGATCTCTGTGAGTTTGAGGCCAGCCTGGTCTACATAGTGAGTTCCAGGCCAACTGGGGCTACAGGGAGACCCTGTCTCAAAAAAAAAAACAAAAATAAATAAATAAATTTTAAAAAGCATGTAGTGATTTTTCTTTTTTAAAAAAGCTTTATTTTTACTCTGTGTGTGCGTGCTATAGCACATGAAAGGACAACTTGGAGGAGCCAGTTCTCTCTTTTCACCATGTGAGATCTGGAGATCAAACTCAGGGCATCAGGTTTGGAGGCAGGAGCCTTTTCCCACTGAGCTCTCTCACCAGCCCCCAAAGTGATTTTTAAAATAAAGATATATGACATGAGAGGAAGCTTGAAAGTGCTCTATCACTGAGCTGTATCCCCATCCCTTGGTGTTTTGAGACAAGGTCTCACTATGTAGCTTAGGCTGGCCTCAAACTTGTGATTCTTCTGCTCCTGCCTCATGGTTATTAGGATTATAGATATGAGCCACCACCCCCAGCATCATTATCTTAGCTTTTAAAATTTTTTTTTTGGATTTTTTGGACAGTCTCTGTAGTTCAGGCCGGCCTTGAACTCACCATGTAGTAAAAGATGGTCTTGAACTGTTGCCTCCATCTCCCAGGTATTGGGATTACAGCCGTGTACTACCATGTTCTAGTTCCCTTTATGTTTCTATGATAAAACACTCTGACCAAAAGCAACTTAGGGGAGGAAAGGATTTATTTAGCTTACACGTTCGTGTTATATATAGTCCATCACTGAAGGAAATCAAGGCAGAAATTCAAGGCAGGGATTTGAAGCCAAAACCATAAAGGAATGCTGCTTGCTGGCGTGCTCACTCCCAGCTTCATGCTTAGCTAGCTTTCTTAATAGCCCAGGACCACCTGCCTATGGAACAGTGCCACTCACAGAGGACTGGGCCCTACTGTATTAATTAATAATCAAGACAGTCCACCGTAGACTTGCCCACAGGCCAGCGGGATCTGAGCCATCCCTCAGTTGAGGCTTCTCAGATGATTCAAAGCTGAATTTAGTTGATAATTAAGGCTAAGCAGCACACTCCAACCCTTGTCACTTAACATACAAATATATCACTGTGAAACCATAACCTTTTCTTTCTTGTCTCAAATATGTCATGCTTGATTGCTTTAATTTTTAATGGCTTTGTACTGTGCTATTATATACTTTATAATTTAATAAATTCACTATTGAGCATTTAGTTTATTGTAATATTTTACTATAATAAATATTGCTTTGATAAACATCTTCAAATCTATAGCATCATGAAATTTTCTAGTTATTTTCCTAAGATAATTTCCTCCAATTAGAATTATGGTATTAAAAATAAATGTACTCTTTTTCCAACATAAAGATAATATTTTTCTGATCTCAAAGAGAAAATATATTGACTTAAAATTTTTTTACTTAAAATTTTTCAAGAGTACATCTCTTTCACAAGTGGCTGTAAGTTTCTAGGTTCACAGTTGAATTAATACAGTTATACAGTATTGAACCTCAGTATAAGCCCTGTAAGACATAAAATTGAATGAATTTTTAACCTTTAAAAATGATCTTCATTTTGGGCCGGGCGTGGTAGTGCATGCCTTTAATCCCAGCACTCAGGAGGCAGAGGCAGGTGGATCTCTGTGAGTTCAAGGCCAGCCTGGTCTACATAGTGAGTTCTAGGACAGCTGGGGCTACAGGGAGACCCTGTCTCAAAATATTGGTTGCACTTGGATCCTTGGTGCCTGTGTATGTCTATAAAGTCATCGGGTAGATTTCAATGGTAATGTTTATCACCTCTACTAATTAACATGACATAAATTTCCATGCTTCCTCCTCAAATATATTTTTTTAATTTGATTTTTTTTGTGTGTGTATATATCACACAGAACATCCCAAACCATCTTATTCAACTACTTTTAAGCAATATTAATAATTATTAAAAAGTTAAAATTAGGGTTTTTTTCATCTACTCCAATGAAACCACCATTCATATTTTAGTGGTAATGTTTGAAGCTCTTTGTGTGTGCAACTATTCATAATGTACATGTTATTTTTAATTTGCTTTCCTTCCAACTTTATATTATAGTTATTATATGCCAGTGAAGAATTACATATTTGGAATATTCTATTTGCATAAAATAACCAGTTTTTAAGGAACATTGAGATTGTTTCTAGTTTTCACTATTAATATCTTGTCATTACTTTTGTTATTATCATACTAAAACATGTATCTTTGCCTATTTGCCCAGTTTGTAGGGTAAATTCCTAGGTAATGAATAATTGGATTAAGTCTTTCATACACACCTTGCTTATAGGATCTGAATTTTATGCTGATTGCCTACTTTTAGGTCTACTTTTGTGCTTTCAGTTAAATATTCTATCTTCCAGACAGTTGAGTTGGTCTTTCTCATTTAATAATTCTGGAGGGTTACCATCCCTGTTTTGATTATTTGTTATGTAGAAATTCCTGAAGTTTGGAGAATATGGTAACACCAGTATCCTTAGAGAAGAGTTGCTCCTGAAACAAAATTGTTTCCTAGGCCAGTGGTCAAGTCAGAATCATTGAAATCATCCATACTTAATTTCATTCAACAGAAGTGTCAGTGATTTCTAAATTGGAGGGCAAAATTATTGAAAAACGCACATGAATTGTTTCAGACTCCTAGATTCATTGCTTTCAGTTAATGCAGTTATATCTAAAGTATTAAAAAGTAAAGCACAGTAGGGCATGTTTTAATGAGTTGATAATGTCAGTTTGTATATACACCGGCTATTTTAGAGTATAAACATTTGATCTTGCATATATGTAAGACTTGTCTGAAAGACTACAGAAGTAGAAACTGAATTGTGGAGAGTAGATGTGCTATTTAAAGCATGTGTTTAAGTTGACTAAGAAGACATGTTCATTATTTACAGTTCAATTGTCAATTTTTAGATGATTCAGGCTTTTAGCTACTCATTTCTCTTCCTTGGTGCTTGTTTACAATGAGTTTACTAGATTCACATTTATAGCATATTTTAAAATTTATTGTAAAGTCTTCCCTTGACTTACTGCCTGGGGGGGGGGGGTGCAGTTTTGAGACAGGGTTTCACTCTGTAGCCCAGATTGGCCTGGAACTCACTAGGTAGCTGAGGATGGCCTCGAACACCAGATCCTCCAGCCACTTCCCATGTACTGGGATTACGGGTAAATGCCAGTGTTCCTGGCTGAATTACTGCTTTTTATAATCTTTGTGTGTAAGTACAGGCGTGCATGCTATTGCACACTGGAGGTCAGGGGACAACTTCAGGTGTTGGTCTTCACTTTCCACCTTGAGATGGGGCCCCATCAACACTGTGTGCTAGGCTAACAGTTCTGGAGCTTCTGGGGATGCACCTGTCTACTGCCTGCCTCCCCACAGGGACTCTGGGATGACAGGTACATGTGCTACTGTGTCCAGCTCTACCTGAGTTCTGGACATCCAAACTCCTATGCTTGCATGTTGGAGGCAAGCACTGTGTACAGAGCCATCTTCTTAGCCCTGAAGTATGGACTTTTAAGAAAGTTTTTCTAGTTAGCTAGTTTAAATATATGACATCATTAAAAATTTTCATTCAGCTAGAATACACTGGCTGTTTAATTTTCTTTATTGTTGGGTTGTTTTTAGAGTATTCAAAGTTAATGGCTGACTTATTCACCGTGATCCTTTTAAGTTGTGATGCCTACTGATGGGGGAAGAATAGAACTGATACTTCTCAAAATCTTTTATTTATATATTCATCTCCCTCTCAGTTGTTTACTAATAAACTAGAGAAATGATGAGGTCCCATTTTTTTTTCTTTCACTTTTCATTTTCAGCAAATAAGGTTTTTGTGTTGTTATTGTTATTTGCCAACAATTCAAACTACACAGAATGGAACCTCAATGTGGCTCATAATACTGATGGAATCTGCCAGAGAATCAATAAATCAGATAAGGGGATAATGGCATTTCCTAAAAATGGAGATTTTGCTAGAGCAAAATTTCATGAGAAGATAGTATTTTATATACTTTATTATCTAAAATGTTATTAGAAATTTTGGTTCTTTGTTCCTTGTAGCCCAATAAACATTTGATGTTTATGGTAAAGCAAATTTTTCTAGATTATATTTTATTTATAGACTAGTCAGAGAAACAGGAGCAGCTGCTTAAGCAGTTACTTTCTTTAAAAGCACACATGCATGAATACACAGAACCCAACAAAACCTGTTACATGTTTTAATTGTTTTCTCTACATTGAACTGAAATCTGATTGTGTATAATGTTCCTGGGGCCAAGCATGACTGTGAGTTCTCTAATGAGATATTTAAAGCGTATTTGTATTTTTCAAGTTGGTTCTTCATTCACTCTAAAGCCCCATTGAAAAGCATTGTCAATGAAAACTGATTTTCAACTTAATAGGAGCCTTAAATGATTTTAGTAGTGGCAAGTGATAAAAGAGACTAGATATCTATAGTTGAATGATGCTTTCACTTTGTGGCTATAAAAGTGTCTTAATGATACTACTTTTTTGTTGTTGTTGTTTGTCTTTCCATAGGATCTCCTAGTCCCAGCCCTCCTGGAAGTCACTGTGTGGACCAGGCTGGCCTCAATGTCAGAGATCCTGCCTCTGCCTCCCAAGGACTGGGATAAAAAGCCCACATTGTTAATGATACTTTTCACATACTAAAAATGCAAATTCCATTAATTGTTGAGTTCTCATGTGTTAGTATAATTGTTTTCTTGTTCTTCTTGCTCAGCAATCTTCAGTTGGTATTGTCTTTCTGTTCTTGGTATTTTGTTAAACCACTTTATTGAAGTATTTGGATTTCACATCATTTTTTAATCCTGTTTGACATTTCAGATAATAATAGAACCTGGTAACATTTGTAGGTCTCTGTGTACCAGGCATGGGGCTTGGCACTATCCCAGAAGTAACTTAATCATGACAACTGTAGTGCAAGGTAGATTTCATTCCCATTTTTACTCACCAGAAAGTCAAAGTGTAGGAGGGGAGGAGTACACATCCTGTTCAACAGTATTTAGCTGGCAAGGGAAGGTTTAGGATTCAAACAAGAGCCCCACCTACACTGTGATTCTGTTCACTGCTGGAGACTAAAGCACAGTGTTTCTTTCTTTCTTTCTTTTTTTTTTTTTTTTTTAATGACAGTGTTTCTTTTTAAAAACAGCATAGCTTAGTTCTCTGTAGAATAGCTTGAGTAGCTATTAAATTGCTTGCTTTCCCCACATTGTTTCTTCTAAATGCCAAGATCACTCTGATGATGTCTGTATTTTAGACTAAAATTTAATACATTTGTGGGAGAGTACTTAAAGCTAATTTACAATGCCTTTGTGTCTGAAAAACCCACAAATGCTTTTTTTCTCTGTGTGTGCGTACATGTGTGCATGTGCAAAAGGATGTCAGGTAATCTGCTTTATCACTCTGCCTTATGACTCCTTTATTTTTAAAATATTTATTTTATGTCTGTATCTGTGGTTATGTGTACATGTGTCCATATGAACGTGAAGGTCAGAAAGGAGCATTGTATCCCTTAGAGCTGGAGTTCCAGGTGTTTGTGAGCTGACCAGTGTGGATGCTGGATCTGAGCTCTGGTCCTCTGACAGAGTAGTAAGTGCTTTTAACTGCTGAGCCATCTGTCTAGCTCCCTTATTCTCTTGAGACAGGGCCTCACTGAGCCTGGAGCTAGGCTGGTGGTAAGCTGGCCCTAGCCATTCTCCTGTCTCTGTCCTCCACGGCATTAGGGTTACAGGCACTCCACCTTTTTTGTTTTTTTAAATATGAGTGCTTAGGTCCTCATGCTTACACAGCAAACACTCTTACTAGGTGAGCCACCTTCCCAGGCTCCACAAATGCCTTTACAGTATGGACTTCAATGATATTACCTTTAAAAGAGATTAAGCCAAGTAATGTCTCTTCTAGGTTACTTATTTCTAATAAAGTTAACAAGCAAATATATTTTAAACAACTGAATTCGAAACCTGAATTTTAGACACTTGAAATATTCAAAACAATTTTAACTTATTTTAAAATATTTGTACTAATTCTAATTAGATACCAGGTAAATGAGACAGTGTTGTATTTTTTGAGCCAGTGAGATGAATCAGTGGGTAAAAGTGCTTGCAAGCCTAACGCCTGAGTTTAGTCCCCAGAATCCACATAAAGAAGAGAACTGGCTCCCAAAAGTTGTCATTTGATTTCCATACATGTGCTGTATGCTCATGCCCACATGCATACACACATATACAATAATAAATATAAACATTAAAATTCATTTTCTCTAGTTTTACCCTTAAAATTTTAGTATTTATGAAACACTCACTTTCTGAAATCACAGATGTTCTCATAATTTGAAATGATTGTAATTAGTTATTACAGAATCTCAGAGTGGGAGATGAAATGAAGATTAGAGATTGGATTGAAGATGTGTGATTTTAGGCTAACTGCTATTTCTGTTACCAAAGGGATCATACTGTGTAATAGACCAAAGTAAAATATTATATGATTCAAGAATGAGGAAAAAACATAATAACTGACAGAAGATGGTTTGGGGTTAAAAAATGTGTTCATTGTGTATTAATGTGATGCTAGCTAGGCTAACTTATGTGCATGTATGTATCCAGGATCATTTAATGTCACTTTGACAGGAATTCACCTGTCTACAAGCAACTTCCTAACTCTGTGTCCTTGGTGGTAGGAGAGAAGTCAGAGTAAATGCAGGTTAGTGTACACTTACATTCATGCAGTAGAGCGAAAGGAGCGGATTCACTGTGTGTGTGTGTGTGTGTGTGTGTGTGTGTGTGTGTGTGTGT
>NW_008359442.1:11621186-11663262 GCF_000622305.1 Nannospalax galili
ACACGCACTTCTTCTGCATCAGAAAGCAGCATTTGCTTTAGGAGTTAATCTGAAAAAACACATCAAGCCCAAACTCAGGATTGCTTGAAGTCAGTGGGCTTTGACAGATGAATTCCATCAGTTATGCAAAAACAAATTTGTGCTCAGCACAGTCAACAAACATCAGATAAAAGTAGCTTGAGATGTAGAGCTGGTTTGCCAGCAAGCAAGAGCAGCGAGCTTTCTCTAGCATTTGGTCAGACGAGAACAGCATGATCTTCAGATGGAAACATGTTTTTACAATTTTGAAATGTCTTTCAAACTGCTGATTTGACAGAAAAAAATTGCAAGGTTTTTAATCTTTATTATGAATTTGCTTTTTGGCTTACGAGAGTAAAATTATTTCTAAGAAAAATGACTTACTACAGGCATTGTAAACCTGGCACTAAGTAATATAAAACCTTTATTTTTTATTACTTTGAGAAAATTGGCATTTTTTGTTTAAGTGATAAAGAAAAAAAACTCCACCAAGTCCGTTGATTTAGAGAAAGGGCCATAATAGTGTCCTAAAAGCAGGGTATTTTTATTTTTCGAGAAGAGGTTGTTTGGGTTGTTTTGGTGTGTTTTTCGGAGGCAGTGTCTTGCTCTATGGCTCGAGCTGGCCTCAAACTCATGGTCCTCCTTTGTCAGTCACTTTGTTAGCCTCCACAGTACTACAGACATGTGCCACCATGCCCAGCCTGGGTTTTGTGATAAAGCCTTGCTTATGTGGCCTAGGTTGGCTTCAAACTTACCATCCTCCTCTCCCAGCTTCCTGAGTGCTGGGATGAGTGGATGTGCGATGCATGGCTAGGATGCTTACTTTTCATGTGATCTTCTAAGATAGGTTTTTCCTTTTGATGTATTATACTGTTATGCAACATGAGCTGCTGTTTCCATTTAGTGATTTTTAAGGAACATTTAAAGTTATAAGTGGAGAAAAAGGATTGTCATTTTGGTAGCAAATCCTGTGAATGACTTTCTATATATGTCTTGATTCTCAATTCCTATTTTCCTTAAATAAAACAAAATAATTATATGCAGCCATCTCAGATTATCATGACCTGGAGAAATATTTATAGCTATGCAGCTGAACTATCTAAAAGGTACCATAAATTTTAAAAAATACTATTTTGGCATAAAGAATGTTAAACTAGAAACATCTCTGTGAGACAAGAAAATATATTTGTTTGAAATGGAACACTTTAAGATCTCATTATTAAAATACATGATTGAACTGCAATAATTTGACAAGTCAGTGTGAATTTCTGTGCCATGTGGTTTTTAAAATTTTAAAGCAATCATAAATCTGAAGAAACAGCTCAGGAATGGTTAGCAGTGGGCAACCTCCCACAACTACCCCTTGTGCCAGTCCCTACCATGGTTCCACATTCCTCCACCTCCCCAGGTGGTGGGCTGATGGTGAAGCAGAGTAGAGCACGGAGAACTTCCTGATGTTGGGCAGCAGTTTCAGTATTCTCTGAGTGACTACATTCCCTGAGGTCCCAGGTTGTGCATGGCAGAGGCTTTGCCTCTTATCCTGGGGACCAGAGGAGGCCTCTGTTATGTACAGATTCTGGTCTTGAAAGAAATGATTTTCTGGAACCAACCTCTCACCTCCTGAGGCGCAACTGTGGTCCTCACTCCACACGTGGTTCTAGGTATCCAGGCCCTGATGCTCTCCCATTATCGGGCACCAAGAGGTTTTCCATTACTTTTCTATTATTCTTCTACAGATCTAGTATGCCTTCACCTATGCCCTAAGTGAATTTCTAGAGATAAAAATCACAGTTTCAGAGGTTAGAAAAAAAAGTTCTGTAATAACTAAACTGATATCATTCTCAAACTAAAAATATGTAATTATATCTTAGAATGTAATTCAAAATTCTGTCTACTATATTTTTTGAATATTGCTTACTGACAAAATTATACTACCAAGCTTCAATAATAATGTGAAATTTGACACTGTTCCTGTAATGTTTGTCATTCACCTCCTTTACAAATTCTCCAACCTATATGAAATCAATGTAATCATGTTACTTCTTTCTTTGTTTTTTTTTTTTTTTTTTTTTTGTTGAATAGTCATGGCTGGCCTGGTACTCTCTATGTAGACCAGGCTGGCCTCTATCTCATAGAGATCCACCTGTCTGCCTACCAAATGCTGGGACTAAAGGCTTGTACGATCATGCCTGGCTTCGTGTTACTTCTTAAAGAAAGCAATGCTAATAAAATATTTTTAAGTAAAAAAAAAAGAAGTGATCTGCGATTATGAAGAAATCATCTTTAAGAAAGGATTGTTATGGTTAAGGACTGCATATTTCAGGAGAGTCAAACAGGTTCTCTTGTAGGTATGAAGCCTGGCACATTACTAGGAAGTCATCAGTAGGAAGTCAGTATAACATTTTAATTTGCTGATGGTGGATTTCTTGAGTCTCATATAACAGTGAATTGCCAAGTGTTCCAAGCCTTAACCCCTCATTAGAGAAAACTTTTAACCCAATATTTACTTCATTTTTTGCATTCCTTTGGAATTGAAGTACGGTAGCTGTTTAAGGGGCATGTGAATGTGTTGGAGAACAATGAACCACACTGGAATCAGAGTGATTAAAACAGAATTTCATAGGCCCAGTTGGACTTTGGGTGGGGCCCATGGAGGGACTGTTCTCCTTACACTTTGACAGTGAGCTGCTTCTCCCCACCTCCCCACCCCCCGGTCACTTTGCACATAGTTTTTTAAAAAAATATTTATTATTTTTATGTGTATGCATGTATTGCCTGCACCCGTGTCATGCAATGCCCTCGGAGGACAGAAGAGCTGTTGGATCCTCTGGAACTGGAGTTACGGAAAGTTGTGAGCTACCATTTGAGTGCTGGGATTCGAACACTGGTCTTTTACAAGAACAGCCAAGTGTTCTTAACTGCTGAGCCATCTCTCCAGCCCCTATCTTTTTTTTTTTTTTTTTTTTTTTTTAATCTTTTGGAGACAGGGTCTCGATGCAGTCCCAGCTGACCTGGAACTCACTATGTAGACCTCAAGCTCATAGAGATCACCTGCCTCTGCCTCCCAAGTGCTGGGATTAAAGGTGTGCGCCACCATGCCCAGCAACAATGAGCTTCTTAATGGAGTGCAGGTGCTCACACATTGCCAAGGGTGAGCAGTCTCACAGCAGAGAAAGAATCTTCTCTCAAATGTTTTCATAAGGTGTTAAAAACTATTAAGGTAAGAAGTTCAGCGCTTTACATAAATAGTAAACTATGCATTTCATTTTATTTATGACCCCATGTAATAAGAAGGGACACTGTTAAAATAACAATCATTTAAAAAGCAACAACCAACAAACCAGTATTTAATTTGGTATTTAAAATCAATAATTAAAAATCAAATGGGAGCAGTATCTAAAGTAACGAAGATAATTCATAACTCAAGCTCTACTTATTGAAAATACGATAATTCATCATGAGTAAGCTAAAATGTACCTGTAAGGATAGAATAAGGGTATAAGTTAGCAAAGTGCTAAGTAAGATTTCAAGAAGCCCCTAAAATTATTTTTAAGGACTTTAGAACAAATTCTCTATGCAAACACTAATTCTTACATACATGACCTTATTTAAAGCAGTGTATTGGCATCCACTAGCACAATTTATGTTAATATTTTTGAGAAGCATTTTCTTACCCAGATATTTCACTAGTTTGCAAGAGTTATTCCAGAGATTTGTCTGAATTTCTGTTGTAACCTAAGCCTTTAATGAAGATATGGTTCTGAAAATAAGGTAGTTTTTCTACAGTCTGCTCACAAATAGAAAACAAATCTTTGGTTTTTGGTTAAAGTGGTAGAGAAGATTTTGCAAAAAGAACTACTAGATAACCAATACAATGAAAGAGCTGTTAACAGGCAATGGGAAACTCCAAACCCCATCAAGGTCAATAGAGTACCTAAGGCACCTCAGGTTCAGATGATACAATCGTCTTTGTTTAGAGTTCTAATATTCTATATACATGAGTCTTACCATCTGGAAAAGGCGAGGCTGAAAAGACGGCGTCCAACTACAACTACTGTAGGTCAGAAGAGAGAGGGAAGACCTCATAGCTGGGAGGGACACTGGGACGCATCTCCCATGATTACATGAGGAAGCTGAGGCCCAGTCAGGAGACAGAGGTGATACCAACTTATGTTTCCAGATTCCTAATCCATTTCTCTTAGAGCAGGAAAAGTCTTAATTTTAACTTTCATTGCCTAATAAACTGTGTCAAGTGTTTCACAGATGTAAATTTGAAAAAAATCCCCCATCAAATCTCCAAAGGCAACTTGGAAATGAATAACACTTTACTGTCTTAATTCCTTTATACCATGGGTTGGACAACTTAGCTGATATGTTAACTGATTATACAATTCCTTCCAATTCTATCTAAAAAGAGACCAAAACTAAATGAGAAAGTTACAGAGATTCTATTTGCGTATACATAAGGCCATGATACTTAATGTGAACCACCACTGCTTGAGAGAAGACATCAAACATCCTTCTGAGAGAAAGCTCTAGTCCAGTAGTAGACTTCACTGTCAACGGGGGAAGATGGTGCTTATGTTTTAAAAACATCTACGAAGCTCACATGCAAGACAGGACATCCGAGATTTGTGATGGATATGAACATTTAAGGCTGTCATTTTCAAGTATAAATGTATAGTGTTTCATTATCCAATCTGTGCCTGTTAATAGACAAAGCTGTAAGCACAAATCATGGAAATTAACAGAAGCTCGGCAAAGACCAAGTTGTAGTTTAGGCAACAGCAAATTTAAATGTAAGAAAGGCTAGAAACAAATTACGGATTAGATTCTGCTTCTCTAAACTGCATTAGGTGGTTCACATGGAAGCTGTTTAAACACTATTGTCTACAGCATGGCATTTGGAGTAAGGCAGATCCATAGCAGACCAAAGGAGCCAGATGAGGTAACAGAGCCATTTTAATAACTGGTTTGCTTCTAACACACTCTGATGGCCTGTTTCCCGGAGGAAGAATCAAAATGGCTCCAGTATACCAAATAAGCTTTACAAACGAACATTAAAATTTGTTTCCAAGATTTTTTTCAAGAAGAGTTTTTCACCTTGAGACCTACTTATATTTTTTGTGGGTTAAATGAATCACCATTATTTACTTATATAAGTTTGTTAATAGTGTAAAATGTGATATGCCTGGAGAAATGGGAAGCCAGCAATGTTCTGCTTAGGTGTCACTTAACTCTAGGTGTACTAAGTTGTGGTTCTATTAACTCCACTATGGTAAAAGGGCCTACATCTGAAAGTGGTCATCCATTTTATAATTCCATGTGACATGCCTAGATTCTAGGTATTTTCTGGCACAATTTAAATAAAGCTTCCTAAGATCTGCTCAGCATTCATACTTGTTTTGTTTGATGTACACAGCCAATGTGGCAATTAAAAAATGGCCAAGTAGTTCAGAGAGCTAAATTGAGTCCAGGATCGTGGCAAACTCTGACCCAAATTTGTAATTTGAGCATGTAACTCATGCAGTTTGGAGAGCATCAAACTAAATCTACAATTGCCAGAAGCCTTGTTACAGTTTAATGCACATTAACTAAAATGTGTACATTTTTAGTGTTCATGATAAATGCAGTTATGACTATTAAACTTTTGGCATTCTTTAAGAAAGCATATTAAGCTTTACTACGGAAATATTTAGGTTACACTTAAGTTGTGCTCAAGTAATAAAACATTTGTTTTGATCTCATACATTCTCTCCTCAGGTGTGGCCCATCTCCTGTACACTTGGAGCGACCTTTGGCTATGTGGCTGGCCTGGTTATTTCGCCACTCTGGATATACTGGAATAGAAAGCAACTTACATACAAGACCAATTAAGAGGAGCAAAGGGAGAAGATACTTCTTTGTGCAGATTCCATACGGGCTGTGCAGAAATGTATATGGTCAAAGCCAAGCAGTTCCATTTACAGCACTGGTTTTTTTTTTTTTTTTTAATGTTGTTTCAACATGATGTGATTGTAGCTTTTTAAACTATGAAACCCCTGAGAGATTGTACCTTCTAGTTGAAATAAAGTATTTATAATAGATTGTGGCTTCAGACGCTGTTGGCTGCTTCTCAGACTTTTAAGAAACATTCTTAATGAATTTTGTAGAATTCTGAGGAAAGGTTCCTTCCTACCTTTCAAGTTTCAAACTGCTTCATTAAAGAGGTCTGGGCATTGTTGCATTTCAAATGCTTTCTGAGACAAATGAACAGTTTCCTTGGCCACTGAAGATGTTTCTCACGTAATCAAACAACAGTTTATACATCTCGATCCTATTCTTTTTTTAACTGTGTGTTTCTTTGGAGTTAAAATGGCTATGATAGCCTCATCAAAAACAGTCTTCAATCCCTTCTGGGTTAAAGCTGAACATTCCACATAGCAGCATGCGCCTATCTGGGAAGGAGAAAAAAAGCCCAAATATATAAAACAGTTTTTACATGATTGTATAATACAGCACACATTAAAAGGAAAAGTATAAAATACAGCTATGCAAAAAAAACAAAACCCCAAACCCAAATGCATCCATTTTCATCATACTCAGAGATGGCTAATTATTAGATACTGGTGCATGTCCTTCCAGACTTCACTATGAATAATTCTTTCATTCAAATATTAGATACCCGCTATATATCAAACACTGTTTAGGTTCTAAGGTCTGTCAGTGAACTAAACCAATGGGTCAAAGTGCCTGGTAGTGTGGCGCCTCCATTTACTTGCATTTCACAGAGGAGGTGCACAAAGAAGGAACACAGCAGACTGCTGGCAAATGCTGAGAAAGCAGAGTGAGGGAGACGGGAGTATGGTGGTGTCAGGGAAGCCGTCTCAAGTCAATGTTGAGCAGTGAGGGATCCTGAGGGGCCACAGATGCAGCAAATACTTGGCATATCCAAAGTACACTAAAGCTAGGGGCAGGAGAGGTAAGCATTGAAGTACCAGAGGTCAGTGGAGCAGTCTGGAGGCCATAACTAGCTTCCACTCTGAGAGGGGACCTGCTCCTTCACTGAAAACCAACTATACACTCTTACTTGCAAAATGTGACAACCCACAGAACCAAATTAAGTTCCTATCCTGTTCTCATGCAGATTCACCGCATTTTTGAGGGAGGAAACCAACCCTAAGCTAGTAAGCACAGAGACAAAATGCCAGACGGTAAGATGTAGTCTCAAGAAAAATAGGAGTCAGGGCCATACTGAAAAACTAACATTTGAGCTGAGACCCGAAAGGAGGGAGAATGACTAACACCCACGTAGAGAGGAACCTTCCAAGTGGAAGAAGCAACACAAGGACAAAGGCCCTGAGGCAGAATTTGGGGGCCTGGCAAAAGGCCAGTGTACTGGAGAACATTAAAGCTGAGGTGAAATGAACCAGAGACCACTGCTAGGGCTTTGATCTTTACTCTGCCCTGGAAACCCACCGGGATGTTAGGGTAAGCAGTGACCTGACTGATGGAACCTACATCTTCAGACTCTGATGCTGTGTTGTTAATAGATTATCAGAGGGCAGAGACTATAGCAGTATTCAGCAGGCTGGAGATGGTGAGAAAGAAGTGTGGGGAATACAGATCATTCTGAAGATAAGCAACACACATCGCTGAAGTGCTGAGTGTGTGGTATGAGAGAAAGAACAAAGTCAAATATGACTTTAAAGACTTTCAACCTAAAGAACTGGGAGGGCAGACTTGGAGAGTAGAGTTGGGATTTCTGTTTTGGACATGTTATTTGAGATGCTTGGCCACTCAAATGGGCTTTTGAGTGAACAACTAGTCATGTCTAGAGTTGAGGGATATGATCCGGGATGGAAAGAAATTTGGGACCCATTAGTCAAGCTGTTCAAGCCACAAGCTGATAGTTTACTAGGCCTGGGAAGTGAGCCTGGTGACTGGGTCTGGCTGTAGAACACAGAGTGCTAAGCTTGGGGCCCTCTGACATTTAGAGGCCAGGAAGATTAAGAGATGGTGGAGAGGCACAGGGGAGAGAACTATGAGAGGGCACTCATGGAAGCCAAGTGAGGTAGTGTTTCCAGAAGGAACCCGTAGCTCAGTGGTAGAGTCCTCATTTTAGCACGTGTGAAGCCCAGTAATCCCAAATAGGAACTAAATGCTGTTGACATCTAGAAAAGGGGTTTTACTGTTTTGTAAGGACTTTCCCCCTTGAACTGCATGATAACTATGATGGATCTCCACAGATATTTTAGCATCAACTGTCAATAGATACATACATGGGTTGTGGGCATTAGGAACAATTCAGCATCTTTGTAGTCACCTCTTTAAGCACATCCTTAACAATTGTTTCTAATGTAAATTGACAAATTATAATTATATACATTCATAGGGTACAAAGTAAAGAGAAGTGTATAGTGCGGAATGATTAAGTCAATATAATGAGTGTACGTATTACCTCAAGTACTAATCATTTCTAGTAATGAGAACATTTAAAAGTCTCTTAACAGCTTTGAAATATAGAATGTAATGTTCTTAACTATATGTAATATATATATGTATATTAACTATAATCATGCTATGCAACACATCTCAAAAACTTCCTCTTCCTGTCTAAGTATACTCTGACCCACATCCAAACCATTTTCTTAGAATAAATTGCTACATAAGGAATTTTTTTAACAAAAATGTACAGGATTTAAAGGCTTTTGCATATTGTCAAGACCGCTTTCATTCAGCTACCACCAGCGTAACAGAGTGCCTGTTTTCCCTGTGCTTTTTTTTTTTTAAGCATTTTATATATTATTTTTATTTTACGTGTATGAGTGTATTGCCCGCATGTATGTGAGTGCACCTGTGTCGTGCAATGCCACGGAGGTCAGAAGAGGGCATCAGATTCCCCTGGAACTGGAGTTAAGGACCGTTTGTAGCCGCCATGTGGGTGCTGGGAATCGAACCTGGGTCCCCTGCAAGAGCAGTCAGTGCTCTTAACTGCTGAGCCATCTCTCCAGCCCCTTCCCTGTGCTCTTAAAACAGTGAGTATAATTCATGTTTCATTTTTTGCTAAGTTTATGTGTGGAAATTTAGCTCATATCTAAATGAATTTGACCATTTCTGTCTCCAGTGCAATCTTCATTTTTGGGTGAATTTTCTATGTATGTTCTTAGTCCATTTTTCTGTTGGGGCACATGGCTTTTTGGATTAACTCATTTATGCAGGGGTCCTGGCACACTAAAGATGTTAGTCCCTGTTATGCACTACATATCCAGTTTGTGACTCTTTACTTCCTGGCATTTGCTGTGGCCAAACATATTTATGTAGTCAAATCATCTGCACTTACGATTTTCCCTTTATGCATTCAGAAATTCCTTCTCTCCCCAAAATTAAAAATTGAATGTAAAAAATTCCTTAAGTGATTTGTTAGTGAAAAGATTTATCTTTTGCTTTGGGGAAGATTGTCTTCCAGAAAGTTTTCTTGCTTTCTTCTGTCTCCTAACAGCACATTTTAAAAGACCTTATTAGATTCTACTTGCACAAAAATTCTATTAAAGTCAAAACATTTAAAAAAGAGAATTCAGTAATCTTAGGGTCAAATAGAGGGAAAAAAGTAAACTTAGTTTTGAGGTAAGGAAAACTGTAAGTTAAGTTAAAAGATATTGTATGTATCATTATTAAATGTTGGGCTTTTTTAAAAATCCAGTCAGTATTTTCAATTTTTAACCACAGATTTAAACTATCAACTTATGCCACTCCCATCCCAACTCCATGAGTTTTAACTGAAAATAGAGCCTAATTTGGCACAGCACAAATGTTCAAATAATTAAGAAGGACATGAAGTCTCAGCACCTACTTCTGATGTCTCCTTCTATGCGTGACCTTTAAAGGATATGGTTGTAGAAAAGCCTGGGGCCTGGGAACCTAACTCTGCCATTTTTTACAGTGGAATCTTGAGCAAGTTTCCTTAGTATCTCCAAGCCTCCACTCTTACCTACAACCAGGGAGAGAGGGCTGCCTCACTGAGTAGGTGCAGACTAAAGGAGATCATGCCTAAGAAGCACTCAGCACAGTTCCTGGCACACAGTAAGTGTACACTAAATGTAGGCATCTACTGTTATCTATACATTCACCTTTAAATTCTGCAAGTGTTCCATTACCTCTTTTGCTAGTTTCTGTCCTTGTTCCACACATATAGGTTTTTCTTTCATATCATTCAGTCTTGCTAAAGTTTTGGGGTCATCTCGGAGATCAATCTAGTTAAGAAAGATCAATAATGTCTCACAATATTATGCCTTTAAAAAGAAATCAAAGCATATAGTCCCATCTAATCCTCATATTAAAATAAGAATAAGTGAAAAAATAGATTTTTTAAAGCTAATATAATTTTTGAAATTATTTCGATACAAGAATATGATAGAACTTACTAATTTGAAACCAAGATGAAACACATCATTTGCTGATCATGGGGCCATTTGTCTGACAGCAATCCCCCAAGACTAGCTATAAAGCTGCTGCTGCTTCTTTTGCTTCTTCTTCTTCTTTATTTTTTTTCTGGAGAGGAGGACTGAACCCGGGGCCTAGCGTTCTACTACTGAGGTAAATCCCAACCCTATAAAGCTTATTCTTAAATAAATAAAATCAAAGCAGACATACCTGAGTTCCTATTAATAAAAAGGGTACATTTGGTGCATATTCCTTAAGTTCTGGTACCCATTCCTCTTTCACGTTTTGAAATGAGGCTGGATTTACCACAGAGAAGCATATGAGGAAGACATCAGTCATGGGGTAAGATAAAGGCCTCAGACGATCATAGTCTTCCTATGGAAAAAAGGGAAAGCTCACTATTTACATTTACACATCTACAAATTAGTAACAACATATCATTAGAGCATACAATTGAAAGGCACATCCAGGAGATCCACAAGTAGGATGTGACCATGAAACAAGATGATTCCATTTGCTTTGTTTCTTCTATTTGAAATGAAAATTTAAGTGTAATTAGTAAATCCAATGAAAACTGAGAAAATAGAGGGGTGTGGTGGTATATTCTTATAATGCCAGTACTTGGGATTATAAGGAAGGAAGATGGAGAATTCAAGGTCACCTGAGCTACACAGTGAGATCTTGTTTCAAAACAAACCCAACAACAAAGAAACACACACACACACACACACACACACACACACACACACACACAAGAGAGAGACAGAGACAGAGAGAGAGAGAGAGAGAGAGAGAGAGAGAGAATAGATTGTGATTACTAAAGCTATCACTGGGAAGTTTGTACAAAGAATTGAGGAGAGCTAGCTCTTAGGTTTATAACTTATAATAACATATACTGAATATGTATTACAAGTAGTATTCTAATATCACAAGTACTGGTTAATATGGTCTTTCATAGACTACTTAATCCTTTCAGCTCTATGACCCAAGCACCCTTGTCTCTGTTATCCTTTTGTATAAACCGAGGCATGGAAGGTGAAAAACTTAAGGATGGACAGTCATAGTAAAGGAGCTGAGATTCAAACCAGAGGCCAGGGGCTATGCTCTTAGTACTTAATGACACCTCTCCTGTCTCTCCCCTTCCAGTCCACTTTATGTATATGAATACTTAAAACAGAAACATATAAATCCACACTCCCTACTTCCCTCTCCAACTTCCATTTCTGTTCTCAGATGTTTTCATGTGTATCCTTCCAGGTTTTCTTTGCACTCATACACCTGTAACTCCATACATCTATGTATCTATAAATGCTATCAAACAATGCATTCTGCCCTATGACTCTGTAGAGACTCCCTTACCTAGTCTGTCTTGGTAATCTCTCCACACCAGACTATGTTGGATTACCATATGAGTTAAACTGCTGCTGTTGTGGATATCTTCCTGATGAGTGTCTGAGTCTCTGTCACAAAATGCAGTGAACCTTTTTTTTTTTTTTTTGCATGGACTATTTTATGTGATACAAAATTCTACTTATTTACATTCTAGCAAGGGAATGGAGTCAGGACTCCATTTTGTCATGGCTGGTTTGAAGGAAACCAGACTACCTCCCTCTTAAATGACCCAGTTCATTGCTAGAACAGTATAAATGTGGAACTAAGAATATTTAAAAACATCTTCTACTTAGCTCCTGAGTGGACAATTTTCCTTTCATGTTCTGACATTTTTCTCACTAGAACTTTCAACTCCAGCAGCTGTCCCTAAGTACCTGCAGGCAATAAGTTCAGGATCCCCATAATACCAAAATCTATAGATGTTCCAAGTCCCTTGTATAAAATGGTGCAATTATTTATATATAGCCACTGCACATCCTCTTGTATATTTTAAATTAGTTCTACGTTGCTTATAGTACCTATAGAATATACGCAGCTGTCTTCTTGCTTAGGGAGTGATGGCAGAAAAAAAGGTCTGTACATGTTAAGGTATATTTTTTTCCCTAAAATATTTTCACTCCATAGATGGGTTAAATCTATGGATATGGAACCTGAAGACATGAAGAGCCAACTACATAATGTCTCTAATTCTTGAGTCTGGAGGTTAACCATGTAAAATCTCTATGCATAGACACACAAACACTACCACACACACATATACACACACACACACACACACACACACATATATATCTAATATTGTTATTGTTTTTGTGGGGGTTTTGGTAAGTCTTTTGAGGGCCTAACTCTGGTGGCAGGTGGCTTTACCCATTGAGCCATCTCGCCAGCTCATTGAAGGACATTTACTCTGGAGCCATGAAAGTAAAAGATTTCTGAAGTGATGGACAGAACAGGATAGTGGGAATGCCAACCCCACTCTTCTTCAGTCTGTACTTTCAATGTAAAGGACTCTACTTGGTCTTGACTAAAGTTCTGCCCTGGGCTTAGAAATTAGGCTGTAGGCAACATTCTAGTTACTGCCTGATTTTCTGACTTCTTGCAGTGTTCTCAATAAGCTAGTTTTCGGTATTCTGATCTAAAATTTGGGTGAAAAAAAGAGGAAATCAGTAGTGAGAAATCAAGTACAGTAGGTATGGAACATGTTATACTCTGGCCAGCTGTTGCCTATACATATATGTGTATGTGTGTGTGTGTGTGTGTGTGTGTGTATTTATATATCCAAAAATATAAGATTAGCCGGGCGTGGTGGTGCACGCCTTTAATCCCAGCACTCAGGAGGCAGAGGCAGGCAGATCTCTGTGAGTTCAAGGCCAGCCTGGTCCACATAGTGAGTTCCAGGACAGCTAGGGCTACAGGGAGACCCTGTCTCAAGAAGACCAATATATATATATCATAAGTAATCCAATTACATACCTCTAAAAAGAAGCCAAACAGATAGCCAATACATATCTGAAATGCTCAACATCTGCAGCCATCAAGAAAAAGCAAAGTTACGTGAAGATTGTATCTCACTCCCATGAGAATAGCTATCATAAAGGAAACAAAGAGCAAAGGCCAGTAAGGCTATGGGGGAACTAAACCCTTTTACTTTGTTGATGGGAAATATAAATTAGTACACCCACTATGAAAAACATTAAGGAGATTCCTCAAAAAAAACGAAAAGTAGAACTACCATACGATCCAACATACAATAGAGACACTTGAACACCCATGTTTACTGCATTTTTCACAGTAACAAAGTTATAGAATCAGCCTAGGTGTTCATCAGCAGGTGATGGATAAAGAAAATGGAGTACGTATGCACAATGGACTTCTATTCAGCCACAAAGAACAAAATCATGTCATTTGCAGGAAAACAAATGGAACTGGAAGTCATCATGTTTAGCAAAATAAGCCAGACAGAAAGAAAACATGTTTTCCCTCGTTTGTGGAGAGGAGCAGAGGGAAAGTAAGAGAGCCAGGCAGAGAGGAGACTAAGAGTGCAGCTGGGAGAGTGGATGCAGCGGAAGTATAACGGATGCACATGTGGAGACGTCCGTGAAATCCAGTACTGTGGACAGTTAATGTGCACTCCAAATTTTAAGTAGGGCACATTTTGAAAATCCAGTGTGAGTGTTAAGACGAATGCTCTGGTGCCCTGAATGTGCTTTCCATTCCTCCGCTTGTTTTGAACAGCAAGCAGGCAAGAGAATAAAAAGAGCCTTCACTTTCAGCATTGTACTCAGCAGCTCTACACTTCTGAGCAAAGTGTACTTAGCGTGGTCTGGGAATGGGGCATTCTCATTAAAAAGCACTCCTCATCCATATTTACATTCCCATTTTTCACAGACACAGAAGTGGGATTAGTATCCCACAGGATTCAGAGGAATAAATGAAACAATACCACTAAAGCGCTCAGCACTGCACAGAGCACACAGAGGACTCCTGCCTGCTGTGTGAAGGAAGCCGATTCTCCAATTCCCCTGCAAAGCATGCAAGGTCCCAGGAGTCCTACATGTTCCTGGCTTTACCTCCCTCCAACTGCAGACAAGTTTCTTTACTGAGAAATAAAGTTCTCTTCCCTCCCATCAAAACATGCAAACTGAGGTCTCCAGGGCAATATAATTTTCTGATTAATAAAAGAGAATGATAATATATTATTAGTGTACTAATTAGTCACTTTGGAACTTAATAGGTTTATCTGAAATATCAAAGGAAGATAATATATAAATACACACACATTTGGTTTAAATTGTTGTTTATGAGAGGTTTTCTTTTTGAGACAGGGTCCCTGTAGCCCCAGCTTGCTTGGAACTTGCTATGTAGACCAGACAAGCCTCAATCTCACAGAGATCTGCCTGCCTCTGCCTCTGCTTCCCAAGTGCTGGGATTAAAAGGCATGTTCCACCACCTCTGGCCCAAGATTTATATTTTTTAAGAATGCCAAGTTAGTTAGGCACAGTGGTGCAGGCCTTTAATCCCAACACTTGAGAGGCAGAGGCAGGTGGACTTCTATGAGTTCAAGGCCAGCCTGGTCTACATAAGCGAATTCCAAGCCAGCCATGCTGACAGAGATATTTTAATGAAATTTTTACTTTTCAAGCAAGTTTTCTTTATCAGGGAAATAGAAATTGTATTTTTTCTGGGGGAGGGAGGGCAGGAATGAAGATATGAAAAGAAAAAGTAATTTAATTAAAAGTTTCTTGAACTGTTTGATTATATTAATCTAAATACTTCACACAGAACATCAATTTGACATGCAGATTCCTTTTATGACCATAGTGAATTGGACCTGACGTTCTTAGCAGCAGCAAGTGAGCAAAAAGTAGGATAATTTGATCAATTTTTTTCTAGGTTATTAAATCACAAATTTTGTTAGAATAATTACATGCAAAGAGCTAGGGTTATCAAAACAAAATGAAAGCAAGTATGTTCAGAACACCTTGGAAACAAGTGATACTTTTTCAGGCTAACCTATCTACAATGAACTCCTTCTGTCTGTTATCTTGGGCTAAATAACTGACAGTCTAAGAATGAGACCTTTCTGTTTTCATCCAGCCTGAGTAATTAGAAGGCTAATAATAGAGAGCAAATTAAAAACTAAATTATCCCTTGTACATCTGTGCATACTGTACCCAGCATTACAGAAAACTGTTTCTACCCAGTGTACCATATCTTACATGAACTTAATGTGAAATGCTGGGTTTGAAAATGCAAACATGGAAGCATGCAGAATCTTTCATCTCAAGCTAGACATCTGAAATAGAAACAAAATGAAGGTTAAATAAAGAGCATGTGCCCTTACTTTTAAATGACCATTTATCAAAGTCAGAACTTCTCTCAACTGACTTTCCTGTGTCGTTCTAATTAGCAAACCGATTATATTTTTTAGTTCTAATTTTAAAAGTAGGCATTCAAACATTTAACTAGAACATCTCAAAGGAGTACAGAAAAGTATATCCAAGACAACAATCCAACACCAAAATTGTGGGGAGGGGGATAAGAGTTTGTGCAACAGGATTTTCAGGCTACTTAACGAATTTTTTAGTTTTCTACCAACTGGCTACATAACAGGGGCTTCGATTTTAAAAAGCATGTTCTGGTTAGCTTATTGATTAGGTTTTGCATTATTGTCAAGAATTCTTAATCTGTAATGATGCCAACCAGAATTGGTAAAAATATCGTACTCTTACTGCATGCCAAGAATCTCAGACAAGAGACTGAAGAAATGTGCTCTGAGAAGAAACAAAAGCTCTTTAGGATCAACAGAGAAATGGAGCAGATAACCACCTATCAGACACTCCTGTTCACATGGCCCAGCCAGCAGGGCCCACAAGCCTCTCTTCTATATTGTTCTTGCTCCTTTCATGTGGGCCCTCCCACCTTGCTGGCCTTTGGATGTCTGTTTAAAATACATGTCCAAAATATTAATTTCACAGCAATCTGTTGACACTGGGCAACCTGCCTCTGCCATGTATTGGCAGAGAATATTCTACCATCCTGGCCACTTTAAAGCCATCAGTGAAGATTTATTGAGATTACACTGCACGGATGTCCTAAGGATGCAGGCATACAAATAAAAGACATAATTGTACCTGGAGCTTATAGTGTAGTTGGAAACTCTAGACACCAACAGAAAGAGACAGTCACACGCAACAATGAGAGAAGAAAGGCAGAAGCCAGATGAAGTGAGCAGATGAATGCTTCATCTAAGAAGCACTATTAAACAGCTCTCTGGTGCCCAGAATGGTTCTATAATCATCCAGGACATTAAGGAAGAAAAAGATTCAAAGTCCGATTTGTAAAACATGCTAAAACATTTATAAGACTCTCTCCTAAGGTATCTGTATGTTAAAAATAAGGCAATGAGCTTATTGAATGGCTAAGCACTCACATGTTCCTGTATGAACTCACTAGTGCTTCAAACACCACACTGCAGGCTGATGTGGAAACATGCATAATGTTAGCACCAACAAGGATGAATCTGGATAGGTGGGGAGTGCCACTCAAATATCAAGTAGCCTTAGCTCTTAGAAAGCTCATAATAAGAGCTTAGATGCATGTGAACGTGTTAGAATTCAATGTATACAAAAGTGGAGATTAGGGGACACCAAAGAACGACTTCTCAGAATAGGCATTTGAGTCAAGGCCTTACAAATGGGCAGGATTAGAACACACATAAGTGGACGGCCTTGGTCAAGCCTCTTATTTCTGGGAGGCTTAGTTTCTCTGTTTGAAAAGGGGAGGTTGTCAGTAACAAATGCTTTGAAGGTCAGAAAACACTGTAAGAATAAATTATACTCCCAGCTCATTCAGGAAATATCAGAATCTACAAGCTTCCCCTGGAACAGCCTGGAATGAGAGAAAGTGGGACTACAGCAGAATAATTCTTTCAGGTGAGCCCCAGCCTTCCAAGCCCAAAAGAGAATCTGATTACTCTCAGAGATATAAAAACTGTCTGACAACTAAGAATGGCCTGACAACTGGTGGCTCTGTTACATGAAACAATCACTCTATCACTTCCAAGGCACACAGTAGTCATCTCCACCTAAAACATCTGCTTCTAACGAGAAGCCCAAAATAGACACCCAGATCTCGAGAAATGCCCAAGCACACCTCAAAGTGTGCCCAAGAAGGCTCACAGACTAGAGCCAGCTCACGAAGATGAAAGGAGTCTGTCATGAGTCAAACTCAATATTATAGACATTTCTATAGTAATTCTTAGTAATAACACCTTATGAAACTTTATTTCCTTTGTGTAGTCAATTTGTCACTTTTGAGTTCATTTCATATTTAATTTTGTGAAGTGAAAATAGCATTTTTTCGAGGGGGCTGGAGAGATGCCTCAGCAGTTAAGAGCGCATACTGCTCTTGCAGAGGTCTTGAGTTCCATTCTTAGGACCCATGTCAGGCAGTTCACAGCTATCTGTAGCTTCAGTTCCAGGGGGATCCGATGCTTGGCCTTTGTCGGTACCTACACCCATGTGCACATGCTCACATTCATACACACATGCACATAATTAAAGATAAAGTTTTAATCTTTTTTAAAAAAGTAACTCTAGGGCTGGATGTGTAGCTCAGTGGTAGAGTGCTTGCTTAGCCTGTGTGCCGCCCTGGGTTAGCCTCAGCACCATAAAACTGCAGCACAACAACCACCTGTTTTCCAAAGAAACTAGGCTGAGTCCCCTGGCCCCTTGGAGACCATTTTGATAAACGTGGTTCAAAGTTCATAAACTGAGTTTTCTGAACTTGCCTACTTACCACCCACTGCTTCCCACTGCTCAACTAAAGCATATTTGGGAAGATAGGAGTTTTTAAGGTTCTATAAATTCCTAAGAAGTAACTGGGTTCCAAAAACTTTTCACATATTAGGACTTTTTCCTCCTACTTTTTTGAATCTTCATTTCAGTTATAAGATAGTATTTGTAAATCTGATTAGCTCTTAGTAAAAGAATTATTGAACTTGAAGGCTTACTTTCTAGCTTATGCAAGTGTCATCTTCATGTGATTTTTAACAAGTCTGTCTCCCCATTAATTTACTGATTATTTAGAGTTAGGCACACAAATTGTGGACTTTTTCCATCGCTACCTTCTTTATGGCCATCTGAAGGAATCATAACTCCTACTTCGGTTAGCCTGAGAAAAAGAAGAGGCAACGCACATGGGGTGGGGCAGAGACACCCAGCAAGAGGATGGCCTGCCAGCAGCACCTTCCCTCATCTTCAGAACTAGCACTTCCTCATCTCTGAAAGAAGGGTCCTGACCTAGCAGATCAACATGCCTTGTGCTTTTTACTCCGTGAGCAGCTGAGCAGCCGTAGTAGCAGATGTAATGTGGAAGGAGGTTTAAACTTCTGGATAAAACTCAACTCTTAGAATTCTGTTTTATCTAAGCTGACCCCACAAGGCAAAAGATCAAGACTTAGCTAAATATGGCCCTCCAGCAAGCTTCATTTCCCCATCTGTGGAGAGAGAGTAAATATAGCACACACATGTTGAGAGAGGAGAGCTGGTCAAGTGTTCTGAGCTCTTCTAGCAGACAAGCCTGACTTTCCAAAAAAAGAAATGCCACAGATTCATAGCTAGCACGTTCTTTTTCCTGCTCGGTGAGGTGACTCCCCTGACTGGAGAGGATTTAGAGCTGAAAATCTACACTGTCTGGAGCTATAATTACAAGTGTCTTTCACTAAAACAGAGGGCAGCTGGCCTAAAGCACAAGGAAATGAGTGAAATGCCAGGTCACACTCCCATGGGAGCTACATCTTTCCTGACTTTATGGCACACAGTTCACGTTGTTGGAACCACTGTTCCTCCGTTCATTCATTCATTCATTACAAAAAATATGTGGCAACAAGGTGCAGAGTATGGTGTATACACTAGTAAAAAAACACCCTACAATCCTGTCTCCCTGGAGTTTTGCCTATAATGAGGGACTGAACAAGTGGCTTTCAGCCAGGCAGTACAACTCTGTATGGGGGAACACTCTGGAAATTTGAGAGGTGCTCATTGTCAAAATGAAATGAATGGGGAACCTTTCCTGGCATTCAGGGTAAGTGTACTGGTCCCCATATTACTGCTGAGTGTAGGCATTCACAAACATAGTAACACCTTTGTAATTACATGACTCTGGAACCTGGCACAATTGAATATACAGGTGTAAATATTTTTTAGCATGATTTTAATACATTTTCTAGGAAGGTAATTTCAGTACAAACTGAATGAGAAACTTCACTTTATTTTGTTCAAAAAGGAAATATCACAGGAGTGACATCGTTTATCATATACTGCTAGCAATAGTGTTCTTAGCATCCAAATTACCAACAAAATAGGATTTATGTCAGTCACCTTTGTGGCTGTTGCATTCCTGGCAATTCTACAGGTACCTGATTAGTTCACTATTTCTGCAATATTCAGCCCTGGGAACCTAGGAATTTAGCATCAAAATAAATATTTTTATGATGGATTATTCTTCCTTTGTCTTTCCTTCATTCTATTAGAATGTTAAATATTGATTTTAAAACTATGAACCTAGGGAGACTGTATCACCTATAGACTTCATTCAAGGATAAGTAAAGGAGAAACATTTGTTAAAAAAAAGGAGAGGAGTCTGACAAAGTTGAGGTGCTGGATCAGGAAAAGATGACAAGAATGGGATGGGTTCTGTGAAGGCAAAGAACCAGGAACCAGCAAAGAGAACCAGGAAGCCTTCCAACCTAAGGCCAAGCTTGTGTATAGAAGCCCGAAGGCCTGATGGATACTGAAGCCCTGGGAAAGGCCAGGGTGATCAGGGGTTGGACAGGGAGCCAGCCTAGATCATCAGAGCCATGGAACATCATTCAAAAGATCACCATTAGGAGGGTCACGGAACTGGACTTTTTCAAAAGACTATCTAGCCTACTTTGAGAACTGGATGTGACTAGGGATACAAGACAGTTGTACTGGAAGTTGGGGGACAGAAGATGATGAGTTAGACCATGTGGAAGCAGTTGGCAGCTAAAGAATTGGTGTCTTCTCAATGGAGTCTGCAAGTAGACTCAGGCTGGGTGATGGGCTGGATAAGGGGAAAGGCACAGCCTGGGTTCTCACATGTGCTTGTAGAAGGGTGGATAGTATTTTTCACAGAGCTGAGGAAGACAGAGGTTGACAAGTACATTAGGGGAAGCTGGAGGCCAATATTGCCTCTGATTCTGAGTTGCCCAGTAGGTAGTCAGGGGAGCCCTCTGCCGCCAAGCTCCAGACCTAGCTCTTTACTCAATGGCCCTTTTGGTTGAATCAGAATCATCTCAGATTTGACCCTGCTGAACTAAACTCACTTCTCAAATCTGCAACTCCTGTGTTTGCCACCTCAATAAAAGAAACTGCCACCCATTCAAGATGCTCTGGCTAGAAACTGGAAAGCCTCAGTAGCAACCCAAATGCACACAGGAAGCCAAGTACACACATCTAACCAGCCTACTGCCCAGAAGGCTCACGCCTCTTCCTCTCCACACTCCCTGGCCTGGGTAGCACCGACTCACTTTCTAGGCTTTGGTCTAGAAATCATTTCATGTGACAGATCTCAGCGAGACCCCAATTCAGATCAATCACCCCCACCTCTATGCTGCCAGAGCATTGTGGCAGATCTTTCTGTTTGACAATGGAGCAGTGGTGCCTCTTTTTTCTCTGGATCCCCTCAGGACTTCCTGAGAGCAGGAGACCAGTCTGCAAGGCCTGACACCGCCTATCTGTTGGTGGAAAGTGAAACCAGGAAGTTAACTGCAGCCAGGTCATGGGTGGCTTGTACTGTGCTAGCTCACACCTCTTTCACCAACTATAGAGCTGGAGAAAGTGGATCAATTGACTGAATTCTCAAGTGACAGGCTAATTCTCAGATTACTACAGTCACTTCAAGGAGCAAACAAATTGGCTCCTGAGACCAGGGCTACTTCTCTGGACTACTGCGTCTAACCACCCGCCTAAACCATGTGCGCTCTAAACTCACTCGAAGGTGACCTCTCAGCCCTGGAGCCTCACACTGAGATTCTTCCAGGATTTTAGTTCTTGCTGCTGTTTTCACCACAGCCCTTTTATCATTATCTTGACATTTATATTACATAGATATAGAGGACACTGTCTATCCAGCCAGGCACATGGGCCCAAGGAGCCTGAACCCATTCGGGGCTAGAGAAGGCATCGGTGGGTTAAGTGAACACAACTCCCTGCCCCTGGTTCTTGGGTGGGTATATGGCCTAAGCTGTCTAATCAATGAAGCAACACCTGGGCAGTCTAAGGCAGCTCCTGCCTCTTCTGCTGCTGCTCCTCCTCTTCTGTCACTCCCCGTCAGGATGTGAGGATTTACCAATCACTGGCCCCATCTCTGCAGTTCATGGAGACTGTCTAAGGTGTCCTCTGCATGGTCAGGGTCTGTCTTGTATCTTTGCTCTCCTCCAGTTCTCAAAGTAGCCTGGAGAGGCTTTTGAAAAAGCGCAGTTCTATACAAGTGACAGCTCAGTCACAACCTGTGCCTATCTCCAGGGCCTTTTCTTGTCATTATCCCTAAGTAAAATAGTAACACAGCCATTTATACAGTACTGACTCTGCATTAGGCATTATAAGTAATATAAAGTAATATAAAAATATGGGAGGCACCTGGGATGAAGCTCAGTTGGTGGAATGCTTGTTGTGTAGCATGTGCAAAGCCCTGGGTTGGGTCCCCAGCACCACATAAACCAGGCATGGTGGCACACCTATAATCCTAGCTTTCAGGAGACAGCAGCAGAAGGGTCAGAACTTTAGGGCCTTCCTTGGCTACAAAGTGAGTTCAAGGCCAGCCTGAGCTACATGAAACCTTGTCTCAAAAAAATAAGGTTAAAAAAGTGTATAGAAGGATACATATATACATTATATGCAAATAGTACAACTTCTTATATAAGGGACTTGTGTTTCCATGAGTGTGGATATCTGAGGCAGTCCTGGAAGCAAAGTTCCAAGACTACCAAAGACTGTGTGCTGATTGAGCTTGAAATGCTACTCCTCTCCATCTCCAGATGAGGCAGCCAAACTGCATGGGAGAGTTAAACAATGACTAAGAAGCCCATTTAGAATCCAAAGACTCGAGTCATCCTTGCCTGGGCAAACAGTACAATCTGCCATCTAAGGATGAAGAAGCTCTCGGCAGGCAGCAAAATCAGGACGACCTAACACGGTTCATAAATACACTTGCATGCATGCAACAGGCCCCTTAAAAATACACACAATTTCTACTGGGTTCATGAAATATCTTAGAACTAGGAGCAGTAGCTGCATAATACTGTAAATGTATTAAATGCCACAGACTGTGTACTTTAAAATGGTTAAGTTTATGTTGTATGAATTCTAACTCAAATAAATACATCCAGAGACTCAAGTATACAAAGGTGTGGCCTTGCAGGTACCCCCCATGTTTCCTTAAAATTTCAGGGAGCTGTTGAACCTAACAGAATTACCTGGTCCTTGGAGTATGATCTCTTGACCCTCACACCCTTCATAGACGACTACAAACACTTCTACACTGTCGGGCATGGCTTACCCTTCTGTCACATGTCTGACCCCCCCCTTCCCATCTGTCCTAAATTACTTCCTTCATCTCCTCCCCTACTCCCCAGCTCTGGCTGTGTTGTACTACGGGGGTTTCCATGGAGTCCTGCAGTCCCAGAACTAGAGCCTATTTAACTTCATGGCCCTGGAAGGCTACCTGGTCCCTGCTTTCACTCAAACTCCAACTATCCCACTGGACTTTACCATTAGCCCTGGAGATAGGCCAGCTCCCACCTTACTGATGAGAAAACGTATGCTCAAGAAAGCTGATCAGTTGTCCAAAGTTACACAAACTGCTGAGCAGAAATCTAGCCCAACAAAGTTTTCCTAACAGCATATTTTAGGCCACAATGCATTACAGGTTTCAGACACTGATCTCCTGAACCTGAGTCAGGCTTGCCAGCTGCATGGTCTCTAGCAAGTTGCTTGCCTTTCTTGTTTCCTTTATCTAGACTACTAACAGATACTCCCAGCAAGCTGAGGGTATGATTAAAAGAGCCGAGGTGTGAAAGGCACTTAGCCCATGGGTGGCTGCTAGCTTATTTCTATCCCACCAACAGTATTTCTTCTCCATTCAGTTTTAGATTTCTCAGAGGTATAAAAGGAGGTGGGGTGGGGTGGGGACGGGGACAACTGTAGGTGAAATTGACTTTAAGAAAAACATGGAGATATTTTGATGGCTTAAATAAGTGTGCATGTTTAACACAGCTACCTAGAAACAGATGAATCAATATACCTTTAAAAAAATGTGCTCAGAAGACAAGGAGGTAGCTCAGTCAGTAAAGTGCTTGCTTTATAAGCATGAGGACTTGAGTTTGAGCCCCAGAACCCACTTAATAAAAGCTGGATGTGGTGGTGTGAGCTTGTAATCCCAGTGCTGAGGAGGTAGAGACAGGTATATACTTGGGGCTCACTAGCTAGTCATTCTAGTGAGGTCTAGGCCAGTGAGAGATCCTATCTCAGAATCTAAGACAGATAGATGGCACCTGAAGATGACTCCTGGGGTTGACCTCTAGCCTCCACATAGCTGCACACTAATGTGCATATTCACCCACATACACATGCACCTGGGCTTTGGTGGCTTCTGTAGCTCACAGCCATGGCAGTTTTCAGGGGCTGACTAAACTGACTGGATCCTCTGTTCTTAGCCCCATAGTCAGTTCACAAGCTGGATTTTCCACTGTGAAGAAGCTGGTTAGGAAGATATGTGACACTGACCAAACAAAACAAAGAGTTAGAAACAAAATCAAAGTGAAGTAGAAAGTAGATGTGGAAGCTGGGAACCAACCGTTACAAAGTCAGATTAGGCAAGTAGCAGATAAACTGCTTCTACATGTACTGTAGCTTCAAATCTGGTCTTCATGGAGTTTTGTGTTTATCTGGTTTTTGAGACAGAGTCTCATGTAGCCCAGACTGCCCTTGAATTTGCTATGTAGTGGACGATGACTTTGAACTTCTGTTCTTCCTGCTTCTACCTCCCTAGTGCTAGGATTTCTGGAGTGCACCACCACAACTGGTTTTATATAGTGCTGGGGATAGAACCTAGGGTTTCAGGCACGGCTGACAAGCGCTCACCCAATTCTTTTACTTGCTTTAAAAGCAGTGTTGAGCTGTCATCTCTCATCCCTCCCTCATGGGCAGCAACCAAACCCAGGCTATGTAGTGGTGAAACTGGCCCTGGAGCAGTGGGCTCCTAGTAGTGGATTCCAAGTCTAAGACTACAGTTTATGGCTGGGCTGAGGTGCACAGAAGCCTGTTGGTTCTGGCTCTTCATGCCACCCTGTGTTGTCCCCTCAAGAGTCTCTTTGGAGCCCACAGTCCATCATGAAGGCTGTTATAATGTGCTGCCTAGAAAATCAAAGAGGAGAGATCTCCCACTAAAGAGTCACTAGATTACTTAAGCTGGTGAGATCTCAGTGGCAGGGGGAAGTCACTGAACAGCAGGCTGTGGATATGGAATGCAGGACTTGGTCTGAGGCCCCGTGTTGCCTCTCAGCAGCTGCATGTGCAAACCTGTGCAAGTCTTTTCAGTGTCATTCATCCTGTTTCTTCATTTTTGTGAGTGTGTATTATGTGCATGTGTGTACATGCATGTGTGTACAGGTATGCACTGTGACTGGGGATCGGAGGTCTATATTAGTTATCTTTCTCAATTGCTCTCCAACTCAGTCTTTGAGACAGGGTCTCTCATTGAACCTGGAACTCACCAGTACAGCTAGACTGGCTGGCTAGCAAGCCCCAGAGATCCTCTTGTCTGTCTCCCCAGCACTGGGATCACAGGCATGTGCCACCACACCAGCTTTCTGCATGGGTCCTGGGGATCTAGGCTTGGGTCCTCGTGCTTGTGTGGCAAGCTCTTTACTGACTGAGCCATCTCCCCAGCCTTTCTCATCCATTATTACAAAACAAAACAAAAAGCAGAGGGAGGAATGGATACTACTGCTGACTTGACATGGTCATCGTTGTGATTAAAGGGAACAAATGGGTCCAAAGAAGACCTCAAATGCAAGCACAGATTGATGACAGAAAACAAAGGTGCTATGTACCCTGGGAAATAAGAGGACAGGAAATTCACCCACTCTTGAGGACTTACATGAGGAAAAAAATATCACTGGAAGTGACTATGTCACCTCCCCTCATAGTACCAATCTTCAGACATCACTAGCTCCTGCCTGTGTCCCTCAGAAAGTCCAAACTCTTGAGCAGATGTCACAGACATGCCATAACTGACATCGAGCTCCTCTGCCAACCTCAGCTTCAAAACTATCCTTGATGCTGCCCATTCTGACCTAAATGGACACAGCCTGTCCCCATGGCATGCCCACCCCGACTGCTCTTGTATACCTCCTGTGCTTGTCTCTTACCCTAGAACACTTGATTTCATCTGTGTCCCTCCCCATCCCCCAAACCCACATGCTCATGCCATCCTCTCACCTAGGAAACTGTCAAGGCCTACCCTGTTGCCAAAACAAGACGTACTCTTCGCAGCCTCCCGCCACCCTCAACACTGCACACAGAGTTCATGTTGGGAGGCTACCAGAGGGCACCTAGCCATGGGCAATATGGCTACCTTGACAAATAAATGACTAGAAATCTGTCTTTATTTGTCAAATGTACTGAAGGTTAGCTGAAGGGGACTGAGACACATAAATGCACCAAAATGTAATCAAGGTGACTCACTTCAACCAAAGAAAACTGTAACAATTTTGAGGCTTCCTGAAAAACATGGGAGCTGAAAAGTCATGGTCTATATACCCTGCACACAGTCTAGTATAACAGAAATTTCATAACTGGAACCCATTAGCATTCCAATTGCCATCAGAAAGATGCTGCACTTAATAGACACAGATTCTGGTCACCAGCAAGCCAGGTTCTCATGTGGAAGGAAAAGGCCATGTGGTTCCAGAACCCAGAGGGCACAAAATCTCCTTCAAGACATTCAATGACTTTTGCACCAAAGTCTGAGTGCCAAGCAAGCTTCTTACAAATTCATTTCTCCTAGTATCTTGAGGCAGGAGCTGAAAAGGAGCCACTGCTGTAACATATTTATGTTTCTAATTATAAAATGGGGAAGACTTCAGTTAAGATTCCAGCTGACTGAACACATACATTTATCTCTGATCTCTCCAAAGTCCTCTAAGA
Organism: Nannospalax galili; assembly: GCF_000622305.1. Lineage (NCBI taxonomy): Eukaryota > Metazoa > Chordata > Mammalia > Rodentia > Spalacidae > Nannospalax > Nannospalax galili. Next base: position 11,647,754 of record NW_008359442.1, read on the forward strand.
TGTACAGTAATTTTTTAAAGGCATAAAGCCACATGGAAAAAAACAAATAGGAAAGGAGACAACAACAGCAACACGATTTTAGAAGCTAGAAGGAAAAAGGAACAAAATGAACTGGCTTAGCACACCCAGGGCAGCAGACCCTGGGCCAGCATGGATGGGGAGCCACGGAGTGGCCTAGCTGCACATCACCATGCCCCAAGGCTCTGAAGGTGTGAACTGCACCAGCACATTCTTCTGAATAGATATGGCACAAAGGGGAAGACATGGTTTCCTTTTCTACCATAACAAGCCATAACCCTTGCGAAAGGCAGAGTTCATGCTGAAAATTGAGTACCCCCACCTCAGCCTGCGTTTTCCACCTGCCTCCTAGGATACTGCAGCCCTGTATCAGCCCTTCAGGTAAGAGAACAGATTCTCTTTCTAGAGAATATGATCCCAGCCCAAGAGGAAAAATCTAAACCTATTGACCTCATAGAATTCCCAAAGGAAAAGGTTTAGAGATCACAGTATAACAGTGGTTCTCAACTGGGGGGAGGGGTGATGGGGTGGCATTGCTCTGAGGGAACATTTAGAAACAGTTGGAGACTAGGGGTGGCACTACACATCTTACAGTGTTCAAGACAGCCTCCTTCCCAACAAAGAAGACAGAGTCCAGGCCACATGAGCTGTACTTGTTGAGAAGCTCTGACTATAGGAAGACCTGAGTTAAACAGCCCACTCATGTTCTGTCTCCCACATGCTTGGGTGCCACTCTTGTAAGTACGGGTAAGCACCTGAGGAAATGCCAAATTAACTTTTTGAGAGGCAGGGATAAAAATGAAGAGACTACACAGGGAGATAAAAACTTCTAAAGAATGACAAAGATAGACAAAAAAAACAAAGAAAGCAAGGTTCATTCAAAGAAAAAAAAATATATATATATATAGAGAGAGCGCATTCAATGTCCAGAGACATTGGACTTGCTAGAAAAAGACTTTAATTAGCTAGTTTAATCATCCCCTAATGTATGCAGTAGTCCTCCCTGACCTGCAAGATATATATTCCCAGACTCTCAGTAGACACCTGAAATTGAGATTGTGCCAAACCCTACAAATACTATGTATTTTCCTGTATACATATATCTATGATAAAGTTTAATTTATAAATAATGCTTAAGAGACTAATAACTAATAATAAAATTGATCAATATACTATAATTTTAAAAACCTCAAAGGCATTATCATTAATATCCTAAGAGAAATTACAGAAAATATTCTGCCAAGGACCATCCAGAGACCAGGAAAAGTCCTTGAACATTAAAAATAGAATCACATTTAAACAAAATAAGGGTGTTCTAGTAAATAATAAAGTTGAAGAAATATTCCTAAAATAGAGCAAAATGGAGGCGGAGAGTGTGAAAATATAAGAAAACCAGAAGACATTCCAGGAACTCCAGCCTCTGAATCTAGGGTGACAGGAAGTGAAGAAATCACAGAAATGAAGCAAAAAGTTTCCCAGAACTGAAAGACACATATTTCTAGGATGCAAGGGTGTGGTAGCCAGCTGGACCCAACAGCTGATGCCCGTGATGTTTCAGGAGGGAACTTGTGCACTATGGGGTGTGTTACTGGGGAAAAGGCTGTCTCCCCAATGTTTCAAAGCCCCTAAATGTTTCCAAAGCCAAGTTCCTGGAGACATGTCAACTGGCATGAAGTTCTCAAACAGCAGAAACAGAAACTAGGTGAGAACAGAACAAGGCCTTTGAAATTCTGAGGGAAAAAAAATTTCAATCAATTTTCAAACTGTCAATCAAGTCTAAAAAAATACGTATTTCAAACCTATTAGGTGCCAAAAACTTGCCTCATATGAATTTTTACTCGGGAAACTCATATATAAATACATCCTCTATCAGAGTGAGGAACTAAAGAGAGAAGACAGGAAATCCTAAACACAGGGATTTGATTAAGGAATGGTGACCAGGAAAACCTCTAATGAAGATGAAGGGAAATCCCAGATACGCAGTGTGTGAGAGGCACTAGCTCACCTGGAGTGACTGGAGATGTTTCCAAAAAGAAAAGGTGGTCGACATAAGTGATAACATGGAAGGACAAACTGAAGGTGAAATGCTGAGACATGCAGTGGAAACTAACCAAAGGAAGTCAGAAGATCATCCCCAATTCAGTACACAGAGGACAAAGGAGGGGGAAATGGGCCTGTCACCCTGCCTGGCGCAACTCACACACTGGTCACACCAAACCTATCAAATACCGGGTAGATGGAAAGTGGCTAGTACCCTGGGAGAGCTAGAGCCTCCTCATTCATAGTGTGCTGTCAAGAGACTGTCACCAAAATGAGCAGCTGGGAATTGAGAGTGGATGTCTCAGGGGAGTGGGACATGTCTTTACTACAGGGGAAGCACAGCAATCTTTGGTTTCTTCCTAATAGGCCCTCTCAGAACTGCTGACTCTTAAACCATTTACATTATTGCTCTAGTAAAATAAGATGACTTTTTTTTTAATTGGGGAAGAACAGAATAAAGTAAATTTCTAAAATTATCCAACAGCCCTACTTAGAGCCAACCACGTTTACTAGTTTGATTATTCTGTTCAAATTTCCCCTTGCATATTATATATCTGCATATTTTTCAAAGTTGTAATCATTACCTCATATAGTTTTGATTCATGCCTTTTCACACTAAACACATCATTAGTTTTTTACACTGTTTTAAAACTTTGTGAGAGCACAGTGTTTAATGGCTGCTATCATTCTAATATGCGTTGTCCAGTGGTTTAATAATTGCCTTTTTAACGATGCATTGATGTGTTTATAATTTACCACTATTACAAGTTATGCTGTGAAGAATACTGTTTTATATAAATCTTTGTACTCTGTTTTCTTGGCACGAATTTGTAAAAATGGTCAGTTTGTACTCCCAACATACAGGTGTGCCTAATCTTTTGACATAGTGGCACAGCACAGTCATCTACAAAGTTACACTCAAGAAATGTGCAATCAAATTACAAAATAAAAAAACAAAAACTCTCGCACACACAAAAATCTCAGAACATGTTAAAGAACTTTATCATTCTGTGCTGGGCTTGCATTCACAGCTCTCCTGGGGTGTGTGCAGCCCTACTGGACATGACAGGCAGAGTATTAACTTTCCTGTCTCTTGGGTATCAATTTTTCCTATTTTACCTAATTTGATTTTTAAAAGGTTTTATTTGCATATCTTTGTACATGTTTTAATTGGCTCCTTGCTTCTTCTTCTGTGGCCTATTGGTTTATGTCTTTTTGTCCGTTTTCCAGCCAAGGCCACATGCCCATTGGCAACTTCACCTAAGGCTCTTATCTCTTACTAGATAACATGAAACAGACCCATGGACCTGAGGATACATGATTGTCTCCAATGAAACCATTTCTGAGTTGAGGTAGCTCTAGAGACTCTGCCTAACTGGGAGGACATCTTCATTTTCTACTTGTATTGTGGCCAGCTGCATACATCTCTTGCCAAATGGATTCTATGAAACACTCCTAGACTGGGCAAACCCCATCAGATAGGTATTCATGTTCCTTACCTCATCTGTGTTTCACATACTCACACATTTGATGGATAAAGAAATTAAGAGTATGGATGAGGGTGGGAGAGACCACGAACAAGGGCACAAGAATACAAGGGGACAAGAACATTGGAAAGGAAGGGGAGAGTGGTCCCAGTCCTTCAGAGACACAGTACAACAGAGTTTTTCTTTCTGCCTCTAGCCCTGAACATGGTTCCCAAAGTGTGGAGGAGAATGGTCATGGAAGACTAAAAGAGAAAATTCAGCTAAAAAGCAATGGGATATTGATACTTTCATCAACACAGATGAATCTTGAAAACATTATCCAGACATAAATGCCCCAAATAGCAAATCCATGAAACAGAAGTAGATCAATGACTGCCAGGGGGTAGAAGGAAAGGGAAATAGGAAGTGACTGACAAAGGGTATGGAGTTTCTTTTGTAGGTAATAAAGATGTGTGATGAATTAATCTCAATTTTAAATATGAAAGGAAAAGAAACATATACATCACCAGTTTGACCTACCACAAATGTCCCTTGCCCACTTGTGTGGTTGCTGATACCTCTGTCACCCATGTGGCCACAAGAAACACACACGTGTCCCTGTCCAGGCCCACCTGAGCAATATGACCCTCCCACTGTCTCTAGCTCCACTTGTCACAGATGGCCACAATCCACTTGGGAGATACACCTGATATAAAGCAAGGTGAAGTCTAGACTGTGGGTCTAGACTCACTGGAGAACAGTTCATACCCACAGCCAGTATTTCATCCAAATGCGCCTGGCAGCCTTTCTGCTCATGAGCCCTGCAATGCATCCCATTGTGCTTACATGAGCAATGCATTAAAACCACCACCTATAAGCTGATTTTAATGCCTTCAATAATGTCTAGACAGGGCAAGAGCCTCTTCCAAATGAGAAAGTTGTTTATGAAAGAAAGTCAGTTCTTTCCATAATAATCTGATGAACAGGATCTCTGAGATCCAACACTCACCTAGTTCCTGTAGGGACCCCCAACTCATGTCAAGTGCTATGTGCCACATACAGTCTCCTCATAAGGGACTCAACAATCTTTACATGTTAAAAAAAAAAAAAAGATCTACATATGAATAAAGTCAAATGTCAGATTGTAACTCAGTTATTTACTTAGTTAAAATTCAAGAGGGATCAGTGTCAAGAGGGGAGAGGGCTACTAGGTGGCTCAGCCTCAGAATGGCCTTACTTTCTGAATGACCCCTGGATGAATACCTGAAGCTCCACCAGATGGACAAAGTCCCTGGTGGAGGAAGCAGAAATCCCTTCCCCTTCTCTGTTGTCTCCCTACATCCAGCACCATCCCTGGGTTTTCAGAACCAAGGAAGCCACTAGAAACAGCTTTGGGTAATAAGAGCGAGTCCCAACCCAGCTGGCCAGGGAGGATAGTCTTTTGCAATTAAGCTGGAGCAGATGGAACTTTAATTGAACTGGAGAGTCAGAAGTAAATGCTCTCAGTGGTAGCTCTTAGAAGGGGCTACTTTGAGCCAACTCATTCATAATCCCAATCATTTAGCTATTTGAAGGATGGTATCTCTAGAATGGAAGAAGTTTTCTTAAAAAAAAAAAAAAAAGAAAAAGATAACATTTGAAAAGAAGGAAGCAGAAGAGCAGAGAAAGGACCTCAACTCACAGAACACGGGGTTGGCCAAGGAAGGAAGACCTACCACCAAGGTGGGTTTCTTTGCCTCCAGCCACTCCTCATGACCTGCCTGGGGAGGTTAATACCAGAAGCATGCCACGGTCCTCTACTGCTTTGGAACTAATGCAGCACAAAACCAAGGTGCCATCCTGCTTGGTCTCAGAGTGTGACACCACCAGAGTGCTAACCTCGGCTAAGGAGATCAGGGCAGATCTATCTAGCTACTTAATGTGCAGGAGAGAAAATGGCTTGGCATTTAGGCCTCATGAAGGAATACCTGTGGAGCTACTGTATGCACATACTCATGGAGTGTGACATCCTGTCTTCTCCTGTATCCACAGGCAGACTGGGAGGAGTCGAGGCATCCAGCAAATATGGATAGTCCCAACACATATTAAAAAGGAGGAAGGAGGCCAGGGGGATGTTGGGTAAGGCAGAAGGTTAAAAATCAAGTTAAGTCATGTTCCCTAAACTCTGGGAACAGTTTGTAAACTGAGTAGGGACAGGTGGCTTCCTGAGAAGAGCTAAGAGTATACAAACATTGTCTGAGTGGCTGTGACATTTTGGCCTGCATCAGAATCACTTGGTGAGCTTGAAATAACAGGTTTCTGGGAGCTTTTGATTTAGGAGATCAGGGATGAAGCCTAAGACTTGAGATGCTTAACAAGTTCCCAGGCAATTTATTTTGAGAACCATTCACTTGGTGAGCAGCCAGTACAGGTGGGAATCTAATCTGGTGCCTTCTCCACTGGGGAAGCCCTTCTTTGACTTAACTGTCATTTAGGAATTCAACCCCTAGAAGAGTAGACCACCCCCAGAAACAGGCTCAGAGTACTCTCCTTCCTTTTCAGGTCCTAGGCCAGATCTAGTGCTCAGGGAATGTTTGCTGGAATGTTCCCATCTAGACAAGACACCGCAGAAGCAGCCCAGGCTAGAGGATCTGGGAGCCTACAGACAAGATGGTGGGACTGTGGATGTCCCAGGGAGGCAAACTAGGGGTAGCGGGGGATGGCAGAGGAAGATAAGGGGTGTAATCAGCGAACAGTTAGATGAAAGAGACACACAATTTCTTTTCAGCACTGGAGACTGAACCCAGACCTTGCACGTTCTAGGCAAGCTCTTCACCACTGGCTACACACCCCAAGCCCCAGACACACATTTTTGAAGAGGCAGCTTGCCCTTAAATAAGAAAACTCTTAGAGGGAAAAAAGAGACCAGAGTGGCTTCTGTGGGGCAGTTCCCAAACAGCAAACTGGCTTCAGGTCAAGGCAAGTGGGCAGAACAGGGCACAGGAAGCAGAAAGGGGCAGGAAAAGGCACTACCCCTCAGGTCTATGGAAGTCCACTAACCGTTCAACATAGAACATGAGGCACATGGCACCAAGCTTCTTCCATTCGCTCATCAACAGTGTGGCACAAGCACTACCACAGGCATGCCCCTTTTAAGGAAACACAGTGGTTTATGGGCAACTTGATAAAATAGTCTCAAGCTCATAGGGACAACAGCATTCACAGGAGCTATTTTAGCACCAGCCCCTCTGTATCCACCTATAGAACCATTCTCCAACTCTTCTGTCTAGAAAAGCAAATGTACTTTTGTATGAAATAGTCAATGATGTCCTACAAGTAGGCATTAGCTCTGGGCAAGCTGATTAGTGTCAGCTAACACAAGAGCCCAGGTCTTGGGAGTCTGGAGACCTGCCCTGGAAACTTGGCTTTGACCTTCACCAGCTGCACGGCCTAGAGAAAGTCACTTAACCCTCTTGACCCTGCAAAGTGAGGCAAACATTGCCAGCCTCCATGAGTGGCAGCGCAGGTGACAGAACCCAGAGAGGCCACTTGCTTTGCACTCTGGGAAAACACCATTCGAGGCAGAGTGAGTTGCTCTTGAGCCCCCAAGACTACCCTGTGGAGGCCTGGGAAAGCAGCTGGCTCACTTCTCTGGCCAGTCACTACAAAAGAAACAGCAACAATAATAGAGGCCCCCTCCTCCACTTACTTTTCTATTAAAATCAACAAGCAACACAGCAGCAGATTAATATCGCTCTAATTACTAAGTTGTCAGTCACAGGGAAGAACTCCATAATTTAGTTATCAAGCCTACTCCTCATTTGACAGTGATAATAGGGACCCTGGGCTCATGAAAACACAGTGGGACACCTCCCATGCCTGTCCTCCCCACACTGCTCCCTGCCAGGATGTGAGATCTCACACATTCTGCCTACATGACCTCATTTAGTGCCATACTTCCCAAACACTGACTTGGTGGCACAGAGAAAGGAGATGCTGTGCTCAGCACATCTTTAGTGGGGCAAGGGGCATGGGTGAGTAATTGGAAGGAACAAATGAACACGAAGCTGTCCCAGGCCCTAGCTGGTCACCCCAAGGGGTGAGGAAATCCCTTGTCTGGGAGCTGGGAAGCTCATACTTAACCCAACAACCCTACAAGGAGGCACTGTCTTAATCCTGTTGTATATATAAGGACACTAGCAGGAGGGAGGTCAGACCCCTTGGTGGGAAGTAGCAGAACCAGGCCTGGACTTCATACCCCAAGAAGGCCTGCACTAGCCAGTATCTTCCTGTCTCCTTTCCCTGCAGCCCTGTATCCTCCAAGCAGCTCCCCTCTCCCTGTGTAGGATCTTGCAGTACTTGATGTCACTGAACTCCTGCCCCCGAGTTGTATAATGGGCCCTCTGGGGTCTCATCACTTTCTTCTCCAGCAGAAGGCTGGAACATAGAGCATGCACCAAATTGACACCACCAGAACAAGGTGGTGTGGCACTCCTCAGGCTGGTGGAGCAACCACATAGGTAAACTCTAATCTTTACAGCCACCCTGCAAAGTGGAAACTGTCTTCTGTTTCACACAGAAGGAAGGAGGCTTGTGGGAGGTGCTGGCTGGCCAATGGTCTCAGTCATACAGAGGTACAGACAAGATTCGGTGTTCATCTACAAAATCCAAAACCCGTCTTCCCACTGTCAAGCTACCCTCTGTTCAGAGACCATGGGGAAGAAATGTCAAAAAAGATGCAAAAGCCTGAGCCTGGTAACCAAACCTGGTGACCTTGTGCAGAGACAAAACTGGTAGCTTGATGCACCATCCACTTGTCTGCTACCACTCACCTGCCCCTATAGACATCTACTGTGCCAGCAAAAGCTGTTCTGAGAGGCATTGTGCCTGGTGCTCTTAATTAATCATTGGTCAGCCTTTACTAGGACAAGTGGACAGCCCAATGAAAATGGACTTATTTTTAAGACATATTCGTTGTAAGCCTAGCACTAGGCACTGGGCTAGGCGCTGGGATGTGGTAGAGAAAGGCACAGTGCCCTGTCCTCCTGGAGTTCTGAGACAGCAAGAACCATCCCTGGAGGCAATAGCAGGCAGTGATCACAGATCACTGGGAAGAGTGGAGGACTGGGACAGCAAGCTGCCCTTCCACCTGCAGGCCTCCCAGCAGCTGTGCCAGGCACCGAAAGAGGAACAGTAAAATGCTGAGAGCAAAGAAAGCCACTCCCTGACTAGAGCAGGCCAAATTAGGGCAAACCAAACCCCGAGGGGAGTAAAAGGAAATTCAGCCTATCACAGTCATAAATTTTAGTTTAAAAAAAAAATTTCATTTGTAGTCTTTTGCTTAGTCTTTCTGCAAGTACCTCTTGTTCCTCCTTGCAACTCCACTACAGTGTTTGAGGCCTCTGGGTAGTACCCACTGCTGCCAATGTACATGTCCCTGCCAGAAACTGATACCCCCATGGAGCGCTGTTTTATCATGAGATCTCATCTCCCCAGACCCCAAATTCTACAACGAAAGCATAACCACAAAAGTCCAATTCTTGAGAAGGCTTCTGACCTGGAGGTTTAAAATAATGAATGATGCTTCACACCTTTTCCTATCATGGCCCAAGCTGGCACATAGCCTAGTAGTACAGTGCTTGCCTAACATGCATGAAGTCTTGAGTTCAATCACCAGAACTGCATCAAAAAATAAAATAAAGCTTTGCCTATTACAGCACAATGGCACACAGTATTACATACTTAGCACCCCACGACCACCACCCCGCTGAGGCTCTCTACTTCACCAGCTCCTCAGAGCTGACAGAGCAGTATTTTGGCATGGCTGGCACACTGGATAGGAAGATTTGCTTTAAAGACTGAAAATGTCACTAGACCTCAGGAAAATCATGATGAAGGTGGGGAAGCCAGATGGCTCAAAGGGCCTAGAAAGGTTAGGGCACAACTGAGGCACAATCCAAGGCTCAATAGATCCGGGGGGCACTGCCCCCACCAGAAGGTCCCTGCCTGCTGACCCATGGTCTGAACTGGCACATCCCAAACCTCCAAGTTTCAAGCAGGGAAACATGGGGCATTCTGAACAGCAATGGCTCGGAAGCGGACAGAACCAATGCACCTTCTCAACACGGAAGAGGAAACGAGCATGCTTGTGTGATGCAGTGCAGCCTGGAGGTATAAATAGCTTCTACAAAGGTTAGCAAAATGCACAGATGAGAAATCTACGGTAGGTTACTAAGGGAAACCAGGATGCTCAGTGCCACATGTCACCTGTTGCAGCTCACATCTGAAAGAAGCCTGGTGCCCCTCTTACACTCTATTCCCTGGGCCCTCAGGGATAGAATGTGAGGCTGCGGGGCCCAGAGCCTGGTGCTGTGAATGGTTATTTCATACACCTACTTGTAGAATACAGACTGACTTTAAAGCAGAAAACCTTTTTCAGGCTCACATCTCTTTCCTACCAGCTCACTCACTCTTCATTCCTCTCTGGGAAAAGTCTACCTGGAAGGGTGTTGTGAGCAAGTCCTGCTGAAAGACGGGAGGAGCTTCATGAATTGGCAGTACCCTCCTCCTTTCCTCTCCCCCTTCCCATTATGCTGGGCCCTTGGGTGCTGCCCCATGAAATGCAGGCGGGGCCTGCTGTCTGCTGCCTGCCTCTGGTGGAGATTCCCTTTGTTAGAGAAAGTGCCTCCCTGGGCACCCGGAGAGCTCCCTGGGCAACCACAGCTGCTGGGTTATGTCAAGTGTGAAGCAAATCTCACTTGTCATTGAAAAGCTACCCCAGGGGATACCAGAGTAAAGATATTTATAACTCTCTCGTGTATGCAACCAGGAACTTAGATGTTTAAAGTTACCAGACATAGCAACAGCATGCCTAAAGCATACACATGAACTTGTATATACTGAGACAGTGGTTAAATCTAGAACTCCAGGGATCCCAAACTCATCCCAACATATATCTTCCTGAGTGTAGGCATTCTGGGACGTGGGATAAACTGGGTTTCAGTATTTCCCTTTTCAGGGCCAAGGATTAAGAGATCAGCCTGGACCCCTCCACTAGAGCACAGCTTGCTATGCAGCTCCCTGCTGGCTTGTCTGGACAGAGGGAGAGCTAGTCACACTTTTCACTCCAAACAGCACACAGGCAGTCAGACAATCCCAGCTCTCAACTCCCTCCCAGAGCAGGCAACAGAGCTAGTGCAGCACCTGCACCGAAGTCCCCAAAGCCAGGCAGGAAAGGAGAACCTCCAGAGACCTAGGCAGAAAGCCAGACCTCCCTAAGAGGCCCCCAGAGAAGAGGAAGCCGCCTGTGTCAACTTCCACTCCAAAATGCTTGGCAGCCAAAATGTCACACTGTCCTTGGACCACCCAGAGACTTAGACAAGAAAGGGGGGCTTCCCTTTAGCAGCAATCCTCATGAGTGAATCAAGACACTGAAGGACGCCCTAGGCAAAGCATTCGATGGGGACTGATGTCCCCCACACTCTTGTTCATTTCTTTCTTTCTCTCTCTCTCTCTCTCTCTCTCTCTTTCTCTGTTAACAGCAGCAAAGGTCAAATGGACAGTAGCCTACTCAGGAAGACAAAAGGTCATCTACTCCAATCTTCCCTTGACCGGCAGATTCCTCATATACAAACTTGGCAAATGATGCATGTCGCTTTGGATTTGACTGAGGTCATCAAGAAGGCCAAGAGTAAGCAAGTAGACTAGAAGTGCCAAACTCAGAGAGGCAGTGCTGCTGCTATCTAAATAGGTATGCCAAGTGCCCACATGCATGAGTGAATATTTTGGAGAGAAAGCACGATGATCTTCCTCCTCATCCTATCTTCTCTAGAAAAAGAACACAGATGAAGAGATAGCTCAGCGGTTAAAAGCACTGACTGCTTCTGCAGAGGACCCAGGTTCAATTCCCAACACCCACATGACAACTAACAATCATCCATAACTCCAGTTCCAGGGGATCTGATGCCCTCTTCTGACCTCCATGGGCACTGCATGACATGGGTGCACTTACACACGTAGGCAATATGCTCACACACATAAAATAAAAAATAATTTTAAAAAAGAGAAAAAGAACCAATTGAAGCCACGCACATCCCTTGCTTTTCAAGTTCTACACAGAACTCTATAAACTATTTCTCTGACTCCACACCTCTGCCAGTGACTCTAGGGTTTGGCCTTTCTAGAAGAATCTATCAATTCCAGGCATGATGCACTGCGACCTCCCATACCACCCCCCAGAGAAAAACCTGCTCATGTCAGAATACAGTAATTTCTTACAACGTCTTTCACATACATACCTTATCCAAAGAACAGTGTCCCTGTCAGCTACTTTTCCAAAGGTTAATGACCTTAATATAGCCTGCAAATCTGTGGTGTAGATCCTAATTATCCCCATTTTTACTATTAAAAAGAAGGTAAATAACATAAACTCACATACCTATTAAAGCAAGGCAGAGATCTGAACCCCAAACATTTTGGTCCTGAAGCCCAAAGGCTTTCCTCCATTGACCATTTGGCTGAAATCCCTCTACTTATACCTATGTGTGTATGTAGGTACATGTATATACTTACCACTGTTATCATAAAAGGAATCTGCTACATATTCATAAAGGAATGGGTTCTTAATAACCAACACAGAAATCTATATAAAACACATGAACAAGCATTTGATCCAGACATTACTACAAGTGTTCTCACCAGCCATGTCATCCCTATCTTAAATGTTTTCTTTTGCACACCCAGAAGCTTAGCACAGTACTAAGTGTACAAGAGGTATGTAGCTTGGTATGATCACAGCTAAGTTTGCTTATGACTAATGAAACGAATTAGAACTAACTTTAACCCAAAATCAAGTCTTAGCTACTGGGAGAAATACTATGGGGGCCTAACAGCTGGGCCAACAGGGCAGGTATACCACTACTGAGTAAAGGCAGTAATATTCAATATTTTAATTTAAGTTCTCTAGGTATGCAGAGATGGCACACAACCCCTGATCACACAACCCCCCCTGCTGCTGTGCCCTGACCACCACCACCAAGATAATGGCTGTAGAAACCCCAGGAACTATGAGCAAGCAAACAATCTGACCAACTTGGGGGCATCTCAGCACCCCAATACCTCAAATTGGAGTGGAGCGGCACAGATTCAGACCCAGGTCTTAAGCTCAGCAGCAACCCTTTGTAAGCTGTGTGACCTTAGATATAAATAGATAAGATGTGCATGGGGTTGCCTGGTCTCTGATATGTAGAAAGCAAATATTAACTGCCTCTATGTATGAACACAATAGTTCTGAAGTGCTCTGTTGAAGAGGGTGCATGATTAAAAAATGATCATTGTGACAAGTAAAGTAGATAACAATAGTCTGAAAAGTTAAAATTAGAGACCGTTTTTTAAAACCTCCCTATTTTTAACTAAAAATATCAATCTCTTATCTAGGAATGGCACCACTTAAAAGTTGGTTGAGGGGCTGAAGGGATGGCTCAGCAGTTAAGAACACTGACTGCTCTTGCAGAAGACCCACAAGGTGGCTAAAAACCATCTGTAACTCAAGCTCCAGGAGATCTGACGCCCTCTTCTGGCCTCCGTGGGCACTGCATGACAAAGGTGCACTTACATACATGCAGACATAACACTCATACACATTTTTAAAAAATTAAGTTTTTAAAAAAGCCGATGATATTTGATTGTTCCACTTCTTGCCCTTCATATCTGAGGAAGGTAAAGAATAACCAAAAGAGGCCCCAAAGCTGAGAACCAGAACTGGCTGCTCTGGCCTGGGCCACTGATAAAACAAAGTGACTTCTGGCCCTTTGCACTGCCAGCAGTCCTCCATCCTCAGACCTTCTTCTAACAGTTCAGAGATTGAGGCCACATTAAGGTGCCCCCAACAACAGGGTATTTTTGGAATCTAATATATCATCTAAGAGAGTATCATTCTGAAAGACAAATCAAGACAAGTGACAAAGAATAATCAAGACAAGTGACTCCCTTTACTGAGCACTAAGCGTTTGGCATACAGGATCTGCACAGGGGAGTGGTCTTTTTCACAAATAAAGAAACTCAATGACTGGACTTCCCCCCAAAGTCACTCTAAGCCCTTCAGTGGTTTACATGTCCTCAGAGACTCAAGTCTGAACAAAAGAGAGAAATTTCTTCCAGAGATTTCTGATCAAATCATAGAGCAATCTGGATTCTGTAAAACTTCATCACACACAATCACCTCAGCCCCTGAGGAAAGTGGGACTGGCAAGTCAGTAGAGCTGGGAAGGGAGAGAAGACTGAGAGAAGCCTTAATCCTTTAGGAGCACAGCCTGGCAAAGTCTGATTTGCAAACACTGGCCAGACAGAAGCTGCAGAGAGGTGTGCTTTTCTTTCTGCACAACAATCTCTCCAAAGAAAACACAAAGTCACCTGGCCCTCCAGAGGGGAAAAAAGCTCTTCCTCCAAGATCCAAGCTGAACTCTTAACCCTCCACCTCCCATGCCCCAGAGAGTAGCTGATGGTTGTTGTTTCTTTTCTTTTTCCCTGTAGTCCTCGGGTAACACCACAAATTACGTTTTCAGGGACTGGAGTCCCAGAGTGCAATGATGTTGTAATAAACATAACCAGGACCAAAAGCCTTCCCATCATGTTAGATGATGCCATTTCCCACCAATCAGGCTCCTCGGGCAGGCAGACCACTCACCAATGAGGGACTAGAGAGAGGCTGTGAGGGGGAGACCTGGTCATCTGCAACTAAAAATAAGAGAGCTTCACCATTGGCCACCGCCACTTTGCAACAGGAGTTGGGACCCACACACCAGGCGCCACACATGAGACCCGCACAGGCAAAAACTTTCCCATCCTAGGGGTTCATACTGGTGGGCTGCTCTGCTTTCGTTCGTTGTTTCTGGTTTCCCTAATTTGCTGACTTAAGAAAATAAAAAGCAGATTCAGAGGGAGCCCTGGAAGACACGCCCTCCCACCTAGACGCCTCAGTTTCCAAAGGCCCTTCATAATCACAGAATTGGGGAAAGGTGGGGGTAATTAACGGGAGCCGGGCAGAGGCCAAGACACTCACCTGTCCAGCTGTGTCATAGAGTCCCAGGAGGTACTGCTTGCCCCCCACGGTGACGCTGACTGCAAGGACAGAAGTGGGGGCGGGGAGAGAAGCTCACAATGACCTGCGATCAGAGGCAATTTCGCTCCCCACCAAGACCCTCTTTTCCCAGCCCAGTGGGAGTCATGTGGGTGCTCCCAGGGAGATAACCTTTTCCTTTGCGCCCAGTCCACTGCCAAGTGGCATGAGATCCGGGTGTAACGTGGCCCCTGGCTATCCACCCCCTTTTCCCAAGTCTCCCAAGCCACGTCTCCCCTGGTGTCCCCAAATGTTTACCCCACAGGGGCTTTGGACAGTAGAGGGAGGTGAGCCTGGGAAGGTCAAGGAGGGCGCTCAGGGGACGGGGAAGTGCGGGGGGTGGGGAGAAAGGGGTGGGAGAGGAGGTAGGGAGAGGAGGTAGGAAGAGGGGTGGGAGTTGCAGCCAGGGGTGGCTAGAGGCACAGGCTCGGGGGTGGGGCAGCCTGGCAGAGGGCGCAGCTGGGGTGGGGAGGGGAGCACGCTCAGGGGAGGCAGCCAGGGGGCTCCGCCAAAGTTGCTCCAAAGTTCCGGCCCGGGACCGGGCCCCTTAGTCAGCAGGACCGAAGCTTACCTGCGTAGTGGTCAAAGACGGTGGGCACGTACTCCTCTGGGAAGGCGTCGTTGGCATAGCTCATGAGCAGGCACGTCTTGCCCACCGCCCCGTCGCCGACCACCACGCACTTGAGCATCAGCGCGCCGGGCCCGTGAGCCATGCTGCGGCCGGCCGGCCTCCGGGCATGGTACCCCCGGAGCCCCCGCCCCGGCCCCGGGTTCAGCCCCAACCCGCCTGGGGGGTCCGCCGTCGTCGCCGCCGCTCGGCGCAGCAGGGCCGCCCGCCCGGCCCCATGCAGCGGATCCCCTCGAGGGAGGGGAAGGGGCAGCGGGCCCGG
>NW_008359442.1:11663446-11699441 GCF_000622305.1 Nannospalax galili
CCCGGTCCCCGCCCTGCTCGGCGGAGGAGGGCGGGCCCGGCGCCTACCGAGTGCGGGTCGCCAGCCCCGCGCTCCGCGCGCCCCCGCCGCGCCGCGTGGCTCTGCCGCTCACCCTAGCTTGACTCCCCGCGTGGCGGGCGCGGAGGGCGTGGAGGAGGAGGTGCCGGGGGGCGCGGAGACCCGGGCTGGGGGAGGGGCTGAGGGGAGGTGGGGAGCCGCCCAGGGCTCCTCGCGAAAGTGCGGGCAGCGCCGGGAAGCGTCCATAAGGCCCCCGGTGCCGGGAGGAGACGTGGAGGCCTCTCAGGAGCCACGACGACTCTAATGATGACGCAATAGTCGTGCAAAATTATATAAATATTTATTTACATTTTCGCGGAGACCCGGGCTGGGGGAGGGGCTGAGGGGAGGTGGGGAGCCGCCCAGGGCTCCTCGCGAAAGTGCGGGCAGCGCCGGGAAGCGTCCATAAGGCCCCCGGTGCCGGGAGGAGACGTGGAGGCCTCTCAGGAGCCACGACGACTCTAATGATGACGCAATAGTCGTGCAAAATTATATAAATATTTATTTACATTTTGCCTGAAAGACAGGGTTCATCCTTTCGGCCTCGGAGTGCTCCACTCAACTAGAAATCGGGAAGAAAGAAAGGCCAGGAGAGTTAAAAAGCAGTAATAAAATTAGAAAGGTACGCGCAGAGGCGGAGGCTAGAGGGGCGGTGGGTCCCTGAGCTGGAAAGCTGGACTCCTGGCTATTGCTTGTCTCTAGCACCACCACCCCACGCCTTTCACAGCACGAGCTTGAGTCATCTTCTATGAAATTGGTGACTAAGGGAGATGCAGCATGTTGTACCACCAACCAGCCACAAACGGGAGATCCCTTGTCTCTGGAGATGGCAAATGTACCTGTGCTTTTTCCCTGGAGATGATATTGTCGAGGCCCCCTTTCTGTCCCAGTGCCTCTCAAAAGTATTCGGTTGTGATTCTTGAGAAGCGATGTGCTCCCGTGCTCTTGAGATTTGGCGGGTGATCCAGGGGGCAAATCCTGCGTTATCTGTCCGGCAAAGCCTGGAAACATGCTTCTGGCCAGGCTGGTTGTCCAACTGAGTGCTGCTTTGAACTTAAGGCACAGGGGTAGAAGGCGCACTCCACACTGATCCAGCACTATACCCCATCCCCAGCTTGCTGATAGAAGAGAAAATCGCTTTCTCTCATCGATTCATAGCGGTAGAAAATAATGTGTTGAAAGGTGCATGGAAGTCAAGTGGACCCCAGCCCTAGGTGAGGAAACTGCTACTTGGGAATTTATCAAAAGACTTCCAGCTACCCTGTTCAAGGACTTGGGGAAATGTTCGTTTCTTGATCCCCAGGCCCCGGTTCTCAAACATTGAACCTGATTTCATCTCTGCCAGGAAAACTTCGAGGATTGCTAGAAGTTCCTTGTGCATTCACGGGAGCATCTCTCTAGACCCTTTCCATTGTATGTGAGTGGAGGTACTTGCATTAATTGCATTACGTTGTGCAACATATCTGAAAGATACTTCATAAATTCTGAAAGATTAAGTACAGTGCCTTGAAATCAAGTCTTGTCACTTGCAAGAGAGAACGGTTTGCTCTATTCTTTGCAAGACCATTTGAGGGGGCAGTGCTCGCTGAGACTGGTATTCTGAAAGAAAGCTCTGTGGAAGGAGTTAAAGAGCTGTGGGAGAGAACTCTCCCCTCAATGCTGCATTTGGTCCAGGCTCCACAAGTTAGCTGTGTCCCTCCCCTTCTCTGGGGCTCGCGTTTTCTGCTCTACACATGTGAGCTCCTTGTACAGGGACCCCAGGTTCTGGACAGCTGCAAGAAGCTCGGGGAATGTCAGAGCACACTCCAAGTGGGGTGGGATGAATCATGTTGTGGTGATTTCACTGGCGACAGTGACCTCATTCTTTGGCCCACAGTAATGCCAAACAGACTGCCAGGAATACTTAGAGCTCTGGGGCTGATCCTACCTGGTGTGGATGTGGGTTGAGAAAGGGCGGGGGGGCGGTCATCCGGAATGCTGCCCTGGGGTTTCAGCCCCTGCTCACTTCAGCTAGAATAAACAGACCTCTGCAAGACCCTGGTTTTCCCATGGGCAAAGACGACAATGCCCAAGTGCTAAAACAGAACAAAACCAAGAACAGTTCTCAAATGTCAGGGACTTGAGGGACAGGAAGCAACTTTGTTTCTAAGTATCCCATAGGCCTCTGCTTCCTTTTTTCCTTTTGTTTGAACTGTAAGTATTGAAACAGACACAGGTCTGTGTGAGAACAGTGAACTTTTCTAGACAGCCTACTTCTCTTTTTCCTCTACTCCCTCCTTCCTCCTCAGCATTGATTCATTCAGTATTTCATTTAACAAGCATGAATTGAGGTCTACTAGAAGCCAGGCTTTATTTCTGGGCAGAGGATGTAGAGCTGGCAAGCCGCAATCACTAGAGGGGGAGCTGAAAAGAACTGATGGGCAAATAGATAATTGCTATATAATGTAATCAGTACTGTAGTAGAGTAAAAAGCAGGCTTCAGGAAGGCAAAGGAGGCAGTAGTGTATAGCTGTGGGTGTGCTGAGGAAGGGTTTGCAGAAGCGGTGTCTTTGGCCTGGGGCTTATGAGGTGCATGGGAGTAAGAAAAGAAGGCCTGGGAAAAGCAGACACCCATGTATCAGCCAAGAAAGAGCAATGTACAACTTTTTGGGAGTGGCAGCTCTCTGAGGTGGACAGAGGGCAGGCTCAGTGATGCACAAGAACTGATGATGTACCTCTGTCATTCCCACAGAGGCATATGTGGTAGGGGGGAACATTTTTTATTAGCTTAGCTAGAGACAAAGGCACTGTCTAGAAAAACAGTGGCCCTTAAAACAAGAGTCCAGTGAATGGGGGAGAGAAAATTTTACATAACCTGTTGTTCTACGTACTCAATGCTCACTGATGTAGTCTTATTCGATCTCTTAAATGACTATGCAAGGTAAGATCTGTAGATGACAGTTGTGTCTGTCTAGCACTGCATCATTTGCTTTTGATAAATATTCTTCGGAATTTCATGTGTGTCCTGGTTTTTTTCTTCATTGCTGTGACAAAACACTCTGACCACTACCATCTTGGGGAGGAAAGGGTTTATTCAGCTTACAACTCCCAGGCTGCAGTTCATCAGGGAGCCCAAGGTAGGAATTCAGGGCAGGAACCTGGAGGCAGGAGCTGGGGCACAGGCCATGGAGGAACGCTGCTTACTGGCTTGCTCCCCTGGCCCCTGCTCAGCCTGCTTTCTTATGTAACACAGGCCCACCTGCCCATGGGTGGCACCACCCACAGTGGGCTGGGCCCTCCCACATCACTCATCAAGAAGATGCCCCTCAGACATGGCCACAGGCCAGTCCAATAGAAGCAATTCCCCAATTGAGGCTCCCTCAACCCAGGTGTGTCCAGTTGACACTAAAGCTATCCAGCACAATGTGCCATTATGTGGTTTAACTGGATGCTTTCATCTTACACATCTTGCTCAGACCCATGTGAACTAGCCCTGCATGGGTTCCTGATCTAAGACAAGACATAAAAAATTCTTTCCTGGACTCACTGATTTGGGATTCTGGTAGAATTTCTCCTCTTTTACTACATAACTGGATAGTGTGGACCTGGAAACTGTTGGCCAGTCGTGAAAGAGCCAGTCCAAGAAAATGTAGCTAAGAGGCAGAGAGAAACAAAGATGGAGAGATACTGCCCCAACACACACACACACACACACAGATGCACACGCGCGTGCATGCACATGCACATACATGTGTGCATTCACACACATGTGTAACACATGCATACATACACAGTCAGAGAATATAGGTAATTTATAAGTTCATGATGTTATTCCTGAAGCCTTACTGGGTCTTCAGATGGTCAAATTGAACGAATCCAGATCTCCTTTCTGCCTAGTAAGTTGGAGTTAGTTTTCAAACTGGTTAACTGAAGGAATCCTGACTATTACAGTGTTATCATAGCTCAGGTAAGTAGATTTGCAGAGAGGTTAAGAAACCTGCTCAAAGTTACACAGCCAAGTGGCGGAGCTGGGCTTCAAAGTAATATCTTCAAAGCTCATGCTAAAAAGTCTTAGACTAGGAAAATGGCAAATTCAGGTGTGTCATTTGAGACCACTCTGGGATTTGTAGAACAAGAGAGTAAAGTCAGAGCAAAGAGGGGAGAGATTGTTAGTGTAAGATTGAACAAAGTGTGGCCATAAACATGAAGAAGGCAAAGGTTCAAGGATTTTTATATGGTAGTGTGCATGGGGCTTGGTACAGCATGGGAAAGATTTGTGTCACCACCTGTTTACCACTGATCAGCAGTTTCTCTTGACTGTAATTGAACAAAAGCGTTGGACTTCTTGTGATAGAGAAATTTAGTTCATCCCTGAACCAAGTCATGGTAGTGAAATGATTGTTGCCTAATGCCTGCACTCCACTTCATCCCTAAAACCATCATTGTGAGAAAGAGTTGGGTCCTGTTTGGTCCTACCAGCCCTTAACTGCTCAGGCCTGGGGCTTCCCTCTGACCATGATTCTGTGGTTCCTGCACAGTGGGTAGCAATTATGAAGGAGAATCTATGCTGGAGAGTCAACCAACAACATCCATTACATCTGGGTTTGTTGCTCACCAGTGTTCCTCGGCCTCTCCAAGATGCAGTGGAAATAAAGAATTTGAGAAGAAAACCATATATCAGGGGTTCAGGAAGGTGATATGGATCCATCTTGAATCCATGATCCGTTGTACATTCCAGGCAGAGTCCATGCTGGCTCCAAATCACCTGATCTTGATCTGCCTCTCTTCTCTCCTTAAACTTCCTTATGGGTAGTAATTGATAAGGAAGTGAAGTGATGATCATCCTTTTACCCTTGGTGTTGTCCTGCTCTTCCATGATGTTTCTTTCCCTTTGCACAGCCCCCATTTCTTCCGACTGCAGCCTCTTAACTGCTCAGGCCTCTCCTGCCACTTTCAGGCCTCTTCCTTCATATTACCTGACCACATACCATACCTATGCTTTTCTTCCCCACTAAAACCTCCCATCTTCATCCCTTTCTCTTATGACTCAACCATAATATACATTGCACAATATTTTGAGCTGAGGTACCAATGGCTTGCACACAGTGGCAATTTCTTAAAGGTCGATGGTCCTTAATGATCAAAATAATAAAAAGAAAATCTAATAAAGTTGCTCCACTTGTTTTTCATTTCTAGGTAGAATGTATCTAGACCCTCCTTTCCATTTCATTACCTCCCAGAAATTCAGAGCACCACCCCAGCCACTGATAAGCCACTAGCTCAAGATCCTTAATAATGTTTTGTCATTGTCTGTCTTCTAATCTGAGATTAAGAAACAGTCTCTGTGACTGGTGGTGCCACTGTCCATTGCCGAACTATAGGAAAGGGCACTTCTTTAGAGTTTGCTGAAATGAAATGCTCTTCTAACCTGGGGGTGCTCCCCTTCCAGAAGCTTCAAAGAAGGCTGGGTCACAGATCTCTCTCTTAGAAGTGAAATCAATGGCTTTATCCCATGCTTCAGTACTTAGAGTGGTGTAATTGGTTCAGAAGTGACAGGTCTACAGATGGGTTGTTTAGGGCTAGGAGATAGCAATGGTACCAGTCATCTGAGGCTCATTTGTGGCTATTCTTCCGTAGTAGATATTTTAGTCACTCAACATCAGACTCATATTTTGAATGTGAAGAATCTTCCACTTTGTGATTCTCAATGGGAAGAGAACAGCAGCCCTTATACAGAAAGCTAGAAATTACAGATATGCTTTCCTTTCCCAACTCAGGTGTTAGTGAAACTGGAGTTAAACTCAAGCCACACATTCTCTGGGGGTCAGCTCCCGTCAGGAAGTGGCACCTTGGGGTAGGCAGTGGTGGTAGATGTGGTGTAATTGAGTTCCTGGTTCAGAAGTGACAGGACAGGCTTACACATGGCTTGTTCAGAAGGAGGTGACAGCAATAGTGGCAGAAGTGGTTTTCCCACCAGAATAGTTCCCAAGGCATGACTTGGATACCAGGAGTTGCTCCTGCCATTCCACAATCCTACATGCTATCTATGATTCCTGATTCCTTTTCTGTTTAATCAGCCACAAAGCGTTTCTTTTGCTTGCAATCCAGCCTCTCAAGAGAAGGGCGGGCAACTGGATCAGCACATTGAATGTGCTTCATGTAGGCAGTGTAGCAATTTCCAGTTCTACTGTAACCAAATAGCAAGTACTAGACTAATCTTTCAATGCAAACAACTTGAAAATTATATCAGCTCAGTGAAACCACAGTTTCCCAGATACTGGACAGCATGTAGTATAGGACATAGTTCCTGAAAAAGGGATCAAGTGGGACAAGTTGCCTTGCTATTACCTTAACTTTATGTGGGACTATTTTTTTTCCTTTTTTCCCCCCTCATTTTAAAAATTAGTTTTTTTGAGAATTTCATGAAACAAATTTTGGTCATTATTTGCTCTCCTTCCAACTTCTCCAAGGTCTACCCCCCACTCTCCTACTCACCCAACTTTGTGGGTTTTTTTTTTTTTAAACTCATCAAATCCAATTTGTGCTACCTGTGTACCCTGGGATGTGTGGCCATCCACTGAAGCATGGTTGGCCTGCCAGGGGGCCACACTCTTAAAGAAAACTGACTCTCCCTCTCCCGGAAGCTATCCCAGCAGCCAAAAGCTTCTCAGCTATATTGTGCCCACCTCCCCTCTCCATGTTGAGATTTTGTCTGGCTTGAACTTGAGCAGGTCTTGTACATACTGTCATAAGCAGTTCATGAGTTCATAGGTATAACTGCCCTGTTGTGTCTTGAAAGTATTTTCTTTGTAGTCATCCACTGCCTCTGGCTCTTAAAATCCTTCCACCCCATCTTCCTCAATGATCCCTGCACTTTGGAAGGAGAGAGTCTGATATAAGTGTCCCATTTAGATCTCAGCACTCCATGTTGACCAGTTGTGGGCCTCTGTGTTAGTTGCCATCTACTGCAAAAGGAAGCTTCTCTGATAAGAGCTGACGGATGCGCTAATCTGTGGACACAATAATAAGTCATCAGGAGTCAGTTTAATACTATGTCCATTTAACGGGAATATTTTCTTAATGAAAGTATGCTGAAGGAGAACCCAGGCATAGCATAGTCACCTTGCACAGCTGAGGAGATCACTGGGGAGACTTTCTGAGGCAAGGTGTCATAGAAGAGAAAGCATGGAAGCAAAAGGAACTCTTGGGCTCCCCTGATCTCTTGTTGAATACCAAGTTGCACATGTATAGGGCAGAATTCCACAAGGACACGCAAAGAACTTCCAGGGAGCTGGAAGGTGATTGGCTGCCAGGGCTCATACTGGTCCAAGAGATGTTTTGGTTTCAACCAGCCAATGTGAAAAGTGACTGAAAGCCCAGAAAATTTAATAGAAACTCCATAAGGGTGATTTATGTGAGAAAAAGGATTAAGTTAGCTCTAGAGTCAAGGTAACTTTAGACATTCACCAACAAGGTTTAGAATCAAGCCTCAGAAAGAGATAGTACATCTACTGTTAATGAGCACTGCCAGTTAAAACAAATCTGCATTTTAAAGAATAAAAGCAAAGTATAGACATCCAACAACATAAAATTCAGAATGTTAAAAATTACTATGCATACAAACAAATGTACTGTAACACAACATCATAGAGAATTTAGTGGATAGAAACAAATCCAGAAATGGCAAAAACAATGAAATTGGCAGAAAAGTAATCAAATGAAGTTTAAAACATGCACAAAAATTTAAAGGAAAACATGAATGTAACGAGGAGGAAAATAGAAGGCTTTTATTTTTTTTTAAAAGAATCATATAGAACTTTTAGAGCTGAAATATATAATACCTGAAGTGAGTGAGTCACTGTCTGGGTTTAACAGTAGTTTGGACATTGAGAAGGAACTATCAGCACTTGACACTAGGAACAGCAACAGAATCCACCCAAACTAAAAATCACATACGAAGAGAAACACACACACACACACACATACACACACACACACACACACACACACACACACACACTCACAAAACGACATTAAATGATTTCATGTGCAGACATACTTATATACTTGGAGTCTAGAAAGGACTGGGGCAGTGATTTGAAGACATAATGACCCAAACCACTCCAGTTTGATAAAAATTATTAACCAAAAAGCTCAGCACATACAACCAAAAAATAACACAAAGAAAACCACATCAAACAAGCACTTCATAATGAAGTCATTGAAAACCAGTAATAAATAGAAGAACATTTAAGAAAAAAGAGATATATGTCAGGGAATAAAGAAAAATAATTTCTCATTTGCAACAATGCAAACTGGAATATAATGGAATAGAATCTTTACAGTGATGACAAGAAGAAAAATAAGGCACTGTAATTTAGAAGTCTATGCTCACAGAAACTATCCTCCAAAAGTGAAAGCAAAAGAAATGATTATTTTTAGATATCAAAAGCTTACAGAATTTTTTTAACCATAAGATTTTCATTCCAAGGCATCTACTCCTGGGGAACAGAAGGGCAAAGAGAGAAAGAAAAAGAAGGTGGGGTGTATGCCTTCCCGTCACGATGGACTCTTGCTCCTTTGGGAACAGTAAGCTCAAATAAACTCTTCTTTCTCTAAGTTCCTTTGGTCAGAGTTTCTCTCATAGGAACAGAAAAGTAACTAATATGCCATAAGACCTTTTTATAGTAGTATTAACTGCATCCACAAGTTCTTCACCTTCCAAAACCCTATCAGGTATAATAACACATCACCTATAATAACATCAGGGGATGGTTCAGGGCACTTGGGTCTATCATCCATGGAAATGGAAAGGCAGACATGAGAACCTTGTATTTCAGGACTTAAAAGGCAAGCTATTTGTTCTCTGAATGAGGGTTGGAGAAGGGAAGATAGAGATTCTGGGTTCCTGAGTCATAAGTAGATGCCTGACCAACCCTGAGATAGAAGCAGAGTCACCAACACCATCCTGGCACTGTGTCCTGCACATGCTATCAGCTTCTGTTCAGTCCCAGCTTCTTTCCTGCAGCCATCCTGGTCTCTCACACATCCAGGGATCCTGGGGATCCTAGTCCCATAGGGGAAAAGGTTCTGGACATAGGTGGTAGGAGGCTGAATAATGTGGGAGGTAGACACCTGTGTCCCTGTGTCCTGTGTTGGGTGTTCTGAGACCTTCAAGTAAGAGTGGGAATTTCCAGCAGATGCCATCTGGCCAGAGCTAACTTTTTATACCCACTTTCCCATGAAACAATGTGATAAAATATGTTGTAAATGTACTGAAATAAATATGCCTTGCTTGATTAAACACTCTGCCCTGACCTCCCTATGGAAGTTATCCCAAGCCCTTCCCTGGCTCCCTCTGATCCGGTTCAACAACTAGAAGGTTAATGTCTGGCTAAGCAATGGGTTTTCAGGACCCTGCTCCAGGAGGCAGGACCACACTGACTGGTGCCATCCTTCACTTGAGTATAATCTAGAATTATAATGGCCTTCTAGCTACCTCTTTGAGTAGACGAGGCCTAATCAGAGGCCTCCAAACAAATCCATTTAAATAGCTTACATTGTAAAAATTCTTGGAACTCTCTTCCCAGAGGACCCTGAAAAGTTCCTGGATGTGGTGAGGGACATGTTGGATGGATATAGACATTCTCTTCCTTACAAACCAGGACCTTCTGTGCACCAGAGAGCTGTGTCTCTCTGCAGAGGTGATGCCAGGACTGTCATGATGAGAGAGAATTCTGAATGGGGCAGTGCTTGGCATGTGCCACCTGAGATTGAGAATTAGTAGCAGACATTGTTGCTGTGTATCTCTGAGCAGGTGGAGCATTTGCACTAACTCTTAGAGCCATTCCAAATTTGCAGGGCAGGTCCCTCTGAGGAGGCATGTCCCAGGGCTCCTCACTGCCCTTACCCTTAGGCTTAGCCTTCTGGCAGTTTCCTGGGACTCTGACCTTTGACCTAGGAACTTCCCAAGCTTGTTTGTTCTTTGCATCCTTTGGCCTTTGCAGTCCTAATATGAGGGTAGCAGAACTTCTCATTAGCATCTTTATTTCATAGATGCGACCTTATATCTTCATCCAAGATAGGATTCAGGCAGACTGTGAACTTCCGTTCATATCATTCAGCATGGGAGTGACATCAGGACTAAGAGTTTATCCTCTGATCCAAGTCCAATGTGCTTCCTATGACATAAGCAGTTGCTAGCCATATATGCTCCTTGTATAACATGTAGCACAATCTCAGACCATGTTTCTCATATTGGGAGAGGCCTATATTTTTGGGGGGTGAGGGCTGAGTACTTTGATAAGTGGGTTCAGGGGATAAATGAGATCTTCTAAGATAAACATTCCTTAATTAACAATAGATGATTGCTTAACTATGAGGGTGGATTCAGATAACTTATAGGTAATGTTTCTCAGATGTTACTAAGAATCACAGTGACAGATACATTTTTCACAGTGAATAATATTTAACATATGTATATGTATAGCTACATCTAATAAAGTTTGACAAAATAAAATGTAATCTTACTACCTTCAATGAATTCTGAGTTTTCCATTCCATTTGGCTTCATTTCTTCTTATGTAGTGGTTACTTGCAAAAAAATTTTATAGCCCAATAAGGGATTATAGTTGAGAAACTCCACTGTAGGGCTGTTGGCTGGAGGTTTACAGCAATTTGCAGTTGGAGGTAAGGGCTCAGGACCTAGAGAGATAAATAATTCCCATAATTCAATAGCAAACAGAATACCAACCAACCAACCAACCAAACAAACAAACAAACAAAAAACCAAAAACCTGATTAAAAAGTGGGTAAAGGACTTGAGTAGACATTTTTCAATGAAAATATTAAAATGGCCAATAAACACATGAAAAAATTCTTATCACTTATCATTGGGGAAAAGTAAATCAAAACCATGAGATACTAATTCCTAGCCCTTAGGATGCTATTATCAAAAACACAGAAGTCCTAGAAAATAACAACTTTTGGCAAAGATGTAGAGTTATTGGGACACTTATGCACTGCTGGTGTGGTTGTGAAATAATGTGGCCTTTGTGGAAAATGGTAAGCGGTTCCTCAGAAAACTAATTAATTAACTTTTGGGGGGAGTCTTTTCTGAGATAGGGTCTCCCTGTAGCCCCAGCTGACCTGGAACTCGCTATGTAGACCAGGCTGGCCTTGAACTCACAGAGATCCACCTGCCTCTGCCTCCTGAGTGCTGGAACTAAAGGCGTGCACCACCACGCCCGGCTTGTTCCTCAGAAAATTAAATTCAGAGTTACCATACTGTCTTAGTCCATTCAGGCTACTATAACAAAATATATTGAGTAATTTATACATAGCAGAAGTTTATTACAGTTCTGAAGGTTAGAAAGTCTAAGATCAAGGCACTGGTAGATCCACTGTCTGGTGAGAGCCCATTCCTTATCGCACCTTTTGTGAGTCCTCATGTGGAAGAAAAGGGCACACAGGCTCCCCTGAGCCTCTTTTATAGGGGCTCTAATACCATTTATGAGGGCTCCAGCCTCACAGACTAATGACTTTTTGAAGGCTCTACCTTTGAATACTATTGGATTGGGAGTTAAGTCTCAACACATGAATTAAAAAGAAACAAACAACCTGGCATGGTGATGCACGCCTTTAGTTCCAGCACTTCAGAGGCACAGGCAGGTGGATCTTTGTGAGTTCAAGGCCAGCCTGGTCTACATAGTGTGTTCCAGGACAGCTGGGGCTACAGGGAAACCCTGTCTCAAAAAGACCAAATAAACAAACAAACAAACAAACAAAAAAAACAACATTCAGACCATCACACAAGCATGTGATCCAGCACTTCCACTCCTGGATTTATATCCTAAAGAATTAGAAGCAGATCAAAGGAGTGTCATTCACAAGAGTCCAAAGGTAGAGAAAATAATCTAAGTGTCTACACTGATGGATGAATAAGGAAAATATGGTAAATGCAATGGAATAAGCTAGACAATAGAAGGTAAGGCTTTTCTTTTTTGATATGTACATGGTGTCTGTGTGTGTGTGTGTGTGTTTGTATACATGTTCTCATGTGTGTGTGCATCTCTCTGCAAGTGCACATGCCTATGTGTGTAAGGAGGCCCAAAGTTGATGATGTTGGGTGTCTTCTTCAATCTATCTCGTGTGTGTGTGTGCGCGTGCGTGCGTGCGTGCGTGCGTGCGTGTGTGTGTGTGTGTGTGTGTGTGTGTGTGTGTAAATGCAGGGCCTCTGGCTGAACTTGGAGCTGCCTGCTTTGACTTGTCTGGCTAACCAACTTGCTCCAGGAATTCTGTCTCCAGTTCCTATGCATTGGGATTACAGGTAGGCTGTCACACACCTGGCTTTTACATGGGTTCTGAGGAGTCAAACACTGATCCTCATGCTTTTGTGGTAGGCTCTTTACCACTGAGCTATCTTCCCAGCCACCAAAAGAGGGAAAGTCTGGCATATATACTGCATGGATGATTTTTGAAGACATTAATGCTAAAGTGAAATAAACCAGTCAGAAACGGACAAATATTGCATGGCTCCACTATCTGAGGTACTAGTTCAATTCATAAAGATAGAAAGAAAGTAGAGTGCTGGTTGGTTGCTAAAGGCTGGAGTTGAGGAAAGTGGGGAGTCATTTAATGAATACAGAGTTTCCATTTGGAAGATGAAGGACGACTGGAGGGGATAGCTGCACAGCAGTGTGAACGTATTGGATGCTACAGAACCACATGCTTAAAGAGGGTAAAGATGGCAACATTTATGCTGTGTATACTTTAACATCAAATAAAAAAAAAGGTTTTACTTTTTAAAATGGGATTCTGGCTTCACTGACAAAATCAGATCATTTAAAGCCCAGGGATCGCATTTTCTAAGATGGTTTGGGTTGTGTGACCCTTGAGGTGAGATACAAGAGGGCTTTTCTTCTGGTGGATGCTTCCTCTGGAAACTGAGCTATGCAAATTTGAAGCAAATCACCCCTGGGGGAAACTGAACTCTCTGAAGTACCCGACTGCTCTGAAATGCCAGAACTGCAGATGTTTAGAAGAAGTTGCACATTCTTAATGTAAATTATTTTGGGAGAAATGTTTCCCTGCCTGTCTGGCTCACTCTTCCTCTTTCTGCCTGGCTGCTTCAGGCATCTCACATTCTGCAGGCAGGACCAGAGCTTGCTTTGCCACTGGGATGGAGTTCTCTACCTAAAATTGCACATGACCCTTACTGTCAGTGCTGACATAGAGGCAAAGCTTTTCTAATACATCTGATTCTTCTTTGTAGGTGTTGGCTTTTGCTTCCAGATCAAATGAATGCTCTGCTCTTGCTTTCCCTTGCCCGGCTTGCTCCTGGGAGAGCAGGTGCAGAGTTCTGGCTTTTCCACATCCTCATCCTCAGCCCAGCTGTTCTGCTCTCTCAGTGGTCAAACCTGATAATGCTTGTGTCCCACCTCCTCCTTCATTCCTGACACCTTGTCTCTTGTCCAAGGCCTCATCTGTATGTAGTGTCTATCTGGTTTATAGCCAGCTGGCTTCTCCTCACCGCTCCTTTCCTCTCTCACCATTTGCTGAATCTTCCTAGACCAGGGTTTGGCCAAGTTACAGCACTACTCAGAAGACACAGGACCTGTCCCTCAGCTGAAGCCTGACACCACTGTAATCTGTGCCCTTTCTTATGTCTTATCCTTTCTCACTTTGAGTGGCAGGTGCCTCTCCACATATCTAGGCCAGAGGTTTCTCTGGCAAGCTTAAGGCATTGCTTAGAGTCGAATCCCCATGAAGGTGGGACCCATTCCTGCATATTTGAACACATTCTTCTTAGTGAATTCCTCCCATGCCCTGCCTTTTCCAGGTGACCCACTCCAAGTTAAGGCATTGCACTGCATCTCCTTAAAACCTCATGTTCTTGTCCGAGTTCCC
The DNA here is from genome assembly GCF_000622305.1 of Nannospalax galili. Lineage (NCBI taxonomy): Eukaryota > Metazoa > Chordata > Mammalia > Rodentia > Spalacidae > Nannospalax > Nannospalax galili. The sequence continues at coordinate 11,677,391 of NW_008359442.1, forward strand.
TAAATTGCTACACATTCTTTCATTTATCTTCATCCCCTTGTTTCCCCATTGTCACCACCCAGACATTTCAAACCATCTACTTGTGAGATTGAACTTTCTACAGGCAATACATTATAACAGAACCTATAATGAGCCCAGGAGGAGAATGCAGAGCTGGATCCCTTCACTCCCATAGCTTTCTTGACATTGCTGATGATTTAACCTCCACTACCACCACCGGCCCTGGGCTGTGATTACCAGCTTATAGAATCCTTTCTCCCATCACACCAAGGACTTGGGAACCAGGGCTGGCATCTGCCTTATTCTCCAAACTGTTGTTGGTACCTACACAGTTCCTCACACACTGCTGAGCCAATACTTTCTAAAAGACAGAAGAGGGGATTCCGCCCCCCCCCCCATATTTAATAATTTTAAATCCCCAAAAGGATTTCTTAAATTTCTTCACCTACTTCCTGGGCCCTACACATTGTCCCGTGCTTCAAGCTCTAGAAAGTCCCTTCCCTTTGCTTTCCAGTGTCTAGAGGTCTCAGTCTGGTGCTGTTTCCCTTTTGACTGGGGTAGAGAGCCCACACTGGACACATCTGACCTCAGACATGCTTACAAACCCAGCTGGAATGAAGACAATTGCTTCAGGGTCTGGGCCAGACTCCTGACTAGCAGACATTGGGCTTCCTCTTCCTGCCTCCCATGGAGCCAGGATTCTACACATTTCCAGGATAGATACAGTTTCATGAAGATGAAGACCCAAAGAAAAAGAAGTTTTGAAGCTCATACTTCCTCCTACAACCTTTCCTCCATACACAAATACAGAATCACCAGTTTTGAAATGTCTTTTCTACAGTCACAGGATGGGCATCTGGGGTGCTGGCAATATCCCCCCTCCCTTTTTAACATATTTATTTATTTATTATTTATTTATTTATTGTGTGTGTGTGTGTGTGAGAGAGAGAGAGAGAGAGAGAGAGAGAGAGAGAGAGATTGAGAATTAACATACATAGGCTCTGGCACATGTGTGGAGATCAGAGGACAACTTGCTAGAGTTGGTTCTCTCCTTCCACCATGTGGGTCTCAGGGATTGAAGTCAAGTTGTCAGGTGTCAGGTTTGGCAGCAAGAACTTTTACCCACTAAACCATCTCACCAGCCCCCAGCATTCCCTTTCTTAACCTGGGTGGTAGTTACAAAATATTTGCCTAGTAATAATTCATTAAGCTTCATGTTTGCGTTCTGTGCACATTTCTGAACATGCATTAATATTTTAAAAGATGAAAGAAAGAGATAATGAAAGGAAGAAAAAGAGAGACCATTTTCCTACCCCCAAGCCCTGGTACAAAAGCAGACATGAGCATTTCTTGGTTTGGTTTATTGTTTTGCTTAAGCCACAGGCTCATGTGAGCTCATAATCTCCATCCCAGACAGGCTGGAAGTTCTGTCTGCCAGACACATTACATGGGCACCCACATTCCTAAAGACACATTTGCTGGAGCCCTGAATTCTAGCCTGCCCCACCCTGCAGCTGCTTCCAATCCAGCACTAATACACTCTGTAGCTCAAGTGGATGTGCACAGAGGGGCTCTTGAACTGTGGACTGCAGAATGAGAGAGGGGGCTTGTGGTGGGCTATGAGATGATCCGCCCCCAACCCCATCCAAGGGCCCTGGAATTCATAACTTCACCTACCATTACCAAGGACGTAACTGTGGTTGAGGGCACCATGAAATGCTAGTGGGGCCCCTGAACTCCAGCCAGGGCTACTAAGTTGAATAAAAAGGCAAGACAAGTCTATGTGTCCTCTTTCGTGAGCAGAGATCAAATTAGACTCTTGCTGTGGTGAGGAATGAGAGCCAAATGCAAGAGGAGACGACAAGAGCCATAGCAATAAATGGTGTTGATATACAATTACCACTCATGAAGACACTCTGCCTAGCACAGTAATGAACCTTTCTTTGTTCTTTCTTTCTTTCTTTCTTTCTTTCTTTCTTTCTTTCTTTCTTTCTTTCTTTCTTTCCTTTCTCTCTCTCTCTCTTTTTTTTTTTGGTCTTTTTGAGACAGGGTCTCCTTGTAGGTCCAGCTGGTCTGGAACTTGCTATGTAGACCAAGCTGGCTTTGAACTCACAGAGATCTGCCTGCCTCTGCCTCTTGAGTGCTGGGACTAAAGGTGTGCACTACCACACCTGGTGAACCTTCACTTCTTTAAGCCCCACAAGAACCCTATGAATGTGATGCTATTATTACTTCTGTTATACACATGAGGAAACTGAGGTGTTTTTTTTTCAGGGCCAAGCATCTTCAGAAAGTCATATGTGTGGTCAGGGCAGAGCTGGCCTACATGATGGAAACTGCTCATGTCATTTTCACATGTCTGGGCACAGAAAGACACCTCTCTCATGGACAGGAGCCCAGCAGCCCCGTGGTAGGAGTGACTCTTGTAAAGACCATCTGGTGCATTATGATTTGGCTGCTTCCTCATTAAACAACCTTGGGATTTGGCTTCCCATGCAACTCACATTCAGGAAAAAAAAAAGAAGACCATGACCTGCCAGCATGACAGCTGTATTTTTCATTAGTAAATTAATACATTGGCTGCCTGGGTCTGTACATATGTCTGCTAAGGGGAATCACCCCAGAATGGGGCCCACTCTTTGCCAACTTAATTGAGATTCTGAGCATGCAAGGATAAGTCCCGGCTGTGGCCCAGGTGCCAAGGAAACTTCTTGGATTCCTCTTGGCAGAACTGGTCAGCCTTCCCCAGGGACAGCCTGACTCTGTGAATTCAACAGCGAGGGTCGTCTGTACAAAGAAGGCTATGACAGTGCCAGGTTCCAGTATGTGAGCTGATCCAAGTTCCACATTCTGTGTCAGACTCCTGGCGCCAGGGTAAAGGCAGCTCCTGGCAGGGGACTGGTAAGGGCTTCTCTGGTGTCTTTGTTCCTCTACACACATGGCCAGGGCACCCTACATCTTACACTCCCTCTCCTCTCATCCACAGTGACTCTCAAAGCTAGTGACCGACAGAGTCTCTCAGGGAGTCTTTTAAAACCTATATAATTCATGGGTCTTCTGTAGAAACAGAGAATGTTTTGCTCTGTTGATGAAAATGTAGTTTTCAAAAGTATACCTAAAAATAATTTGAGATGAGTTCAGTAATGTTCTTTTGGAAAAAATAATGTTTTTGAGAAAAGGTCTCACTATGTAGCCCTGGCTGACCTGATACTCGTTATGTAGACCAGGCTGACCTAAAACTCATAGAGACCTGCCTGTCTCTGCCTCCTGAGTGCTGGGATTAAAGACGTGAACCACCATGCCTGGCCTTTTTGAAATTTTTTAAAACTTCATTTATTATTTGTGTGTTAGGGGAACACATATGCCAAGGCATCGATTTGCTAGAATGGGTTCTTCCTTTCTGCCTACGCCTCCCGGTGTATGGGACTAAAATTGTGCGCCACCATGCCAGGCATAGGAAGTGTTTTTTTTTTTTAATTAATTTATTCTTTGATAATTTCATACATGTATACAATACATTCTGGGCACACTCATCCTGCTACCCTCTCTTAATCCTCCTCTTACCATCAGTACTCCCCTTTCTCCCACCAAGTCCCCATTGCACTTTGGTCTTTTTGAGACAGGGTCTCCCTGTAGCCCCAGCTGGCCTGGATTCACTATGGAGACCAGGCTGGCCTCAAACTCACAGAGATCCGCCTGCCTCTGCCTCCCGAGTGTGGGGATTAAAGGCAGACACCACCACACCCGGCTCATGTTTTTTTAAAAAAATTGTTGTTCATTTTTGAGATAGGGTATCCCTGTAGCCACAGCTAGCTTTGAATTTGCTCTGGAGATCAGGCTGGCCTTGGTCTCGTAGAGATCTGCCTGCCTCTGCCTCTCAAGTGCTGGCATTAAAAATATGCACCAGCATGCCAGACTCCTATATTAAATTTTTTTGACTTATTAATTTTAATTTTATGTGTATGTGTGGTTTTACCTGCATGTATGTAAGTGCACCCATGAGTACAGTGCCTTCAGAGGCCAGAAGAGGGCGTTATATCCTCTGGAACTGGAGTTATAGGCTGTTGTTAGCTGCTATGTGGGTGCTGTGAATCAAACCCAAGTCCTCCGCAAAAGCAGCCAGTGCTTTTGACCACTGAGCCATTTCTCCAGCTTCTTTCATGTGTTTTTGTTTTTGTTTTTGCTTTGTGACCCACTAGGCTTAACCAGGGCCACTTCCAAGGGCATGGGTATGAAGCATGAGTCACTCGCCAGCTCAGCTACAACTCAGAATACAATGACTTCTTCCCTCTACCCAGTAGCCTTCACTTGCCATTAGTTCCCCTGGCCCTGGTGGACCTATGGACCCCTCGCCCAACCTATGACTGAATGTTTACAGTTCACAGTTGTGTGGGCCCTATTCAGGAAATCACAGCTTTTGAGAGCTTGAGTCTCATGGCTATAGGACAGCATTTCATGGCCCTGCTAGGGAGGGTTTCTGCTTTCTTTTGTTTTTATTTGCTTCATTAGTTGTTGTTGTTTTTGTTTTGTTTTGGTTTGATTTTTTTTTTTTTTTTTTGTATTCGTGGTGCTAGGATGAGACCCAGGGCCATGGGCATGTTAGGCAAGTACTCTACCACTGAGTCACATCCCAGTCTGAGCAAGTCTTTTTAAAAACAATTGTTTTAACTTTATTATTATTATTATTATTATTATTATTGTATGTGTGTATACAATAAGTGTGAGTGTAGATGCATACGTTATGGTGCATGTATGGAAGTCAGAAGACAGCTTTGTTGAGTAGTTCTCTCTTGGGGATCAGACGAAGGTTGTCAGCCTTGCAAGGCAAGTGCTTATACAAGAGATTTTATACACTGAGCCATCTCTCCAGCCAAATCTCAGCTGATAGTGGCAGAGATTCTGATGGCAGCAGGTGTAGAGTGAAAGCTGGATTTAAAAAAAATGTTTTTAATGTGTATGGGTGTTTTGCCTGCATATATGTAAGTGCACCATGCAAACAATGACCGTGGAAGTCAGAAGAGGGTGTTGGATCCCCTGGAACTGGAGTTATGGACAGTTGTTAGCTGCCATGTGGGTGCTGGGAACCAAACCTGGATCCTCTGGAACAGCCAGTGTTCTTTACCACTGAGCCATCTCTCCAGCCCTGAAAACTAGATTTCTTCAAGGCCCTCCAGGCAATTCAAAAGCATACACAGGCTTAGAAACCACTCCAGTGAAAAGATTATCCTCAGCCCCCACCCCTACCCCCAGCTCTCCCTAAAGTGCCATTATATCTGTTCAGCAGTTCTGTAAGTCTTTGAATCACTGAAGGTTTTTGGTGCCCTTCTGCCTCCAAAGAGCCTTTCTGGATTCAATCCTGCCTTACCAGGTTTTTTAGGATTTTCCCCAGTCCTTCCCTTCCCATAATGTGCCTGATGTATTGATTTGGTGCTTCCACTCTATTGACCTCCAGTCTGAGTCTTGGGCCATCCCTGCTTTAAAACTTCTGACCTAGATCAGCCCATACTTCCCATTATTATTGGATGACAATGAGAGAAAGATGGATGGAATGGAAGTTGAAGGCTTTGTTCTTCTAGGATATGGCTTCAGACAAATTGAATTTCCTGCCATGGACCTGTTTCCTCATCTGTAAAATGAGAACTCTAGCGATGGTCTCCATGATCCTTCCCTTTGGGCTCTGATTTTATTTTACTCCCTCTTGTGTACTCCACAGCAAGGAAGTGATCCTATAGAAACTGCCCTAAATCAAAGACAGCAGGTGGTCTACCAGTTCTCCCTCCATCCTCTTTCTGAGAGCAGCCATGGCCCTGACTGATGTGGATGTGCAGAAGCAGATTAAGAACACGATGGCTTTCATCGAGCAGGAAGCCAATGAAAAGGCAGAGGAAATAGATGCCAAGGCTGAAGAAGAGTTCAATATCGAGAAAGGACACCTTGTGCAAACACAGCGACTGAAGATTATGGATTATTATGAGAAGAAGGAGAAGCAGATAGAGCAGCAGAAAATAATCCAGATGTCCACCATGAGAAACCAGGCAAGGCTCAGCTGAGAGCCCGAGATGACCTCACCTTGGAATTGCTCAGAGATGCAAAGCTGAGACTCAGTAAAATTATAGAGATCCCAGAAATCTATCAGGAGCTGCTGGATAAACTAGTGCTCCAGGCTCTGCTCCGGCTGCTGGAGCCCGTAATGATTGTCCGCTGCAGGCCACAGGATCTTCACCTAGTGGAAGCTGCGGTGCAGAAAGCCATCCCTCAGTTAATGATGCTCTGTCGAACACATGCAGAGGTCCAGGTTGATCAAGAGGCATATTTGGCTGTAAACGCAGCTGGAGGTGTGGAAGTCTACAGCGGTGATCAGAAAATAAAGGTTTCCAACACCCTGGAAAGTCGACTGGCTCTCTCAGCCCAGGAGAAGATGCCAGACATACGAAGGGCTTTGTTTGGAGACAATACCAATAGAAAATTCTTTACATAAGGCTCTGGAAAGAGAAATTCAGGTTGAACTGCTAAGTCATAAAAGTCCAAGTTATTTGGACAAAAGGAACTCATGTTTCTTCCTCTTTGAAAGCTTTACTATTGTTCTATCTTCTTTTATAAAAGAAAGCTTTACCTTTGAATATCTAAAAGCATTATCATTGTAAACTTTGGAATAAAGCTCCAGTTAATGCTCAGAAATCAAATTCTAGTTCATCTGTATTTGTGGCAGCTTCTAGAACAGTTTGAAGTCTGGATGAAGGAAGTAAAGCTGTCTTCTGATTAGCTTAGCCTTAGGAGAGTTATGAATTACATCTTTGACCTATGAGTCTGTATGCTCTAAGCTTATTCAAGTATGAAGTATGTTTTTTCTCTTTTGTTTCAGCTTTAGTGCCTTGTAGTGATGTCATTTAATGAGAGTCAACATCACAGGTGTGACAGGTGTGGCCAGTGCAGTCACATAGGGCTCATGCTCAAAAAGGCCCCAGGCAATCAGAAACTGCACCTGTAGTTTAATGCTGTATAACCACTGTCTTGAAATTTCTGATTTTATCTTTGGGCATGCGTTTTCTAGGAGAAGCTACAACGGGACACTGGGGTGTGCAATGGACACTGGGGCTTAGAGTCTTCTACTGACTCCAGAAACCCATCCACCTCCATGAGATTGGCTTTTGGCCTGTGCCTTCCAGCTTCTTCCAGCCCCAGAGTTCAGCCTTCTTCTTCACCAGCAAACGTGACCACCCTCTGCCCCTGGTGAGGGTACAAGCAGGGACGGTCAGAGTGGACGTGTACACACTCTGGGGAGTTTTCAGGCTAGGCATAATGGTGGCCATCCCGGCCCTTGCCACAGTACACAAATCTTGAGGCTGATGGGAAGGAGAACCAAGCAGTTGTCAAAGTTGCTGAGCCCAAGTATCCAGGCAAGACCCTCAGCAGCTTCAGAGGCCCTGCATGTGGCCTGTGAAGTCTTCCTTCCATTCAGTGTCTGTAGGGATTTGGGCTATCTCTCGCCCTTTGGGGAAAAACTAAGAAACACAGAGTGTGGTTATTTTTGTTTACATATAGGCATCACACAGTATAAAGTGAATAGTAAAATGTGTGCTAATTTGGCTTTACTTAGGAAAACATTAAAGAGTAAACATGAAAAGCAGAGAGACTGCAGGGGAAGGAACTGTACATGTTAGCACACTTTTTTTTTTTATTTTTCACAAAGGATCTTGTGTTTTTGTCTTGCATTGGACTCCACAGATTTCATAGCTGGTTCTGCATGGGCATGCTTGCTTTAAAGTTTAATCTGTGCCCTGAGTATGTGCTATTGAGTAAAAGGTTTTGAAGGGGAGAAACTCCAAACAACTTTCCGAGGCAAAGGTTATGGTCTCTGTGGTTCGGATGATGTGTGGAATAGAAACCCCAAGAAACTTAAAGTTGGGGACAGGTTATTAGTAAATGGGGGTGCTTCACAGAACCCAGAGGCAGAAACCTCTCATGACCTCAGGAGAGGGCTGGAATTGAAACTCAGAAAGCCATTTGAATCTTCTGTAAAGCCACCTGCTTTTCTCCTCTCAGCTACCCTGTTTAAGTATGCATGCCTCTTAGCCCCGAAGTTTACTTGGGTAGCTCCAGAAACAAACCCACTTTTCTTGGAGCCAGTTTGCCCACAATCCATTTGCCCAACTTAGATCAGATGTCCACCTCTGGTCCATGTGGTGTCTGGGGCATTTCCCAGAAAGAAAGGGCTTTGTCAGCTGACAGACTTCTAGACGGTGTCTTCGATGTGAGCTATGATGATTAATATTGTGGACCTGATGCATCATCTAGGGGACAAGCTTCTGGGAATGCCTGTGAGGGATGGTCTCTGGTTTACTGAGGTAGGAAGACCCATCCTAAAAGTGGGCGTCACCCTTTCCTGGACTTTTTCCCGGACTTTACAAAACGAGAAAGCTAGCTGAGTACTAGCATCACATCTGTGGTTCTCTGCTTCCTGACAGTGATGCACCTTGATCAGGTAGCTACCTTAAACTCCTGTCACCAGGACTTCCCCATTGTGATAGCCTGTACCTTCAAACTGTGAGCCAAAGTAAATTGTTTCACCCTTAAGTGTCTTTTGTCAGAATATTTTATCACAGCAGAAGGAAAAGTAAAACAGAGAACCCCCCCTTTTTTTTAAATAATATTTTTTTGTCTCTTGTTTTGTTTTTTGAGACAGGGTCTTCCTGTAGTCCCAGTTGGCCTGGAACTTTCTATGTAGATCAGGCTGGCCTTAAACTCACAAAGATCTGCCTGCCTCTGCCTCCTGAGTGCTGGGATCAAAGATATGAGGCACCATGCCTGGCTGAGAAAGCTCTTTCAAGTTTCAAATTCAGTCACCAATGACCACTTTTCTTTCCTTCCTTCCTTCCTTCCTTCCTTCCTTCCTTCCTTCCTTCTCTTTCTTTCTTTCTTTCTTTCTTTCTTTCTTTCTTTCTTTCTTTCTTTCTTTCTTTCTTTTTCTTTCTTTCTTTCGGTTTTTTGAAACCAGGTCCCCAGCTGGCCTGGAACTCATTATGTAGACCAGGCTGTCCTTGATCTTACAGAGCTCCGCCTATCTCTGCCTCCCGAGTGCTAGGATTAAAGGCATGTGCCACCACATCCAGCCCAATGACTACTTTTTCTAATGCTTTTGATAAACTAGGTATTTCGTTGACTGCAAGAAAGATTGCAATCTGGTCCTGTTATTCAGTGGGGATAGATGCATATAGAGATAATTATTGTGGTGACAATACAACATGGTGAGTACCAGCCTCATGCCCATAAAAGATACTGTGGGGCACAGTGATAGGAAGGATCACAGAAGGTTTCTTGGGTGTTGGCAGTTCAGGCAAGGGGCATGGGGGACAGGTAGCATGAACAAATCCCTGAAGTGTGAAAAGCAGGGCCTGGATCTGTGTGTAGGCCAGTGTGATGGCTTGTTAGGGGTGATGGGGCAGTGACCATGGATGAGGCTGGAAAGACATTTAGCTTTAATTCTGGTGACAAGGTCATGAGGGAGGGGTCATTGACGGCTTTTAAGTTAGAGTGAAACAATGAGACCTGGGTTTATATGATGGTATTAGTGTCCAACACCATGTGGAAGGGCAGCCTGGAAGCCTGTCTGAGGGCTAGTCCTTAACCTCAGTGAGATTGTGGACAGCCCACCCAGTCTTTGGTGAGGCCGGTGAAATAGATCCATAAGCAGGGTCACATTTGAATCTGGGACTGTGTGTACTGTCTGCTCTGTCCTCCCCTTTCCTCACACCTGTACAGTTTTCACTTGTCTATCAAGTGTTATATCATCTTACAGCTCTCTCTCTCTCTCTCTCTCTCTCTCTCTCTCTCTCTCATTCTGTCTCTCCACCCCCCATTGGTAAACCTAGGGCTTTGCACATGCTAAGCAACAGCTCTACCATTCAGCTATAATTCCAGCCCTACAGCCCGATGGTAGAATCCTGGAAGGTCCTAGGACAGCTAGCCTGGCATACAAAGCAGCAAACAATAAAGAGATCCTGTCTCAAACATGGTGGATGGTGAGGACAAACACCCAAGGATGTCCTCTGACCTCCAAACGAGTGCTATGTCACACATATGTCTGCACTCTCCCATATACACATGCATACACACATATCACACATCATGTATGTACACATGATATACACACATATGAACACAAGTCTCCCACCATTCCATCATTCCATCATTCCAGGTCCCCAAAGCATTCCCTTTCCAGTTGACCAACTCCTCACGGGAACTCAGCCCCCATTTCTTGCTGTAATCCAGGAGTACATGAACCTTTTGGCCTATCTCATCCCTGGTCTGCTGGGGCTGCTGAGCCAGCCTTCATCTGATATACATCCATATATTCACCTACAAAAAATGGACATTTGTGTTAATTTAATGAAAGTTTTATGGGAAGCCCAGCACTACTGTGGGCCACACTTTCCCCTAAGTCTCATCTAAATGTCTCCATGTTTTCCCCAGTTTTTTTTTCCTCCCAGAGGCATCATATGTTACCTTCCTCCTCCTCTTCTTCCTCCTCCTCTTCCTTCTCCTTTTCTTCCTCCTCTTCTTCCTCCTCCTGTTCTTCCTGCTTCTCCTCTTTCTCTTCTCTCTGATTCCAGTCTCCTACTTTACTATGTCCCCTCAGCAAAACAAAAACCTGTATGTTCAATCAAGCCCTGACATCCCCAGTTCCTGGTCACACAGCAGCATCTCCCCCCGAGGACTGGGCATGCAAGACCTTTACTGCCTCACTCTCATCTTTCCCCACACATTGCCTCCCAGGCGGGGACCATCTTCGTCCTTTGCAGCCCTGCTGCCTGTACATTTGCATCTGTTGTAAGGTGACACAACAGGTTCTTGGTGAGTATTGATTGACACTATATTCTTCTTCCCAGACCTGGCCATGGTTTTCAGACAGAGGTCTCCAGGGTCTCTCTCCTTCTGGCCTATCAGAAGAAAAACAGATGTGAGATGAGGATCTGTGGAATGTCATCTGCATTGTATTCCTAGGTCAGATGTCGATTGAAAAAAAAAAAAACAAAAACAACAAACCCTTCTCTACTGCTGCTGGGAACAGAGGCTTCAAGGCAGCTAGCTGCTGAACTTGAGAAAGACTGCCTCCTGCCTTGCTTTACTCCAGGATGACCACACACTGGGTGTACCTGGGGATTTCTGCATTTCGTCCATGGGAAGAGGACAGGAAAGGCTTTGGTTTGCTCCTGCAGTAAACTGGGGGTTTGAAAGGGGTTGGGCCTGGCCTGTGTCCTCCACAGATGCTTCTGTCATGGGAAAACCATATCCCAGCCTCCACCCCTGAATGACCCCAGTACTAACTTGACCTGGCCAGTGGACTGCTTCACCATGCTCACCATGCTGTAGAACTGTGGCAGCTGCGCCCCCCTGCCCCAAGGGTCTTTGCTTTAGAAATGCTGGTCTAGGCACTTTGTTAGCTGATGTGAATTCTTTATTAACACACACATCCTACCCCTAAGAAGGCCTGTTCTGGGAGCAGACTGTGACAACCACAGGCAGACACAGCCCTTCCTCAGCGCCTCTCATTAGCACTTCCTCCTGAGGTGTGATGCAAGCTGTTGGCTGCAAGGCAGAGAGGCTCTGCTTGAAGTGGCATGGCTGTCACAGACTCCCTCCCCACCAAGGGAATCTGGGAAACAGGATTCCACAGCAGCAGCCTCCCTTGCCCTGCATGGATGCCTGCCCCATCAAGTGCCAAGTCTCTCAGCAGGTGGAGGAAGAGAGTAGCTTTAGCCCTGATCCTAGGATGCCTGGAGAGCAGCAGGTGGAGATGGCACAGATATGGATGCCTTGACCATGTGGCAGGCTCCAGAGAAAGCAGGAAGCCCAGACCAACGTCACTGAAAGTACTCTAGGGCTTCTGCTCTGACCCCGGGGTCAGAGGGGCCTCAGAAATGGACCACTAGACTTATTCTAGGCCCAAACACAGCCCCACTCCCGCTTCTGGAGTGCAGTTGTGGTCCCTTACGGGACTTCCAGGGGACACTGATCTTTGTCCCTTTCCCATAACCCCCCCACCCCAGTATGCTCTATATTCCTTCCGATTCAGATCCCGCCTCTGAAATCACACCTGCCACTGACTGCACAGGAGAAGGAGCTCAGTCTCATCTTACCATCAGCCTGCTCCCAGGCTCTGTTATAAAGGAAGAGGAACCCTTGCTTTCCAGAGCAAGCTCACAGCTCTCCTGGTGGGCTTGTCCTACAGGACAGCACTCCTTTTACTGGTTGGTGGGTTACTCTACTTCTGTCCAAAGACACAACAGAAAGGGTGCCCTGCCCGCCACCCCCAAGTCAGTGAGATACAGTCCTGCAGACCCTTGGCATCATCCTCAGCCATCTCCTGGGAATAATACACTTGAGCTCTTTCTTTCATTGATGGGTGATGAGTCCATGGAGGGTGATGCTGTATTCATCCTGGTTGCTACCAAATCAACACAAATTCAAGTCCTGGAGATTACAGGTTTAGAAGTCCAGGAGAACCTGAGAGCCAATTGCCTACTTGGATCTTAAGCCCAGATGGAGTAAGGAAGTAATCCAGGCAGGGTCATAATCAGCTAATAAGGCCTCTGCGACTGCAAAGAAATCATTTGGAAAGGCTGAAGTTGTCATTTACAAAAACAGAAACAAAACAAAGAAGCAACTCATCTTGTAGGAGTGAGAGTCTTGCTGCCAGCAGGTCAGATATGACAGCAGGTCCTTGACCACAGCTAGAAGTCTTGTTTCTTCATTCTCAGGGTGTCCTGAGCTCAGGACTTAGTCACAGACACAGCCAGGGCTCACAGAACAGTGGTACCTATGGACAACTGCACAAGGTTATGTAACTGGAGGGGGGCAGGGAAAGATTGGGCTCCTGTGCTAGTGTACAGGGCACTAGGAGCGCCCAAGGGAACAGAGTGGGTAAGTGGACCCAGCACACAGCACTTGGCCCAGGGCTGGCTCAGCGCAAGTACAGATGAATGTCTGAAATATAGAAAAGAAGAATGCAAGGGAGAGCAGGAAGGAGGGAGGGACGGGAAGAAAAGAAATTCAGATGGGATGGGAGGGAAGGGAAGGAGGGGAGGAAAAGAGTGGAAGCAAGATAGGTTGGGGCTTAATTGGTGAACAGAGAATAACGAAGGGTGTTTGAAAATTCTTGTCTGAGTCTTTGGAATTTGAGTCCTGGCTTTTCATTCAGTGAAATTCACATCAGCAGACTTCTTATTCCTGCATTCTGAAAATACTTATTAGGTTGTCACCAAGCCACTTACCAGGCACTCCAGCCTTCAAGGAACCTTCTGATATAGATGGTCAGCATACAAGTGGGAGGAGTTGGACTCGTGTGTGTGTGCACTAGACAAATAGCCACTGCATGATTTTAGGTTGATCTGAGACAAACTAAAGAATTATGCCTGGAGCAGACTTTTCTGACTTTTGCTCAGGCAGGGCCCTCCTGTCTCTAGTGTCAGAGGAAGAAAAGGAGGCAGCCAAGTAGCGGTAGGGAGAGGATGGGGGCAGAGCACTGGGGGAGGATGCTTTCAGCAGGATGGGGAGCTGCAAGTGTGTCCCTTTTGTCTTGATCTATAACAGAATGCCATAGATAAGATCATTTTTAAGCATGAGAAATTCATTGTTCGCAGTCTGGAGGCTAGAAAGTTCAATCAAGGTCCCATAGATGTGGTGTGTGGTGAGGGCCTGTTCATCATAGGTGATGTCTTCTATGGGTCTCCACATGGTAGAGGGAATGAGCTCCCTCTCTCTCTCTTTTATGAGGGTACTAATTGCATTCATGAGGGCGGTGTCCTAATGATAACCTAACTACCTCCCAAAAGTTCTACTGTGTGTGTGTGTGTGTGTGTGCATGTGTTGCTGAACCCCAGGTCTATTGCTCCGTCAAAGGGTAAGACATGTTCCCAGGAATTCTGTTTTGGGGTGCAAGTGTGGTTGTGTATGTATGGGGATGAGGGAGTGGCAGAAGAATGTGTCAGGCCTTAGGTATATCACTCTGAAGACAAAAGCGTGAATAGAGAATACGTCCTGACTCCAGTCCCACCCATTGGAGGGAGCCCACACGTGGATCTTAGAGCTTGGGGTCTTCGCTATGGTAGTTTGTATTCTCCAGCAGCACCAGGCAGACCTTTATATGAGGAAATCAGTATATCAGAGGTCAGAGCACTTGGTGGGAGATCATTGGAGTAGGTTTTTGATGCATGGTTACCAGACATTTGCTGATTCACCTTAAGTAACTCACCTTCTCTCTACCTTAACTTTCCTATTAATAAAGTGGGAGAGAAATGTCTATTTTCACTGGGGTGTTTTGGCAGTGAAGTGAGACAAAATAGAAAGCTCTCTAAAAAAGTCAGAGTCCATGTGTTCAATGCTAATTTTGATACTGAACCTTAACTTGGTAAAATTATTTTTATTATAGTATTATACAAGAAATAAGAAAAACTTATGGAAGTTTAGAAAGTTTTAAATTTTTGAAGTTTAAAATTTGACAATTCTACAGTTACCATTTTCTTTCTTTCCTTGCTTAATCAAAAATGACATCCTCAATAATTATGACTACTATGTCTACCACTTTACAACTGGATTTTTCACATAAAGGGATCATGGATCCCTAGGTCTATGTAATAGTCACTTTCAGTGCTTGCAAACTATTGCAGCAAATCTGTCTTACGATTTAGCTAATCCAGTAGTAATTAACATTTGAACTAATTTGAAGGTTTCATTATAGTAAATAATGTTGTAATTAGCACATGGTTTTGTGTAGACTCAATTTGTATTAGTGTTTTGTTTAATTCAAACATATAAAAAGAAAATTTAAATAATTAGCAATTGTGCTGCTGAGAGATACCATAGTAAAAATGTAGAGATGTGCTGGGGGTCTTGTTATTGTTTTAAGAAGGAGACACATAATCAGACTGGCTCTCTGTGTAGTCAAGTCTGCCGTTGAACTCTTGATGCTCCTGCCTCTATCTCCCAAGCGCATGGCCCACCACACCCGGCTCCATTTTTTTCTCTTATTGTATTGTGTGTAAGGGCATCTATGTGTTTACATGAATGGCATACATGTCATTGGCCTGATGGTGCATATGCAGAGTTATAGTGTGATTTTTTTTTAACTCACTACTATTGTGATAGGTAGTTAAGGGCATGTGGGTTTAGGAGACTGGACTCTACATTCAAATGAACCTTGTTCAAATCTAGCTTCTGCCATTTTACCCTTTAGATATGCTCTATGAATTGATTTTCACACGGTATTAAGCTAGTTTACCTTAGGCAGTTATAGTACCTTACTCTTCAAGGTGTAAGAATCATTCCATTGAAAGCATTTATCAGAACTGGCAAATAGTAAGCGCTGAATGAATACCAGGTATTGTCATTGTGTTTCATGTTGTGAAACATTCTTGGAAATCATTACTTTTAATGACTTCCTAGTATTGTGTTGTTTTTATACTTTAATTTATCCAATCTCATCATATGTTTTATTTATTTTTAATCCTACTGCAGTAACTTTTGGGTGCCTAAATCTTTGCCTCAGTTTGGATTATTTCCAGAGACAAACGACCTAGATTTGTACTTAATGGGTTAAAGAGTATGTCTATTTGTAAGAGACTGGTAAAGTATATGCCAAATTGCTTCAGCAGGAGAGACTGCAAAGATCAGGGCTTTCAAACTGCAGCAGCAAGAGCTGCAGTCTGGAACTTTTTCTGTCCCTCCCACCTTCTTTCTGAAGTTGTACCAATGGAAGCCATACACTTCAGATTCCTATACTTTTGAGACGGTTCCTTGAAACCGCTATGAAAGGGGCCAGTGCAGGAAAGAGGGAAGAGGAGGAGGCAGAGCAGGTTTCAATGCCAGAAACGCCCTGACTGTCTTAGTAATTGTATCACGCTTGACAGATGCAGCAGCAGTCACGTGGCATGAGCATGACCTCATAGTTCCCTGGCTCCTCCAGGCTCCAGAGCCAGACCCAGCAGCTGCGGGAGGAGGCGTTCTGCATCACCCCAAGTTGGCAAGTTACTTAAAGGAGACTCAAGGGCTTGGGAAATCTTCTTGGTCCTCTGGGCACAGAGGAGAGAGACGCCAGGACTTTTCTGATGGCCTGGAAGTGATATTTGACTGCTTCATTAGCAAGTATGCTATGTGCAGCTGGGTGCCCAGCTGACTGCAGGCCAGCCTCTGTGCCAGGCGCTTTGCCCATTTCCTCTCGCTGCACTCTAATTATTCACATCTTACTGCCCAGGAAATAGGCTTGGAAACAGACAGAATGAGAAAACACGGGTTCCAGCCAGAAACTGTGGACCAGCCCAAAGGACCAGTGGAAAGCTGTGGGTGCCAGGCTGTGGCCAAGGCAGCTTTAGACCCTGCCTTTGAGGCTTGGGCTTTCTGGGGTACAGAAAGTTGACTGGTGGAACTCCCTGGAAGACAGAAAGAGGTGAGGCAGGATGGAACATAGCAGAACAGAACTCACCTAGGACCTGACAGCATCAGTAGGGCAGAAACTCTAAAATAAGAAAACAGGGACTGGAGAGATGGCTTAGCAGTTAAGAACACTGGTTGTTCTTGCAGAAGACCTGGGTTCGAATCCCAGCACCCACAGGGCAGCTAACAACTGTCCGTAACTCCAATTCCAGGGGATCTGACAGCCTCTTCTGTCCTCCACCGGCATTGCAGGACATGGGCGCACTTACCTACACACAGGCAATACACGCATACACATAAAATAAAAATAACAAATAAAATAATTTAAAGAATCATAAAATAAGAAAACAGAGACCAAAGGATAATATTCATAAAATAAAGAAGCAGTTCCTTTTCCCCCACCCAGCACCAGTGAAAGTTACCCCTACTTCCCTTGTGTGTGTCTGTACCTCAGCAAAGAGCCAGGGAACATTCACAGCCCTGGATTTGTATGCCCTGCAACCACCTTCCCATTGCATTCAAGTACCAGTTCCATCACACACACACACACACACACACACACACACACACACACACACACACCCTGCCCTAACATTTTTCTTAAAGACTTCTAAAAATCTATGAACCCGCTTGCACATTTTTAGGTCCAAGCATTCAAATATTTTTCATGAGTTTAAATAGTTCCATAGAATATATTTCTTGGTATATTGCAAACATTGACATTTTAAAATAAAACTGTTACACTACTCTAAAAGATGTTTCTAAATGCAATACCACAGTGATTGGCTACCCACCACCATCCCTTTTAAAAATACATGAACACATTGGAACCCTTTCATCTTTTTATTCTTCTTGCACTTGCATTTCTACTCTACTTCCCATTTTAACTATATTTTTATGAATGAAAGTCTAATGTATCCATCATACTTCATTCCAATAAAGCTACTGATGTATACCTGTTATGTATACATATACGATGAATTTATTTTCAAGGTTTCTTATGACTCTAGACTCTTTTTTGCCATTTTTACTATTTTGAAAATTTATTTTTTGATAATTTCATACATATATGTAATGTGTTTTGATCATGTCCATCCCATTCCCTCTCATCCCACGCCCACTAAACCTCTTCTTCCCAACAAGTTCACCTCCTACTTGTGGTGTGTGTGTGTGTGTGTGTGTGTGTGTGTGCATGCGTGTGTGAACTGAGTTTAAGTAGGGCTTCTTGCACGAGCATGGGTTCAGTGCTATTTACTGGAGCATAGACAGCTAACCAGTGCCTACACCATGGAAGAAAATGACTCTTCTCCCAACCATAGATTCTTATTAACATTTGATCAGCATCTTGGTTAGTTTTTATTGTCAACTTGACATAACCTAGAGTCACCTGGGAAGAGGGAACCTCAGTTGAAGAATGTCCTCTATCAGATTCACCTGTGGTCATGTTGTAAGAGATTGTCATGACTGATGATTGATGTGGAAGTTCCCAGTTCACTGTGGGTGGTACCATGCCTAGGCAGGTGGGTCTGGGCTGTTTAAGAAAGCTAGTGAGCCAGCAAGCAGCATAGTTCCTGCCTCCAGGTTCCTGCCTTGAGTTCCTGTCCTGACTTCCCTTCATGATGAATTGTGACCTAGAAGTATAAGCCATATAAATGCTTTCCTCCCCAAGTTGCTTTTGCTGGGTGTTTTATTACACCAACAGAAAAGAAGACCAGAACAGTCTGATTTTGTATCATAACAACTAGCACACAATTAACACAAATGTTATTACAAACTCATAGATAAGGAAACAAAAACATGGAATGTAATTAAAACTCATGTTTAAGTAGATGAAGCTTTCTCCACCCCAATTAGTTTACATATCCATGGATGGATATTGCTTTTGTTAAAAGGAGTTGCGTCAGAATTAGTTGCATTACTGTGATTTATTATTATTGTTGTTGATACAAGAGCTGAGCTCAGAGACATTTTTCAAGTAAGGGCAAAGAAATTCAAGGACTTTTGTGATGGTAACATTTAATTTTCTAAACTCTCTGAGTTACATACCAAAGATGATAAAAAATCTGCCAGCTGACCACTAGAATTGAAAGCTACTGGAGTTGCCCAGTCATGCTGAGTCACTTCTTTTCTCAACATGCACACCAGGATTTATAATGTCCCTTTGTTTTTTTTTTGCCAGCTGTTTTTTAAAAAAATTTATTTATTATTTTATGTGTATGAGTGTATTGCCTACATGTAGGTAAGTGCATCCATGTCGTGCAATGCCTGTGAGGGCAGAAGAGGCCGTTGGATCCCCTGGAACTGGAGTTACAGTCAGTTGTTAGCGTGCCAGCTGTTTTTCCCCAAGTCAATGTATCAGGCTGAAATTTAGAATGAGTAAGAGTTGTGCCTTTCAGCTTACAGAATGAGGAAAAACTCTTTACCAGCTATACACCTGACAGAGGTTAGTATCCAGAACATACAAAGAACTCACAAAACTAAACATAAAAACCCAAATAATTAAAAATTTGGGCAAGGAACTAAACACAGAGTTCTCAAAGGATGAAACACAAATGACTGAGTTTTTTTTTTTCTAATGTTTAACATCTTTAGCTATCAGGAAAATGCAAATTAAAACTACTATGAGATTTCATCTTACCCCAGTCAGAATAGCTAAGATACAAAAAACAAATAATGACAAATGATGGCAAAGATGTGGGGTGAAGGGGAACTCTTATTCACTGCTGGTGGGAGAGCAAATGGGTGCAGCCACTCTGGAAATCAAAATGAAGCTTCCTCAAAAAGCCAAAAATAGATTTACCACATGATCCAGCCATACCACTCTGAGACACATACCCAAAGGACTCTGTCCCACTGCAGAGATATCTGTTCATCCATATTCATTGCTGCTCTATTCACAACAGCCGGGAAATAGAAACAACCTAGATGTCCATCAACTTATGAGTGGAGAATGAAAGTACGGTACATTTACACAATGGATCATTATTCAGCTGTTAGGCAAAACAAAATTACACCGGGCATAGTGGCACACACCTTAAATCCCAGCATTCAGGAGGCAGAGGCAGGTTGATCTCTGTGAGACTGAGGTCAGTCTGGTCTACATAAGTTCCAGGTGGGCTGGGAATAAGGGAGATCCTGTCAAAGAAAACAAACCAAACCAGAAAACAAACAAAAAAAGGAAAAGCAAAACTATGAAGTTCGCTGGTAAACAGATGGGACTGGAAACAATCATCCTGAGTGAGCTAACCCATCCAGAAAGACAGACTTCACATGTTCTCTCTCATAAGCACTAGCTTTGAATCCTCAGATACGTGCGCTTCAATTGGAAAATCCATAGAGGTCAGGAAACTAGTGAGGGAGTATGGGGAGGATTGATGGAGGGGAGCTAGAATGCAGTGATATAAAGGGGAAAAGAGGAATACTGCAATATGAAGGGTTAAATAGGGTGGTGAATGAGAGGGCAGGGCAGAAGAGGGAGTACGGGGAGGGATGACTAACAGTAAAGGCCCTTTGAAAATGTCATATGAAACCTACTACTACAGAAGCTTCTTAAAACATACACATACACAATATAACAAGAATTTAAATGGCCTTATCCTACCTGAGGGAGACAGTGCCTCTACCAGACAACACAAGCTAGCAAATAAAAAGCCTAGTGCCAGGAATGGGCTCCCTCTTTTGGAGTTGCTGACCAGGGGATCTCATAGACCCTCAAACAATACTAGCCATGACCATTGTTCTTTGTCACCAGCCAGAACCTGATGGTCAGGCCCTATTGCTGAAGACATTACATACATGAGACATAGAAAAACATGGAGAAATTAAGCAGGCACCAACCTCAAAGTTCATCTCCATTGGCTAGCTTTCACAGTGATAGAAGTTGTTATGTGTGCCAACTGGTAAGATATGCCCACTGGTGCAATGGCACAAATGGAAGTAATCAACCATTTTCTGCTTGGATTTAAGGCCCCCTTAACAAGATGAAGTCCATAACTGGCACTGTTATCAAAGCCAAGAACCTGTGACTAGACAGGTCACAGGCCATAGGGGAGAACCTACTACTATTATTTTGCTAGAAGGACATAGTATTAAACCAACTCCTAATGTCTTATTGTTATACCATAGATTAGTGCATCTCTGTCCTCTCATTACAGAAACTTCTTAACAGAAGATGTTGATTAGCACAGAGATCCACAACTGATCAGCATTCAGAAACTAAGACTGTAGAGTGCTCAGTTCTAAATGGGACATCGATATCACACCCTCTCCTCCCATGGCTCAGGGATTATTGCAGAAGAGGGATCATTACAAAAGAAAGATTGTAAGAGTCAGAGGTGATGGATGAATACAAAGAAATCATGTTGTCTGGACCCAAAGCAGTTGCACACATGAACCCACAGTGTTTGTGACAGCATGCATAAGACCTATGCAAGTCTAAGCCAGGCAAAACCCCAGCATGGATGGGGGAGGTGGGCAAGAAGCTAGCGGAGGAGCTATTAGCAATTGATAGCTGCTGGGATAGGGAGAGTCATTTTTCTTTAAGGATATGACAGTGGATAGGTTGACCAGGCACCAGGGGATGGACCCATACCCAAGATCATTTGGAGAACACAATTAGGCCTTTAAAGAAAATAGTAGAGGACAGGGAGTTGCAGGGGGGCGGGATAAGATGGGGGTGGAGATGGAGGAAAGGGTCTGAATATGATCAAAATACATTGTATGAGATTCTCAAAGAATCCCTAAAATATTTTTCAAAAAGAGTTCTACTTTTCAGGGAATATGGAAAGGGGAACCACAGAAAGGAGACAGGAAGAACCTGCAGTTGTCGACATACCTGGGCCCAGACAGGTCGCCTGAACCAGGGGGCTCTTGTGGGAGTTAAGGACTTCTCAGCTCTTAAAATGATCCAGAGCTGTGGGTGGGTCCCTGTCTCTCCGCGGCTACTGGATGCTGGCGACTCTGCGGGTCGCTGCGCTTCCAGGCGAGTTCCGTTCCAAGCTACCGGGCACTCCCTCTATGTTTCGCGATCCGTCGGCCACTGGATCATGAGGGGAGGTGCAAGACCAGCGAAAGCAAGATCTTCGCGAGTGGTTGTTTACAAAGGGACAGCCCCCTCCGGGGAGACTGAATCGTAGGTAGTAAGACACAGGATACAGCTCAATCAGACTCAGTGGTACAGCTCCTTTATTCAGTGATTCAGCTCAGCTCCAGATCTTAGTGATTCAGCTCCGATTTATTAGGGGGAAACCAGGATATTTATAGTGTGGAGGCAGTAGCAAAAGCCTTAGTTGATAGATGCTTTGTAGGATGCCCCATTTACATGTGGTGGTGGGCTTCTGCCAGGCTGTCAGACAGTGCCTGATTATCACACAGGAAAACCTGGCAGTTTCATGCCAGAGGACATGTATCTGTGACGGGCACTTCAAAAGGTGAGTCAGGAAGAGAGCAGGAAGGCACCCCGCTGAGAAAGGGAGTCCTTCCATTAGTGCCGAGCCAGCATGCAGCTATCCGGACATGGAAAGACTACAACCCAAAACAGCAGGGGTCCCCAACATCTCCCCCTGTTTGATTTAAAAATGGAGAAGTGCCATCACCAGCCCTAAGGGCCAACTCATCTGTCTCG
>NW_008359442.1:11702185-11712827 GCF_000622305.1 Nannospalax galili
TGAAGGAAAAAAGAGATTTCTGTTGCTCTCCTGGTGGGAGAGATACTCATGAATTCTGCGTTTCAGGGGGCGCCAGCTGAGTTTGGAGGCTCTCACATTGGGTGCCAGCTGTGGGCGGGTCCCTGTCTCTCCGCAGCTACCAGATGCTGGCGACTCTGCGGGTCACTGCGCTTCCAGGCGAGTTCCGTTCCAAGCTACCGGGCACTCCCTCTATGTTTCGCGATCCGTCGGCCACTGGATCATGAGGGGAGGTGCAAGACCAGCGAAAGCAAGATCTTCGCGAGTGGTTGTTTACAAAGGGACAGCCCCCTCCGGGGAGACTGAATCGTAGGTAGTAAGACACAGGATACAGCTCAATCAGACTCAGTGGTACAGCTCCTTTATTCAGTGATTCAGCTCAGCTCCAGATCTTAGTGATTCAGCTCCGATTTATTAGGGGGAAACCAGGATATTTATAGTGTGGAGGCAGTAGCAAAAGCCTTAGTTGATAGGTGCTTTGTAGGATGCCCCATTTACATGTGGTGGTGGGCTTCTGCCAGGCTGTCAGACAGTGCCTGATTATCACACAGGAAAACCTGGCAGTTTCATGCCGGAGGACATGTATCTGTGACGGGCACTTCAAAAGGTGAGTCAGGAAGAGAGTAGGAAGGCGCCCCGCTGAGAAAGGGAGTCCTTCCATTCGCGCCGAGCCGGCTTCCGGCTATCCAGACATGGAGAAACTGCTACCTTAAACAGCAGGGGTTCCCAACATCTCCCCCTGTTTGATTTAAAAATGGAGAAGTGCCATCACCAGCCCTAAGGGCCAACTCATCTGTCTGGGAAAACTCAAAGTCTGATAATTGACCATGACCTGTTTTGTAGTGATTTTAGCAAACGGCAGTAATTTGTCAGCAAAGAAATCTTATAAAACAATGAGCAAGTATCAAAGTAATATACAGTATTGCCAGGGGGCAACAAGGGATAGGAGCTATGCAAACAAGGGATTGCTAAGCCAACCTAATTGTTTGGTGGGTTGAAATCTTGAAAATGGGTTATTACAGAGTTTTTTGCGAGTGTTAACATTGGTTTCAACAACATTTGATTCATTTACAAAGAGACAGAATTTTTTCCAATATCATACAGTCCCCATGTTCAACAGTTATCAAGTCCAATGTTCTTCTGTTGTGAAGCACAGCTCTGGTGAGAGAGTTCATTTGCTGTTGGAGAGATTCCAGGCTATCAGTCATGAATGTTATTGCTTAGCTCAGCTTGTCTCAGTCAAAGCAGGATCAGGTGTAGCTTGCAGCAGCTGTCGCCATAGCAACGCCTCCAGCATCCAGTGTAAGTTCGATCTCTACCAGCAGGCTATTGGCGTGTGAAGCCATTCTAGTACTCCGTGTGGCTGATGAATTGCTTCCACCATGGTGGGGGAGGAGTTAAAAATTAAGAGTTGAACCGGTAGCTTGGGGTCATATCTGGCTAGTGATGCCTTTTGGAAGTGGCTATTAATTACTTGGAGAGCTTTTTTGCATCTGGGTTTAGATACCGTCTGGAGGCTGGGGTTTGTCTCCCTTTAAGAGATCAAAGAGTTGCAGTAATTGACTTGTGGGGATTTAGGGGATTTAGGTTTAAGGGGCCTAACAGTAGTAGGCGTTATTTCAGTCCCCAGGAAGGTAATGGGGGGAATTGATTGTATTTTATTTGTAGCTATCATAAAACCTTTTGTCTCTAGGGTTGTCGCGAGCCGGGACTCTGTCCAGCAGAGTCCAGGAAAGACGACACAGACACCAAGGTGAGGTTCAAGCTTCTGTTTCTCTTTCTTCCTTTATTCTCTCTTATTCTCTCTCATATTCTCTTCACTATTCCACCCACTATGATGCTGCTCGTAAGTCTCCTATATCTCTCACTTCATTCTCTCTCACTTCATTCTCACTTATCTCATTCTCTCTTACTATGATGCTGTCTCGTAGTTGCTGCAGTTGTCACTTGCTGTTCTTCTCTTCTCCTCTATTACACACCTCAGCTGTTCATATAGCGTTTCCAACAGCCCTCCCTCTAGCCAGGACCAATCAGGGCACACACACGCGCAGCGGGGGGATGGAAAGCCAGGGCCTTAGCCAATTAATGTTGCCTAAAAAGCTCTGAAGGGAATTAAGGGTAAAGGGATGGGGGACATCCAGAATAGGTTTAAGGGGCCTAACAGTAGTAGGTGTTATTTCAGTCCCCAGGAAGGTAATGGGGGGAATTGATTGTATTTTATTTGTAGCTATCATAAGACCTTTTGTCTCTAGGGTGTTTATCATAGCATATTTTAGGTCTTTTGTATTGTTTGAACTCTCCCCTTTATTATTTTCTGGTGCTTGTAAGCTTTCTTCAATCTTAGGTGGGTTTCTTAAGCATTGTTGGATAGCTGCTATTATGGGGAGAAAGGAAAGGGGGAATTATGCCTTTCCTGGATTTCTTTTATACGATCCAGATATGCAATGTTAGTCCAGATCTCTGGATCAGAAATGTCTGCTGACAGGATCCAGGGTGCAAATTGATATACTAAATTCCAAAATTTTGAGCTTTTTGGGGGGGGGAATTCTTAAGTCCTCTTGATTTAAGTAAGGCTCTAAGGGAGTAAATTTGGATTTTTTTCTGGCGTGATGCTGAATTACCCATTATAAAAGGAAAATAGTGTTGTCTAGCGCTTAATGTTTCTGCAGCAGCCTGACACCAGGGGATTGGAATGCTCTGACAGGCACAAGCCTGGCTGCAGACTACAGAAAAAAAAATGGCCTTTTAAAATCTTTTGTCTGTTTGGTGTGAGCCACCTTGAACTTTCAAGTCCTCCGCAGGGACTAGTTAATTTAAATTCTCACCTAACTGGTTTTAGCTGTGGTTTGAGTGCCCGGGGGGCAAGATAACAAAACAGATTAGGGAAGTTTATTTTAGAAGCTGACCTTAAGGCTTATGTGAAGATCCCTTAGAACTTTGGGGATTTTTTCTAGCAGTGTTAAGATAGGAAAGTAGGGTGAAGTGCTGGTTTCTAAGGAAACGTGCCTGAGATCAAAATCTCAGGTGATTTCACTTAGTCCCCAACACAAGCCTTCCCTCAGGTTTAAGAGACTGGCAACCGTCCTAGTGACTCTTAACTGGTTGCTGCGTTACCAGGTTTTTGTATTAGAAAGATGCATAGATAGAAGGTCTTTGTCTACACCCATGCAGGCAGTCGGAGTCCGTTAAGGGGGCAAAGAAGCCTTCAGCTGATATCAAGGAGTAGCCTTGACCAGAAAGCTTCAGTTGCTTCTTTGTCTTTAACGGTCCCACGCGAAGACTTAGACCAAAAATAAAAGGAGGAAAAGAAAAGAGACAGCCAGGCCCCAAGAGTGGGGTGGCTTGGAGGCAAAGCTGCCTTTTAATCGCCTGATGGGAGACGAAGGAAAAAGAGATTTTTGATGCTCTCCTGGTGGGAGAGATGCTCACGATGTCCCCCTGATTGGGTGGACACTCCACTCCTGATAGGAGAAAGGGATTGCTGATGCCCTTCTGATGGAAGGGATACTCACAAATTCTACACATTCCAGGAGTCCCACGTTGGGCGCCAGCTGTTGTTTGGGGCGGGAAAGAGAGTAGGAAGGCGCCCCACTGAGAAAGGGAGTTCTTCCATTCACGCCAAGCCGGCTTGCAGCTATCTGGACATGGAGAGACTGCTACCTTAAACAGCAGGGGTTCCCAACACAGAGCCAAACATGCACCCTTTGGAAAAGTTTTGTAGATCCCCCCAAGAACTTCCGGCACCTTAGTTTGTATTGCTTCACTGCTGGGTTGGTGAGCAAAGGAGGGGAAGGTGATGGGCCGAGGGGCTCCTATAGGATCTGAAGGTCTATTTAGGGGAAAGAAGGTGCTCTGGGCATCAGTGACCCTTGGAAAGGTGGCCTTATCTCTGTAAGATCTTCAGACGGGGTAGAAGAGCCATCTGAGCCCCGTGTGTTCTGGCTGCTACCTGTCTCTCCAGCTCCAGGCTTCTATCAGGGCTTTCTTTCTTGTTTTGGTTCAACTAATCACAGCTCTTAAAGTACCTCTTTCTCATTCTTCCATGCAGGGCCTCTGTAGGGCAGGGTAGTCTGCCCTAGACCAATCAAAGTGGAGCAGAGCAGAGAGCCCAGCCAGGACAGAACAAGCTAGAGTCATCCACTGAACTGTGAGAGAGTTGCTGTCTGCCTCTTCTTACTATCCCAGGAGTGTTACTCAAGAAGACTTTGATGGCTTCTGTGGTTCCTTTGCATCATTAGGAAAAGGCCCTCTTTAGGCTCCCTTCTTCCAGGCCAATAATGCAGCCGACTGTCAAGTGATGTAGTCTGGGCAGGGGAAGGGAGACAGCATTATAGCCCCCTACTTACGTCACCTCAGCTGTGCAACTTTTGGTATTGTACAGCTACACAACCACATGGGCTATGTGCTTGTCCTGGCTCTGTGCCTTGGAGCATGCTGCTCCCTACCAGAAGTGTTGTCTATAGCTAAATTCTCCAGCAGCTGCCCATCCTTTGGGTATCAGTTTAAGTGGTCCCACCTATGAAGCCAGGCTCATGAATCACCTCACTCTCTAGGTCCTTCCTGTGTGAGTCAAGACATCAATTACATTGCAAGTGACAGGCTGGAGAGCAGTGGTTCTCACTGGGGTGGCGGGGTTGGGGTGGGTTAACTTCCAAGAGGCCCTGGGCAGTGTGCAGGAGACATTTTTAGTTGTCTCAATGGGGGGGGGCAAGAAGCCGACTACTGGCTCCTAGTAGAAAGAGGTCAGTAATGCTGCAAACATCCAAAGCACAAGACAAAGCCTTCTGCCCTTCTACCAATACCAGCAGCAAAGGATTATCTGGTCCCAAAAGTCATTCATACTGCCAGGGAGAAACTATGTACTAGATTTCCATTCTCAAAATTGACTTAGATACTGTGGCCTGTCTGTGGCCTGCTCCCAGAGGTTCCTTGTGAGCTACTGCTGGTATTCCCTTCCAGGTAGACTCTAGTACATTATTTTTTTAAAAATGAAAAGCCAGCAGGGCCACACAGACATGGGATTCCTTGGTATGGCCTATAGAGCTCCCACCTGCAGTCTGTGCCTCACATTCCCAGATCTTTGGACTCAGCTGAGGCCCCGTTGAGAGAAATCATTAAACTTCAAGTTGCAGGCAGCCATGTGGCAGCTTTCTGTTTAGCCTAGAGCAAGGAATCTGTGAGCTGTGTTTTTGAAATCTGTAAGCTCAGCTTGGGAAAACCTCACACCCCGATTCACTAGAAAGAAACCCTGGGATGAATTTCTCTCTCAAATGTAGCACTTTTCCCATGTCAGCTCCTTACATTTGCAGGAGCACAGGAGAAGCTTATGGAGGCAATCCACAGAACAGGAATGTAAATATATTACAACTATGAAGCAAACTTACACACTGTCCAGTGTTCTATCCACTTATCCTTCTTAATCAGCTTTCATAATGATCAAAGGGCAAATTTTTTGTTTTCATTGTTGAATTTTTGCAAATTTCATACAACATATTTTGATCATATTTAGACCCTTTCTCTTATCTGCATCCCCCCTCAACACCCCACCCTGATTTCATGCACACACACACACACACACACACACACACACACACGAATGTCAAATTGGTGTTCCAAAATGCCTTTTGGTGTGGGTCCATTCATCAGAGTCTGATCAACCTATCCAGTGTCACACCCTTAATAAAATTGACTCTTCCTTTCCCAGCAGTCACCAGTTGCCAATATATCCTCAGTTAGGGCTGGGGCCTCCTCCCCACCTCACTACTTCCCTGCTGGGAGTCTGTCTGGCTTGAGCTTGTGTGGGTCTTGTGAGCAACTTCCCAGCTGTCTGGAAAATGTTTCCTTGTGATCATCCATCACCTCTGGCTCTTACACCTTTCTGCCCCCTCTTCCACAATGCTCCCTCAGATATGGGAGGAAAAAGTTTGATATAGATGTCCTACTCGTGGAAAAGCACTCTGCAGTCTATTATTCTCTGCATGTTAGCAAGTTGTGGGTCTCTGTGTTAATCACCATCTGCTTCATGAGAAAGCTTCTCTGGTGAGAACTGAGAGATGTATTAATCAGTTGAGCAGGGGAGCTCACAGGCCTGGGGCATGCAGGAATCTGAGTGACTGAGCAGGTCTGAGACCTAAGCTGTCAGGGCATGGAGAGGACTTTGGATGAGGAAGGAACTCACCAGGTGTGCTATGGGGGCTTACAGGTCTGGGACATACATAGATTGGAGCAATTCAGCAGGTCTGGAAGGTCAAGTTTAAATTTAGAATTCTCGTATTCCTCAGATAGCCATGTGAGAACATTGTGGCTATAAGGAGAGCTGACTCTAGCCTCTTTCCAGTGCCCCACCCACCTGTACTCACAGCCCAAGGCTAAACCTCCTTTTCCTTTTACCCCCCTCCCCCCAGCTCTGCCTCAAGCTTTGAGAGGCTTACTGCATTCTGCCCACATCTCCATGTTCTATTTACACTCTACTGGCCCCACCCCAGAGCATTTCAGTCTGCTCTACAGAGGATGTGCCTGGGAAGAGCCTACAGATCCTAGGAGTAGGTTCTTGGCCTTTGGGTAAGGAACTCCAGGGTTCTGTGTACCCCAAGTATGGTCTAGAGAGAGAGAAATGTGAGTGTGGCTGGCCAGGTTCCATAGATTCTTCATCACACGAGAAAGGTTTGGCTGGAGGAAAGCTGGAATGGAGCCTTGTTAGCATGCTAGCCTAGACGTGGAGGCCAACTCACAGCAATGACAGGTCATCATGTGCCCTGGGCCTTTTGGAGGCTATTTCCTGCCCCCTCCCAACCACATAGACTAAAAAGGAACCCCAAAAGCCTGTCTTGATTCTTTTTTAAAAATTATTTATTTAATAACCGCATGGTTAGAAGAAGCATTTCATTACGGCTTTAACATATTCAATAACAATTTCCAGAACAAAGATACATCTCTTTCGAAAGTGGCTGTAAATTTTTAGGTTCACAGTTCAATTAATATAGCTATACAATATTGAACTCAGTGTAAACCCTATAAGACATAAAATTGAATGAGTTTTTAACCTTTAAAAAAGATCTCCACTTAAAAATATATTGTTTCCTACAGAAAGACTCATTTTTAATGCTACTAACACTTAGATGTTTGCACATGAGTCTCTAATCTCTGTATCTGATTATTACTAGTCACAGTCGGTTACATTCGGATCCTTGGCACTTGAGTATGGATATTAAATAATCAGGTAGATTTCAATGGTAATGTTTATCACCTCTAATTAGCATGAAATAAATTTTTATGATTCTTCCTCAAATATAACTCATTTTTTTAATTTGTTGATTTTTTTTTGTGTGTGTATATCATACAGAACATCCCACATAATCTTATTCATCTATATACTCACTTCCCAAATGGCACCCTCCCATAGCCTTCACCCCACATGGGAGCCCATATACTCTGTCATCCCTGTTACTGTCCACTGTGTTGTCAGCACCCCCAGCCATTCCCCAGTGCTTGTCCATCTGCTGAATCTAATCAGCCTATCTAGAGTTCCTTGTTTTAGGAAGATCAGCTGTTCCTCATCTAGCAGCAATCATTTGTCAATATTCCTTTAGATAAGATTGGGGCCTGTTCATTTTCCCAGTTCTCTGCTGGGTTACTGTCTGGGAGTCTCTTGGGCCACCCTGGCCAACAGCTCAAAGGAAGGTATCTCTTGTCTGGCATTGTTTCTTCTTATGTAGCCTTTAGCTATACATATGGACTCTTAAAAAATTATATTGACCCCTTTAATCGTTGTTTATACTTTCCTTTTGGGTGTTTAAGACCATAGAGTTGGCTCAGATAAACCAATTTATTTTTACTCTTAAGGCCATTTGAGGATCTGTTCCTCAGGGGTCACATGGGCTTGGGAGGAGCCCCTGGCTACTTTCTTTTATGAGTTCCATCTATGTGAAGATAAGTTAAAGGTCCTGCTCAACCATGGCTGATTTAGCTTGGAAGCATGAAGGAAATGTTTCCTTGGTGTTGACCCTCCTCTTTGTAGGCTGGACACTGGTTCAAGTCCATTTGATGGGGTCTCCATGGCCTCCTTGATCAAAAGGACAGATGACTCACTGCAGTTACAGGAGAGATGCTCATAGTCCCCTGGAAGTAGTCGACCTAGGAGAGCAAGGAGCAAAAACTGTCCTTAATGTCCCTCTGACCAAATTAGTATAGGCCTCAAAGTATGGTTGTTAAACATCCAAGAAGGTTAATTCCACCAGTCTGGTGCTTTTAATTACCATGTACCATGTAGATAAAGCTTGGGCAAAGACCAAACGTTCTCAGATAAACGTTGTCTAGACAGATATTATATTCCTTGAGCTAGTCGTATGCATAATTTGTCAGTAGGTTGTTGGACTAATATAGTTCTCTCTGTTTTTTAAAAACTAGCTAGGCTTTATTTATCTCTTGCATTGTCTAACCCTTCAACCATGGTTTCCCCATTTAAGGTACCCTCATTTTTCCTGTTTCTCCCTTAATAATACCCTTCTCCTATGGTCCTACCTCTCTTGAGCTCCTTTTTTTCCTTTATCCCCTAGGTTCCTTGTATAATCTTCCCTCCCCCCTCCCCTTAAAATAACCCCATTTTTATCCATATCTCCCTTATTAAGGCCTGTTTCCTACTGTTCTTTTCCAGATTATTTCTTTTCCTTTACCTCCCTGGCTCCTATAGTTATGTCTGGATACATACTCACTTATCAGGATTTGGTGCTAGGATCCACATCTGAGGGAGAATATACGTTGCCTTTTTTTTTCACTTAGTATTACAGTTTCTAGTTGCATTCATTTACCTGCAAATTTCATAATTTCATCTTTCTTTACTGTTGAGTAAAACTCCATCATATAAATGAACCATTTCATTATCCACTTGTCAGTTGAGGGACACTTAGGTTGCTTCCATCTCTTAGCTATTATAAAAAAAAGCGGCAACAAAAATGGATGTAAAGCGTCTCTGCAATAGGATGAGTTCTTTGGGTATATGCCAAGGAGTGGTATAACAGGGTCAAATGGTAGGTTCATTTGTTGTTTTTAAATAGGTCTCCACGCTGCTTTCTATAGGGGTTGTACAAGTTTGCAGCCCCGCCAGCGGTGGATGAGTGTTCCCCTCTCCCTACATCCTCTCTAACATTTGGTATCATTTGTTCTCTTGATCTTAGCCAGTCTGACTGGGATAAGATGAAATCTTAAAGTGGCTTTAATTTGCAGTTCCCTAATTACTAGTGATGTTGAACACCTTTTACAATACTTCTTAGCCATCTTTACTTCTTTTGAGCTCTCTGTTCAGCTCCTTAGCCCATCTTTTAATTGGGTTACTTCCTTTCTTGATTCTTTGGTTTTTGAGTTCATTATATAGTCTGGCTGTTAAACCTCTGTCAGATGTGTCACTAGTGAAGATTTTCTCCCATTTTGTGGGTTTTCTCTTCAGTTCCTTGGTTGCCTCCTTTGATGTACAGAAGCTTTTTAGTTTAATGATGTCCCATTTGTTGATTCTTTATCTTGTTTCCTGAGCAATTGATGTCTGGTTTAGAAAATCCTTTCCCACACTTATCTTGTAGGTTTTTCCCGATGTTTTTTTCTAACAGTTTCAGAGCTTCAGGCTTTACATTGAGATCTTTGATCCATTTGGAATTGACTTTTGTGCAGGGTGAAAGATAGGGATTTACTTTCATTCTTCTACAAGTGGAGATCCAGTTTTGCCAGCACCATTTGCTGAACATGCTGTCTTTCCTCCAGTGAATGTTCTTGGCCCCTTTGTCAAATATCAGGTGGCTACTCATATTTGGGTTTCAGTTTTGTTCCATTGATCTATGGCTCTATTTTTGTGCCAGTACCATATTGTTTTTATGACTATAGCTCTGTAGTACAGCTTAAAATCTGGTATAGTAATCCCTCCAGCATTGCTCTTAGTGCTCAGGGTTGTTTTGGCTATCCGAGGTCTTTTTTGCTTCCATATGAATCTTAAGATGTTTTTTTCCAATTCTGTGAAAAAATGTCATGGGGATTTTGATTGGCATTGCATTGAATCTGTAAATGGCTTTTGGTAGGATGGTCATTTTCACAATATAAATTCTTACAATCTATGAGCATGGGAGTTCCTTCCATCTTCTGATGTCTTCTCTTCCTTTAATGATTAAAAATTTTTATTGTACAGGTCCTTAATGTCTTTGGTCAGGTTTGTTCTGAGATATTTATTTATTTATTTATTTATTTATTTATTTATTTTGCAGCCATTGTGAAGGGGAGTGTTTCTATGTACTCTTTCTCTGATTGCTTGTTACTGGTATATAGAAAGGCTACAGACTTTTGTAGATTAATTTTGTAACCTGTCACTTTACTGAATGTGTTAATAATTTCTAGGCATTTTCTGGTGGAATTCTTGGCATCTCTTAGATATAATATCATATTGTCTGCAAAAAGGGATAATTTGATCTCTTCTTTTCCAATTATTACTCCTTTAGTTTCCTTCTCTTGTTTTATTGCTCTTACAGAGTTTCAAGCACTATGTTAAAGAGGGGTTGAGATAGTGGACAGCCTTGTCTGATTCCTGATTTCAATGGGAATGCTTCCAGTTTTTCTCCATTTAGAATGATATTGGCTGTGGGTTTGT
>NW_008359442.1:11713399-11716271 GCF_000622305.1 Nannospalax galili
AATTGAGACAGGGACTCATGTAGCTGTATTAGTCAGGGTTTTCCAAAGAAACAGAACCGGTAGAATGAATATATATGTATAAAGATTTATCAGCTTAGCTCACAGGATAGAGTCCGAGTAGTCCAACAATGGCTGCACCACACTGGAGAGGCTGAGGCTCCATAGTCGCTAAGTCCACAAGGCTGGATGTCTCAGTAGTCCCAATCTGGCGCTGAAGGTCTGACAAATTCCAAAAGATCAGCTAGTCTTCAGTTTACAGCAGCAAGAGAAACTCACCAGTGAGCGAGAAGGCAAGCAGCAAGAAGCCAGGCCTTCTCCTCTTCCGTGGCCTTTTATAAGGGCTGCCATTAGAAGGTAACACCCACATTTAGGGTGTGTCTTCCAGCTTCAGATGATCCAATTAAGAAGATCTCTCTCATTTCAGTTAATCCCAGATCCGGTCAAGTTGACACCCAGGATTAGCCATCACACTATGCTTTTAGATAGCCGTCTATTTCTTTTAGGTTTTCAAATTTAGTAGCATATAGGTTTTTAAAGTATTCCCTTATAATGTTCTGGATCTCTTTGGTGTTTGTTGTGATGTTTTCCCTTTCATCTCTGATTTTGTTGAGTTGAAGGTGCTCTTTCTAGCGGTCTGTCAATCTTGTTTATCTTTTCAAAGAACCAGCTCTTAGATTCATTGATTCTTTGTATTTTCTTTGTTTCTATTTCATTAATTTCTGCTCTGATTTTTGTTATTTCTTCTTGTCTGCTGGGTTTGGGTTTCATTTGCGGTTGCTTTTCAAGTGTCTTGAGTTGCTTGAGCTGCAGTGTTAGGTCACTTATTGGGCTCTTTCTAATTTTTTAATGTAGGCACTTAGAGCTATAAAGTTTCCTCTTAGGACTGCTTTTAAAGTGTCCCAGGGGTTTTGCTGTATTGTATTATCCTTTTCATTTAGTTCCAGGAATATTTTTATATCTTTCTTAACTTTTCCTTTGACCCATTCATCATTCAGGAGTGTGTTGTTTAATCTCCACGTGTTCATGTAGTTACTGGGGTTTCTTCTGGTGTTGATTTTAAGCTTTATTGCATTGTGATCTGATAGAATGCATGGAATTATTTCAATCTTCTTGTATTTGTTGAGGTTTGTTTTGTGTCCCAGTATATGGTTGATTTTGGAAAAGGTTCCATGGGGCACTGAATAGAAAGTATATTCTTTGGTGCTTGGGTGGAATACTTGGGAGATGTCTGTTAGATCCATTTGATGTATGGTATTTTTAAATTCAGATGTCTCTCTGTTAATTCTCTGTCCTATTGACCTATCTAATGGCAACAATGGGGTATTGAAGTCCCCTGCTATTAATGAGTTGGGATTAATCTGGGTCTTAAAGTCCTTTAGGACTGTTTTTATGAAGTTGGGTGCACCAGAGTTTGGTGAATATATGTTCATGATTGAAATATCTTCTTGGTTTATTCTTTCTTTGATCAGAATGACGTGGCCCTCTTTATCTTCTGATTAGTTTTAAAGTCTATTTTATCAGATATTAGAATTGCAATGCCTGTTTTTTCTTAGTTCCATTCGCTTGGTATATTTTTTCCATCCTTTCACCTTAAGGTAGTGCCTGTTCTTGAAAGTGAGATGAGTTTCTTGAAGACGACAAAAAGATGGGTTTTGTTTCTTAATCCATTCAACTAGTCGGTCTCTTTTGACTGGGGAGTTCAGTTTGTTGATATTTAAAGTTATTAATGAAAGATGTGTATTGAATCCTGTCATTTTTATTTCTGTTCACATTCTTGGTATAGCTGAGCATTTCCACACTTATACCTTCATTGAGTTTCTTTCTATAACCCCTTGGGTATAGTCATTCCTTTCTTCAGCTCTTTGTATTGCTTCAAGGGCTGGTTTTGTGGACATGAAGTCTTTCAGCGTATTTATGTCACAGAAGATTTTTCTTTCCCCTTCGACTATAATAGACATTTTGGCTGGGTAAAGTAATATGGGTTGGCATATGTGGTCATTTAAAACTGAGAATACTTTGGCCCAGGCTCTTCTGATTTTCATAGTTTGCACTGAAAAGTCAGCTATAATCCTGATGGGTTTTCTTTTATATGTGACTTGTTGTTTTTCTTTTGCAGCTTTCAGTATTGTCTCTTTGTTTTGTAGGTTTAGTGTTTTTACTATGATGTGCTGTGGAGAGTTTCTTTTCTGGTCCTGTCTGTTTGGTGTTCTATATGCTTCTTGTATTTGTATGGGCATGTCTTTCTTTAATTTTGGAAAATTTTCTTCCACGATTCTGTTGAAGATATGGTCTATGCCATTATCTTGGGATTCTTCTCCTTCCTGTATGCCTACAATTCATATGTTTGATCTATTTTATGGTGTCACACAATTTCTGTATTATCCATTCTTGTGTTTTCTTAACTTTTTCATAATCTTTGCTTGAGTGGTCTAGATCATCCACTTTATCTTCCAGTCTTGATACTCTGTTTTCCGTTTTGTTCATCCTATTGGTGAGGCTTTCTCCTGTCATTTCTAATTGGCTTACTGAGTGTTTCACTTCCTTCTTCATTTCAGCCTGAGTAGTCTTCAATATTTCTAATTCTTTTCCTTTGATTTGTTTGTGTGTTCTTAAAATTCACTGAATTCTTTTATTATGTTTAAAATAATAAGTTCTTTTGAGTTCCATGTCCTGCATTATCTCTAGGGGGTTTTCACTGTCCTCCTCTAGAGGACTATTGGTACTTGGTGGGGATATATTATTTTGGTTTTTCATGTTATTTTTTTTTTCTGTGACTTTGACATGCAGATTTCTTTTGTACTTTCTGATTCTTGTGTGAGATTCGAGTCTTCCATTGATAAGTTTACATCTTCTTTTTTTACACTTTATGTGC
>NW_008359442.1:11716305-11733180 GCF_000622305.1 Nannospalax galili
TGTCTAGGCTTCAGGTTCTCTCCTTTGATTTTATATTGGAGTGGTCAAATTGCTTTCATCTTCAGGAGTTCCCACAGAGCCCCAAGTCAGATGAGGATCAGATGCTCTCAGGCTTTCTCCTAAGGTCTGGATCCCTCCAGGAAAGAAGCCGTGCTCAGGAATTTGGGTGCTGGGCTGGATTGGGAGCAGGGCCCAGGAACGTCGCTGGTCTCAAGAATCTGGTGGCTGTGCCACCCAGGGATGCAAAGGGAGATGGGGGTGGGAAGAGGTCCTGTAGGCTCCTGGGGACTGCTGGGAGGAACTGGGTTGGTCTGAATGCAAAGGATCAGGAAGCAGTGGGGAGTCTGGGCCAAGAGGTCGGTCCAGGGGTCTGGGGTGCCAAGATAAGAAATGGGCCAGTACCCAGGCTAGAAGGGGAGCTGGGAGGGTGAATGAGGCTGGGGGAGTCAAGGCACTGTGGGCGCAGTGTGACCCACCCAGGAAGCTGGTGGCTGAGCCACCCAGGGAGGCAAAGGTCTCTTGATTCTTTTGATAACAGCTTTATTAAAAATTATTCACATAGCATTCACTTCACCCATTTAGAGTATACAATTCAAAGGTTTTTAGTATATTCATAGGGTTGTACAAGCAGTTATCACCCTAGTTTCAGAATATTTCATCACCTGGAGGGAAACCATGTACCTGTTAGCTGTCATCCTACAGTCTCCCTCTTCCCACAATCCTAGGCAATAATTAATACATTTTCTATCTATCATCTATCTATCTATCTATCTATCATCTATCATCTATCTATCTATCATCTGTCTATCATCTATCTATCTATCTCTATCGATCTATCTATCTACCTATCTACCTACCTACCATCTATCATCCATCTACCCATCCACCTATCATCTATCTACATTTATCTGTCCATCCATATATCTATCATCTATCAATCAATCTACCCACTTACTCTGGATATTTCATATAAATGGTATCATACAATACGTGGCCTTTTGTGTCTGGCTTCTTTGATTTAGCATGATGTTTTTGGCATTCATTCATATTGTAGTAGGATTAAGTCTTGATTTCTCTTTATTATGGAATAATATATAGATGGCCTATATTTTATTACCCATCTGTCAGGCGATAGACATTTTAATTGCTTCTATAGCTTTCCTGAACCATCCTGTGAACATAGTGCATTGTATGTTAGTAGTGCACAGCATACACTTGTCTGCTGAGTTGCCTTGTGGGCTTCCCCTCCCAGCAAGGCCCTGCTGTGATTTCCATTGGCATCATTATCAATACTTCATCTTTCACCATGATAGAACAGGATTGTTTTCTCCTAAGAAATGTGGAAACAGCTCTTTCCTTGCATAGGGCTTATGTGGTCATAGGTACCTCTACATTCTCTTTTTTCCCCATGTTTTGGAAACTTCCTTGTTTAGGTTCATTTCTATTTCTTTCTCCATAGCATAGGTGGGAACAGATGCCATGATATCTCCTCTATGAGCTGTTGTGGAGTTCAGGTAGCAGCTCATGTAAAGGAAATTCTACCCTCGCATCACTCAGAGCTCTTGGTTGCAAGTGACAGAAAACCAAACCAAAGTTTGGAAAAGTAGAAAGCTCAGGGATGTCTCATTTCTGGTGGATCTGGGGCTTAAGTCATTTCATGACTCACATTCTCTCTCCTCTGCCTCCTACTTCCTTTCTCCAGCTCTTCACACACACACACACACACACACACACACACACACACACACACACATATATATATATAATTTGTTTCATTCTCAGGTAGGCTTTCCTTAGGTGAAATGAGGTGGCTACCAGCAGCTCTGCTCATCCATTCTCACAGCTTAGTACCTGATCCAAAGACAGTTTATCTTTCTTATGAGCTCCAGCAGAAGACCTAGGTTTGAGATTATAAGCCAGGCTTAGACCGTGTGTCTACACTAGATCCCATCAATTTTGCCAGAAGACAGAATCTTCTTGATTGGTCAATCTTACACCCATTTTTTTTTTTGGCCTGGAAATTAACTCATCTGAACCTGTTACAATTTGAATGTGAAATGTTCCTCACAGGCTCATGTGTTTAAACACTTGGTATCCAACTGGTGATACTGTTTGTGGGGAGGCTGTGGAGCATTTGGGAAGGGTTCCTACTTAACTAGTTGAAATAGGCCACTAGGAGTGGGTCTTGAAGTTTGTAGACCAGTCTGACTTTTGGCACAAGTTCTCTTTTCTTCCTGGTTGGTACCATGTGAGAATTTGCTGCTGCAAGCTCCTTCCACCATTGACTGACTGTATGGATTACTTTTCTTGTTGCTGTTTGCAGATACCTGATAAAAAGCAACTTAAAAGAGGAAATGTCTATTTTGGCTCACAGTTCAGAGGAATAGAGTCCATCCTGATAGGGACGGCAATGGTGACTGGGGTGTGAGGTGGTCGGCCACATTTCATCCTCAGTCAGGAAGTGGAGAGAGATGAGCGCTACTATTCAGCAGACTCCCCCAATTTACTCCTTTTTATTCAGGCTAGGACCCTAGCTCATGAATGGTGCCACCCACACGCAAGGTAAGTCTTCCATCCTTAGTTAAACCTATCTGGAAACTCCCTTAAAGACAACCATAGGCACATCTAGGTGATTCCAAATCCAGTCATGTTGACAGTAAAGATTAACCATCACCCCAAGCCACTCCAGCCACCACACCTTCTCTGCCTTGATGGTCTGTATCTCCTTCACTGTGAGCCAAAATAAATCCATCTTCCCTTAAGTGGCTCTGTCAGGTACTCAGTAACAGCCACAAGAAAAGTAACTATTCGAGTCAACTTACCTGAACATCATGAGGAAGAATATCAAGAGAAAATGAATCTTGGATAAACCTATAGCAATGGCCAGTGGAGCCATCCTGAGAACTGGCCTATCTAGGGTCGGTCTCACCAGTGTATCTTAAAGTTCTGGTATGGACAGTCCTAGGCTGAAGCTGAAATTTTCTGCTGCATATGATGATATCTTCCTTCTGAGAGCCTAAAAGTTGATTGCCAAGACATTACATCTCCTAATGAGGATTTATAATTAAACACGAACTGGCCTTAGTCCAAGAAACACTGTTCAAACAGTGGTCTATTCATACGCTTTATGGCAGGAAAGTGCAGAAAATATTTTGAATCCAAGGGCTCTTTTGGACACCCAGAGATTCACTAAGATGATGCTCATTCATCTTATCCATTTTTAACATCCAGTCTTCTTGACTTGATTTTGTAGGAACTGATTCATGCTAAGGGCTGAGCAGAATTGGGTGGGGGAGCGGGGAGGATTTGTTGTAGGCAGCAGTACAATGCAGCTCTTTCCCAGGTCCTCCTCACTTCTCCTCCCCCTTTCCTTGTTCCTTTGTTACCATGGCAATGAATGATGCTCCTTCCACTCCTTCCTCTCCTCCTCCTCTCTAGCTCTTTGGTCCCCAGACACCACCAATTTTTGACCAACTTCACAGAGCTGTTGCCAGTCTCTCCTCCCTCAGCCCAGGACCCCAGCTTCTCTTTCTTTTCATCCTCCTCTCCTAACACCTCCCACCTCTGCTCTCCCTTCTTCCCAAGCCTCTGAATTAAGCTTTCCTTAATCTTGATCTAGGCTTTAGTTAAATTCCCATCTCCAAGAAGTTGTATGAAAATTAAATTTTTTGCCACTCTAACCTGATTTGAAATGCATTAAGAAATCTGTCTCTTGGAACACCTCAAGGTGAGGCAATTTGGGGAGGGAGGAAGCATCCCTTTCTGCTGCTGCTGTGGAGCTTAAACATTGTTAGGGAGTGAATCACATTCTATTTTTGTATTAGGAGTGCTTCTGTTTGATGAAATCCCCCAGCATGTCTCTGAGGGAAACAGAGAGTCTATCCTAAAGGAAGTAATATCTCAAGTTCAGAAACTGTGAGATGCTGCCCCAAAGACTTTTGTTAGGGCCATAGAGTGGCTAAAGAAAAATGGAACTGGCATTTGAAAGCCAGCAGGTATTAGATGAAAGTCTGAATTTCTAGCTGCCCTGGACTTGGGCATGGGGTGTACAACTCCACATGGAGAAGGAAGGGAGTAGGTATGTTTGCTTTACTGATGTTTCCTTTTCTGCCAGTGCATCTGGTCAGCTTCCTTCATTTACCTGAACCATCTGGGCACCCCTGGCATCCAAGCATCTGGATCCTTTCTCTAACTATTCTATTTTGATAATCAGGATTGTCTTTCGGCATGTCTGTGTGGTGTGTTTGTATGGTATATGGGTGTGGTATGTATGTTGCGTATTTGTGTGAGGTGTGTGTTTATGTGGTGTGTGTAAAATGTCTGTGTATGGTGTATGTGTGATGTGTGTATAGTTTGTGTGTGGTATGTGTGTGGTGTGTGTATGGTGTATATGTGATACATGTGAGTGGTATGTGTATATGGTGTGTGGAGGTACATATGTGCTGTATGTGGTATATGTTTGTGGTGTGTGTCTGTATGTGGTGTATGTGTGTCCTGTGTGGTGTGTATGTGTATTATGTGGTATTATTTGTGATGTATGTGGTGTATGTCTGTCATGTGTGGTGTGTATGTGCGATATGTGTGTGTGTGTGTGTGTGTGTGTATGGCATGTGTATATTTTGCTTATGGGGCGTCTGGAGGAGTTCTTTTGAAGTTAGCTAAACATTGCATAGCAGGTAAGCTTTCTGCCACACACAGTGCATCCACAGTCTTTCAACTGAATCTCATTCTTTTCCAAGAACCAACTTAAGCCAGCTCAAATAACAGGCACTTTTATCTGTGTGAAAATACATAAATTGCCAGAAGGGAAAGTGACTTTGAGTAGACTTGGATTTCTCTTTCTTCAGTCTCTTCTCCCCTCTATCACACACCTGCTTCTGTCTAGGAATGGGCCATGACATCCTTGTGTCCTGAATAGGAGTCATGTGTGACTGATTGAAGAGGGAAGGCCATGAGGCTTCCAGGTATGGACTTGTAGACCTGACTAGGGGGCCTTACAGAGGATATGGGGTCCTGAGGAAGTTACTAGGGCCTTTGAATACAGCTCTTCTGCCACTCAAGAAAGTGGCTCCAGTGAGGATTTACCTTCCATCCCCTCTCAAGAACATATTCCCCCTCAGCCTTTAATGAGGGGAAATGAGAATAATTGGAAGCAGAATCGTGGCACTGCTCCCCTATGTGTACAGGTATGGGTTATGAGACTGCATGGTATCACTCGAAATATGCTAACAGTCCTCTTTGCATATATGATCAAAGAAGCTCTGAATCTTTATCACCTCCAAGGAGGCAGCAGACTGCTTTCCTTCAAGTCAATCTTCAGCTCCTTGCCACTCGTATTCTGTGCCGCCCTCTGACCAAGCTCAGATACTTCTGACCCTATGTGCTTATTCCTCTGTACTATGGGTGATAGTTTGAATTAGTCTCCCACTCCAAATCCAGAATGTAATCTTATTGGGGTTAGGACTTTTAGGGATTTCTGTTTGTGGGTGTAGGTGTGTATACATGTTTGTGTATATGTGGAGGTCAGAGGTCAGCCTTGGGTCATGTTCCTCAGGAGCCATCCACCTTGTTTTTTTTTTATCTTTTTGAAACAGGGTCTCCCTGTAGCCCCAGCTGTCCTGGAACTCACTATGTAGACCAGGCTGGCCTTGAACGCACAGAGATCTGCCTGCCTCTGCCTCCCTTGTGCTGGGATCAATGGTGTGTGCCACCACTCCCGATCACCTTGTTTTTGTAAGATAATTTCTCATAGTTGCCTGGAGCTTGTTGATTAGGTTAGGCTGGTGGCCAATGGACCCCCAAAGATCCACTTGCTTCTACCTCCCCAGTTCTGTGATTACAAGCATGTGCCACCATATTTTGCTTTTTTGTTATGTGGGTTCTGGGGATTCAACATAGGTCCTCCCACTTACAAGGCAAGTGTTTTAATGATTCAGCAATCTCTCCAGCCCCTGAAGTTGGGCTTTTAAAGAAATAATTAAGATGAGGCCTCAGTCCAATCTGAATGGTGTCCTTATGTGAAAAGGATTATAGTGTAGTTTCCTTCAAGCTGAACATGTCCATCATCATGTTAAGGCAAAGTAGTTGTGAGGACCCACCCAGGCCCTTTATGAGATCAGGCCTTTCAACATGCCCCTGTGGAGGATCACAAGGTCTTCAGGACATCCCCAGGAGGCCCTGCCTCTCCCTGATTACATCAGAGGTTGAACAATGCTGGAGTGTGACTTCTTAGTGGTATACCTGATCATAAGTCATCCCGGGAATTTCTGATGGAGGCCGAGTAGCTGTCTTTGAGGTATCCATGCTCATATAAGAAACCCTAAAAAACTCACTGGTTCACCAAGCTGGACTTGAATGGAATTCTTTCTTTAGTTTGCCAGTACCCTATCTGGGATTAGATATTTCATTATGACTTTCCAGGAAAAGTCATGCAGTAGGATATTTGGGCACACAAAGAGACACCTTTTCACAGAGGAAAGGTCATCTGCAAACCAAGGGGAAGGATATCAGAGCAGCTGACACCTTGGCCTTGGTCTTCTGCCTTCCAGAACTGCATGAAAAAAATGTATGTTGTTTAAGCCATGTAGTCTGTGATATTTGTTGTGGCAACCCAAACAGCCTAACACTTGAGAATGGTGACAGTGCTCCTTCCTGAGGTGGCCACGGGATGACCAATCTAACAGAGTGTACCAGACAGGGAGAACATAACGTGTTTGGTCAAGGCGAGCACCCTTCTCCCTAAAAGAAGCCTTCACAGAGTCCTTGGGCTCCCAGGACCTTTCTTAGTCTGCCCCTTGTCCTCCTCCTTTTGTTCTTTGGTCTTGTGGATTCATCAGTGGGCACAGCAATAGGGTGGTAGGGACAGCAATGGGGTGGTATGTGCAACCACACTGTTCATTACTCTCAAATCTCCAGTGTCCAAAGCCACAGCAGAGTTGCTCAGAGAGGAGCTGCCCATGATGCAAGCAAAGTGCCAGGCACCAGCCCTTCCTGGGTGGCAGAAGCTCCTGACACCCCCCCTTCCAGCAAGGCCCCCTTTCTCAGTACATTCAGCAAGCCTTCCTGGTGGCTGACTTCCAAGCTTGGCCTTCTTTCTGGCCCAGGACTGTACAAAGGCCCCTTTGATGAAAAGTTTGAGGCAAAGTGACTGCGTCATCTGACACAAGAGGTTTGAGAGGGGGGAAAAGTATAGCTTTTTTTCTATTTTTGGACTTTCTAGTCCAGAGAAAGGGTTAGCTGAACGGGGTAGGGAGTGGAAGCCAAAGGGAGAGGAAACACTCCCATGTTGGGAGACCTTGAGGCCTTTGTGAACCCTGCAACATGTGACTAAGAGCATGCGATGTGACCTGCTTACTAAGAGGTACATCCTGCCCACTCTGCTCCCAGAGCTGGAATGTACATGAAACTACTCACCTTGGACACCAGACTCAGTATCTCCAACCTCTAGGTCTATTCAAATGCACAGAATACATTCCCTCCCTCTTGCTGACAGAGGCCAAGGACAGTCTCCTCTCAGGATGGGATTTGAGAGGCACCATGAAAGCCCTAGATCTCAAGGTCATCTTCATCCACTGCCAGGGCTGACTTCATGGGCATGCCACCAGGAAGGTGTTAAGAATCCTGTACCCGCTGTAGTGCTTTTTTGTCAATATCTGGGAATTTTCAATTTTATTATTGTTGTATGTGCAGATGCAGATGGATGCAGGTGCATGTGGAGATCAGAAGACAACCTTGGGCATCATTCCTCAGGTGCCATCTACCTTGTTTTCTCTCTCTCTCTTTCTTTGGATTCAAGGTATCACTATGGAGCCCTGGATGGCCTGGAACTTGCTATGTAGACCAGGCTGACCTCAAACTCACAGAAATCCACCTGCTTCTGACTCCCGAATGCCAGGATTAAAGGTGAGCACTACCATGCCCAACCTTTTCTCTTTTTTGGAGACAGGGTCTCTCACTAGCTGGAAACTCTTCAAGTAGGCTAGGGTGCTTGGGCAGAGTCCCAGGGATCTTCCTAACTCCTCCCCAAGTGAGCCTGTCTTTACATTGGTTCTGGGGAATGAACTTTATGCACTATCTCCCCAGCCCTTGGAATTGTTTTTGAATGTGGGTCCCTGCACTGTCCTTTCACATGAACTCACAAATTCTGGAGTCTGTCCTCACCACCCTCAGGTCTGGAATTCAGGTGGGCATCATTTCTCTCCTGCTCACCTCCTGCCAGGACCATTCACCTGTTCAGCTCTGCCTTCCCGCTAGGCTTTAGCCTCATGATCACACTAATCACAACTTTGTGAGAGGATGAATCCTGACTGGATTTGCCCAGTGATATTCTTCTGTGCTCTCTGAGAAACAAGAATACCTTTCTTCTTACACTATCTGTGATGCCCTCCTACTCACGTGTGAGAAACTTGCAGGTCCGAAGCCCATCCCTCCCCTCTCAGAGCCCACAAAGCCCTCAGAGGGTGCTTAATAAATACTAATGAACCTGCAGCTGCTGCTCCTTTGGCTAATTAAATCTAAATAAGTCAGACTTTAAATTATGCAACAAGGCTTGGCCAAAACAGCTTTAAAATGTGGGAGTCCTAGCTTGTCTGCTGTGCCCTGTGGAAAAAAAATCCCATCTTTTAATCATGCTTAACCTTCCTGAAGGAACAGTGGCAAGCTTTAAATAATGAATGAATGGATATGAGCAAGATTTCCCCAATGCCACCCACAGG
This sequence comes from Nannospalax galili, assembly GCF_000622305.1. Lineage (NCBI taxonomy): Eukaryota > Metazoa > Chordata > Mammalia > Rodentia > Spalacidae > Nannospalax > Nannospalax galili. The sequence continues at coordinate 11,725,020 of NW_008359442.1, forward strand.
AGACAGATCAAAAACAGGAGAGAGACAGATGCAGGCCTAGGGGGATTCTAGAACTTTTTGGTAATTCCTGGGGTGCCGGATAAAATTATTTGGCTCCTCAGCAACCCACAGCAAAGACTGGTGAAGAGCAGAGGGGGAGAGGGACAGGTATGTACCTCCAGCTTCAACGCTCTGTGGTCATGTGACCAGTTCCTGCTGGCCCTTGCCTGTTGCCAGGTGTTGATGTAGACTCACAGTAATTCTAAGATTCACACTTGGTTCTTCTCCTTGCCTCCTTGCCTATCTCCCCCTTATCCCTCTGGAATGCCCTCCAGGCCAAGAGCAGGATCCACAGAACTGAGTTTTAGCCCCTGAGTCAGTAGGCCTGGGCTGGGACTCAGGATTCCTAAGGTTCTTCCTAGGCCTGACTGATGCTGTTGGTCCACAGATCCTGGCTTCACATTAGAATCAGCTGTGGCACATTTAGGGCTCAAAAGTCACCTCCAGACATAATCTCAAACCAGACATTAGGCTTTGGGTCTTTTTTGTACTGTTTCTAGGTAATCTTCAGGGCACCCAAACGAAGGAAACCTGGGAAACTTAACTGACTTGCTTGCAATCACCTGTTGAACAGAGATAAAGACTGACATGGCAGAGGAAGTGGCCTTTAGAACCATGCCTGTGGCTCTGCTCCTCCCTGAAGATGACAGTGGTCTCCCAGCTCTAGGCTGTCCCTGGTCTTGGGGTTGGCAATCTATGGGAGTCCATCTGGGGAGCAGGCAAGATTTATTGTTGTTTTTCTCCTGAGGCCTGCCTGAAATATTAGTGCTTCATTATTTGGGATCACACAGTGTGATCTTAGTAAGGCGCTCCTTCTCCGAGACAATCTTTAGCAACTGGGTGTAGGACCAAGGATTAGATCCTCTGGCTTGCAATGGGCTGTGTTCTATGAGATCTGCAGTCAGGACAGGGAGAGACTCTAGACTCTGACATGCTTCCTCTTGCCGTTTGGGAAGGCACACAGCACTGATCTTGGTGCCCTTCTGAGTCCACAGGCAGCATTGCTTCCCTGGGCCAGTGGAGGTCAGGAGGGACAGAAGGCAGAGCAGCTCTAGGTGGGTGTGTGTCCAGGGAAAACCATGACCTTCCTGTTGTGGTATGTGGTTGTGGCCTGTGGTGCTTTTTCTCAAAGCAGACACAGTAGCAGGCCAGGCCCAGACTGGCTGCTGCTATACTCTACCTGCCTGCCTCATCCCACTGAGGTGTCTGGCTCAGCAGCTCCAGCCTTCCAAAGCAGGAATGACAGGCAGTTATAGGCTTATTCAATATCTCACCCCAACCCTAACTCCAACCTATCAAAATCCTTATTTTGTCTAAGGCGCAACAGTAAAAAACTTACCACCTTAGGTGCCCTGCTCTTAGATGTACCCACATGACCATGTCTGACCAATGAGATAGAATGAGCCTCTTGGGTGGGGCTTCTTGGAAAGGCTTTAAAAGGCAGCCCTTCTGCTCTGCCTGTTCTTGACCTGGAGCTGTGGGCTCAGTGCTCATAGCTGTGGTAGCCATCATGGAATAATGGGGTCGAAGGACATGGGGTGAGAGTTGAAAGCTTTTGCTGTAAGAATAATGGAGCCAAGAGCAGTCCGACTCCATAGCAGTTTCACCAACCCTGACTCTCCAACTTCTTGGTATGTTAGAGAGACCTCTATTTGGCTAAGCCATTCTAGTTCCATTTCTTTTACAGCTGAATGCAATCCTCAGACCCAGGACCTCCAAAAGAATGTTTCTCAACTAGAAATGGGACGGGCAGGTCAAGACAAGACATGGTCTGCAGAAGTTAGGATGAGAGGAAGCTTTTCTCTTGCCACTTTTCACTATTCCACTTTACGAACTTCAGTGATTCCCTGTTTCCCAAAGGATTGTTTATATCCCCCAGATCAACATTCAAGGCTACTAAACTAGGCCTGAAGCCAATTTTCCAGCCAGCATATTAGTCTTTATGCCATCCATCTGAGCAAGAGGGCCCTTGCCTTCTGCATAGAGGATGTGCGCCCACTCTGATCTTCATTTGTGTGAGTTCTCTCCTCACTTTATCCTTCCAGGCTTACTGACCCTCAGACGATGTTCTCCAGAAAGCCTTGTAGGAGTCTTCAAGGAATCTAGCCAACTCTTCTGGCAACCTCCTTCATAAATGAGGTCTCTATGCTGTAAGTACTTTTGTATGTCCATTGTTAAATCCACCTCTCCAGGCAGGATTGTGGGAACCTGGGTAGTGTGTACACTTTGGAGTAAGACTCTCTGATCCTGAAGTTCTCTGTGAACTGGAACTAATATGCATCTCTATCGCTCTAGGGTTTTGGCAAGCTGGCGTCTCTGAGCATTGAGCCAAGTTCTTGGCATTGGAGACTCAGAAAGTGCTGATGTGTTGACTTGTTGCTAGGGTGGTCACCATTTAGCTGTGCCCTTTCCCTGTCCTTGCCAGCTGTCTCTTTTCTGATCTTTCTGCTTTACATTTCAACTAGGAGACTCTTCCGAAGCTTGAAGAGTTATTATCTTGGTTATTATCTTCCTAAGGGCAGGTCTTAGACCCCTGGCATTGGTCTTCAAAGAGGGATGGCAGAGGGAAGGAAAGAGGTCATGCCCATAGCTCAGGTGTGTCATGCTAATTAACTACTCAAGGGAATTAATCTTTGAAGATGTTTAAGGAAGATGAAAACATTGAAGCCCAGTTTTACTGGGCAACAGGAAGATTGATAGAATGGTCTCAGAGCACTTTTAAAGCAAATTCCTACTTCTGTCTGCCATAACCAGACAAAAAAGTGGGACCGAACTCTGTGCTATCCTAATTTCCTTACCTCAGTCTCACACCAGAATCCTGGATCAAATAAATGATCCTGAGAATTGACCCATAGCAAGACATCCCATCACTGCAAGTTTAATGAGACATGACAGTTTTACCATTTCCAAGTTATAAGTGCCTGCCACACACAGCTATCGGGGATGGATGCACTGGGTTGGGTGGAAAATGAGAAGTCACCATGGATATAAATGGCACGTTAATATATCCTGACAGTCAGGCCCCGAGACGGTCTTCTCTGTTTCACACGGTTTCACTGAGCATCACTCACAGAGCCTAGTCAGACAGAAACATTCTTTTGTCCTTCTTAAGGCAATACCCTGTGCCAGGGAAGAGTCAATATAGACTTCACTGAGTGTACAGCTGCACCCCGGCTCACTGACTGCCACATTAGCCCTTCATTGGCCAATGGTGGCCATCTTTGCTGCTTGGGCCTGTGGGAGCAGGGCAGCCGACAGTCTATGATGAGGGATGTTGGAGAAGGGGGATGGCAAATGGGGCGAGTTGAACTCCTTATATACACGGAGGAATTTTATTTGGGGGTTCCCCTTGAGCGCTCTTGTATTCAGCCTTCCTTTTGCTTCATCGTGTGTGTTTATCTGGAAAGTGTGAACATCATTACCATGGATAGGTATTTGCTTTGGTCTGTATAAGTCAGTATGCTTGTTTCTGGATTAGCTATTCTACATTTTTGAGTATGTGTGCTTGGCCTGGAAGTTGGGAATGTGACTGTGTGTGTGTGTGTGTGTGTGTGTGTACGAGATATTCTTTCTCCTAATCTTTTAGGAGAGGAGACTCACTCATGTTGAGTCTCTCCTCCTTTCTGGTCCTTGAAAGTGTGTCCCCTGCCTTACCAAGGGGTGCTCTGGCTGCTTTGGGATAGAGGTATCCCTTCCCACAGTTCTTGGAGGCCTATCCCAAGTTCCCTGGGTGTCGGTGTTTCTCCCTTTTAGTCAGTTGGCTCCAAGCTTGCATAGCCAGGTGTGTTCTGTTCTGCTCAGGCCTAGTGCTGAGTGCTGATACCCTGGCATCTTTGTATAGCTGAGGAAGGCTCTGGAGCCTGGACTCCCATGAGCTTCCTATTGCTATTTGTGCTGGATAGCTTTAGTGTCAACTTGACATACCTGGGTTGAGGGAGCCTCAATTGGGGAATTGCCTCCTTTGGACTGCCTGTGGCCATGTCCGTGGGGCACCTTCTTGATTGTTGAGTGATGTGGCCCACTGTGGGTGGTGCCATCCCTGGGCAGGTGGGCCTGTGTTGCATAAGAAAGCAGGCTGAGCAGGGACCAAGGGAGCAAGTCAGTAAGCAGCAATCCTCCATGGCCCATGCTCCAGCTCCTGCCTCCAGGTTGCTGCCCTGAGTTCGTACCTTGGGCTCCCTGATGAACTGTGACCTGGGAGATGTAGTACAAACCCTTTCCTCCCCAAGTTGGTAGTGGTCAGTGTGTTTTATCACAGCAATGGAAAAACAAACTAGGACACTGCTGTAACCAATTACCACAAACTTAGTGACTTAAAGTAACACAGATTTTACCTCTTATAATTCTGGAGTTCAGAAGTCTAAAATGAGTTGGCAGGGCTGCTTGCTTCTGGAAGCCCTAGGTGAGAGTCCATATTCTTGCTTTTTTCAACCTCTAGAAACTGCCTGCATTCCTTCCCTTGTGGCCCTGAATCACTCTGACCCTGGAGGGTGACTCTCTACACCTGTTATGATATTGGAGCCACCTGTGTAAGATCAATTCCCTGTGTCAAAGTTCTTAAGCATATCTCAGAGTTGTCCATGTGGGCATGAAAGGATGAAGATGTTCTAAACTAAGAGGCACTTGTGCCCCTCCTTTTAGCTACCAGACTATTAAATTTCCCTAGGAGTCTCATGCTGGGAGGAGAAGGGCAGAAGTCTGGTAGCAGTCAAAGAGCTTGTCTTCTGGAAAGAAATTATATACAGTTCTAACAATGTGTCTGACCACCTTACAGGAGAGACTGGAGCTGATGATTGGGCAGGACCACACCTCGACAGCTTAGTTATGCATACCCCCGGCCCTCTATTTGAACCAAAACCTTATGTTAGAACCCTAAAGATGGACTTGGGGGGTGTCACTGGACATCTTCATTTGTTCTTTCCAATGTGGCTACATGACATAAATCTTCTCTACTTTCACTATTACTTGTTTGTTTAATTTGTTTATTGAGAACAGGTGGTCAAGCCTAGCTCTGGTCCTAATAGTTCAGGTAACAGTTTCTTTTGCTATTTAAGGTGACATATTCATAATTCTTGGGACTGGGACAAGGGCATCTTTGTGGAGGAAGGGGCTCTCCTCAGTCCTACCATAGGTTCCTCACAACTTAAAAAAAATCTGTGTGAACATGAGTAGATGTGGTAGGACCCAAACTAGCTCAGTCATGTGGTTTTGCGATTCTAGAAAGGTTTTCTAAAAGTCCTTCCTCTCTGAAGATCTCTCTCCTTAAGTTCCTGACTTCTGAAATCCTTCCTTAGGGTCTAGGCCTGGTCATCCATAGGGATAAGTTGGGTCAGGGTAAGGAGCTTGAATGTGAAGCTTCACACTCAGGTATCAGTAGAAGGCAGCTGAGCCTTTCAGCGAGGTTCCAATGGGAAGGGGGCGGGGGAATGTGACTCACAGGTCACATTCCCAGTGATGGAGAAAGCAAAAGCACTTGGAAGTAGGACCACAAGGTTTTAATCAAACACAGCAAGATGGCCGCAAGGCAGAACAGGTAATGCTTGGAGAACAGAAAGAAGACCATCTCCTTGCCGACATAGATGATATGTATAAAGATGAAGCAGTACAGGAACATGGTGAACTGATTCTGGGGGAGCAGTAGGTCCTGGAGGCCTCCAGAGAACTGTTGAAGAAGGAAGACAGAAGAGTTGGTAATGCCACAGGCAGATCTGGATTCAGTCCTGCTCTGTCCCTTCCTGAAGGTGATCTCAAACAGGTTATTGGTCTCATATAAGAGCAATAATACCCCTTCCCAAGGTCATGAGGAAGAAGAGGGAGAAAAATGAAGAGAATCCTAGTGGGGTCACTGGCACATAGACCTCATTCACTTTTGCATCTTGAGCCTGTTTTCTCTCCTGATTGGGATACCAGGCCAGCCCATTCCTTCCTCCTGCTGTCCCATCTTGCCCTGTGGAGATAACCTATGTGATCAATTTCTCTAGGACGCCAAGGTTCTCAGATCTGGACTTTGGTTCTTGGAAGTTCTTTGAATATTGTGTCCTGACCACCTAGTTTTCTGGACAGTGGCACAATGAAAGAGCATCCCTTGGGTACAAAGACTCCTGGGGGCCTGGCACATGTCACATGCTCTGGCCATGATTCTTCAGCCTGGAGTTCACTCATTCCTGAGGCAGGTGTGAAGAGTGATATGCTAACTCCAGAGGACATTGAGCTTGGAGACTGGTCTGTCAGTTGCTCTTTCTTGGAGTCTATATAACTGGGTTCAGACAGACCCCATTTTAATTGCGTAAATGCATCAATAAGGCAAAATCTGCTATAAACATTTCATTTTGAGTTAAGGAATTTGCCATGGTTTCATCTTTAAAACATTTGAAAAATTATGCCATATTCTAAAATTCAGTCAAATGGCAGGGGCTGAGATGCCCTAAACTATCGAGAAATACTAGTTTAGGTATTTTTAGTAAAAATGAAATTTATCCATCCATCTTCCCTTTTTCCTTCCCTCCATTCTTTCCATCCACCCAGAGAAGTAGGGGAGCTCCAAAATCAAGCCACTCCTCCTCCTCTTTAGTAAACACACTGTAAGTAGAACACTTTTGTAAACTATACCCAAAGGCCCAGGTCTTGAACATGCTATTGCTGAAACAGCTACAGAAAATGGGAAGGCAACTAAATAAAACTAAGGGTCAGGAAATGACTTCAGGTCACTGACTCTGAGATGAACGGCAAGGAAGGCAGGAGAGCAGAGGCAGAAGCCCAGCATCCCCCAGAAGAGTCGTGCTCTGAGACTGCAGCTCTGCCATGCTCTGCAGCTCGCATGTGTTTTCAGTCTGAAATGCTGAAGGGGGCAGTCATGATACATAAACATGCATTTGTAAAGCCCTTTAGACTTTTCAAAACACTTTCTGTGGTCTATCTTTTGAAAGAACAGAGGGCTTCATGACAAGAATTTCCATCCCTTATGGCAAAGAGCAATATTCAAACTGAAAAGGGAAAAATTAGGAGGTGGTCTGGACCAAAATATAATATTATGATGATTAACATTGGATAGCATCAGTTATCAACCTAACACACCCAGGAAGAGGGGACCTCAAGAAAGCATTTCCTTTATTGGACTGGCCTGGTGCCATGTCTGTCCGGCATCTCCTTAATTGCTAATTAATGTGGAAGGGCCTAGCCTTTTGTGAGTAGTGCCACCTCTGGGCAGGTGGTCTTAAGTTATATAAGAAAGCAGGCCAGTAGGCAGTATTCCTCCATGATCTCTGCTTCAGTTCTTGTCTCCAGGTTCCTGCCCTGTTTAAGCTCCTGCCTTGGCTTCCCTCAGTGATAGCCTGTCACTTGGAAGAGTAAGATGATAAAACCCTTTCCTCCCCAAGTTGGTTTTGGTCAGAGTGTTTTATCACAACAATAGAAAGCTAACTAGGATGCCTGTCAACTTGATGGGATTTAGAATCATCAAGGAGACATGCTTCTGGGCATGCCCATGAGGGATTATCTAGATTAGGTTAATTGAGGTGGGAAGACCCACCGTAATTGTGGGTGGCACCATCCTATGGGTTGGAGTCCTAGACTGAATAAAGGGAAATGTGCTCAGCAGCAGCATCGGTCTCCTATTTCCTGACTATATATGCAATGTGACCAGCTGCCACAAAGCTCCTCCTGCCATGACTTCCCTGCCATGATGGACTGTTCCTAGGAACTGTGAGTCAAAACAAACCCTTAAGTTGCTTTTGTCAGGGTATTTTGTCGCAGGATATTTACGTTATATCCCAATAAAACTGAGAAGTGATGAATGTAAGTTGTTGCATTTGGGTCAAGAAGTGAATTGCATGAGTTCATGAGTTTGCAGTAACAAGACAAACTAATACATAGAACTTCCCTGCTTTAAGATAATTTCTGGTTTAAATTTGTGAGCAATTTTTATCCTTAGATATTGAAAAAATCCTAAGTTTGGAAATGGAACTTACAAGAATTGAAAAATATCAGGAAATGGGGTCTAGAGAGATGGCTCAGCAGTTAAAAGCACTGGCTGGTCTTGGCAGAGGACCCGGGTTCGATTCCCAGCACCCACATGGTAGCTAACAACCATCTGTGACTCCAGTTCCAGGGGATCCAATGCCCT
>NW_008359442.1:11733199-11749477 GCF_000622305.1 Nannospalax galili
TGGTTCTCAGCCCCCACATGAAGCTCACAACCATCTATTACTCCAGTTCCAAGGGATCCAAAGCCCTTCTCTGAGCTCCAAGGGCCCTGCATGCATGTGGTGCAGAAACATACATACAGGGAAAACACTTGTACACATAAAATAAAAATAAATCTTAAAAAAAATTCTGAAAATGTACTGGACTCCTAGAGAAAGGCAAATATTTTCTAGATATGTAAAAAGAAAGATTTCAAAAGATCCAGTTCAATAAGCTTGGCTTGGCTCAGCAACATCATTTAATGTATAATTAAGCAGGTATCTTGTGAGCAAGGAAAAATAATTAGGAAGCCAGCATGTGTTCACCGAGAACAAATCAGGTAAAACCAAACCTATTTTCCCTTTAAAAAGTTGGCCAGTCAATTGGACAAATGCTGTGGGTAATGTAATACCTTCATTCTGGGAAACCTCTTGATGGCAGGGCTCAGATCTGTTTGTTTGTTTGGTTTTGGTTTTTTTGGCCAAGTTGCAGAAATGTGAGCTAGATAAAATGTAACTCCATGGTGTTGATTAATGGAACATTGCTAACCTATAGCAAGAACATGCAGTGGGATTTACTTTAGGTCATATCCTTCTCAACAATTATAGCAATGGCTTAGATAAAGACAGAAGGCAAGCTTCTCAGAATCAAGGATGACTCAGAGCTGGGAAGCATAGCTAATATGTTACATCCCAATAAAACTGAGAAGTGATGAATGTAAGTTGTTGAATTTGGGTCAAGAAGTGAATTGCATGAGTTCATAAAAATGGTAATAGCTAACAATTATGGAGCACTTACCTAATGTGCTGGGCTCATTGCAAAGCACCTTAAATGCATTCTCTCATTTATTGTTTCCAATGACTCTATGAGGTAGGTAGTACCTTAGGAATGATCAAACCCATGCTCAAAGAGGGATTGGTAACTTGTCCAAAGTTAAGCATCTTACAAAAATGGTATAGCCATAATTTTAGCTGAGGACCCTCTGACTTTAGAGCCCAGGAAACATCTTTCATCATTGAATGCTTAGAGTTGTCTGGACATAGTGTTAAGTACTTCACATGACACTTCATCTCAAGTGGTTTTTTCTTTTTCTTTTCTTTTTTTTTCTTTTTTTTAAAACAGTGTCTCTAGCCTAGGGTGGCCTCAGATTTGCTATGTAACTGAGGATGACTTTGAACTCTTGGCCTTCCTGCACCGCCCCCCCCCCCCCAGGTGCTGGGATTACAGGTGTGTGCCACCACACCCAGTTTATGTGGTACTGGGGATCGAACCCAGGATTTTGTGTCTGCTAGGCAAGCATTCTACCAACTACACTACATACCCAGCCCTCAGGTGAGCATTCTGGCTCCATTCAGTACGGTAGTGGTTAAGTATGCATTTCTTGTGAAAAGATTACTTCAGTTGATTATAGGGCAGTGTGATCAACAGAGCAAACTCAACATCAGTAGTTAGAATGCAAGGGCTGCTAAGTCTACTCTCCAGGCAGCAATTATATGAGATGCAAAGAGGAATAGAGAGTGGTAGGAATCCAGTTGTAGTAGGCGTATTGGACACTGCTTCCTTAGACTATCCAAAGGGATGTTGGGTACAGGATGTGGTTTCAGGGTCCCTCCTACCCTCAACTCTCAAGAGTTGACTCTCACTTAACAAAGAAGCCTCTAGTACAGTCAACCATGTAAGACAGAGGTCTCAGCATATCTTGGGAAATGATCCAAGACACCAGGAGCTGGAGGCAGTTGCATGGATGCTCAGCCCCTCTCAGCCAGACCTGGGACCTGTAGGCAAGATGCAGGGAGCCAAGCAGGTCTTGTCTTGCTGGGCTCCACAGGGATGAGCCCTTAACTCAGAGTCCCACTCCCACTACCTGGTGAGGTGAGGCCTGCTGCTGCTGCTGCAACTTCTCCATCACCTCCTCATGCTGCCGCTGCCGCTCGTTCTCCTGGTGCAGGTACTTAAGGCGTGCCAGCTCAAACTCCATGCGCACCTTCTCCAGTCCCATCGGATTGTGGTGCTCTGTCTCCAGGGTCAGGGGCAGTTCTATGGGTTCCAGTCTGGGTCCATCACCAGCCTGGCCCTTGGTGGTGGGGCCAGCTTTTGGGGACATTGACTTAGGGGGCCCTGGGCATCCTCTGTCCTCACAAGTTTCATTCTCCTCAGGATTGGAGGAATCTAGCTCTGGGGACTCTGAATCCTAGGACAGGAGAAGAAAGTGAGGAAATGGTGGGGAGTTAGTGTGGAGTTCTCTGTTACCACTTCCTGGGCTTTAAGCCACAGTAGACTAGGGTGCTGTAAAAAGTATCCAGTCCGGGTTCCTACTAGGAGTACCCTTAGGCAGACTCCAGAATCTGAGGGCTAGGAAGAAGGCAGACTGCCATGAAGGGGTAGTACAAAGTTGCAAGTGAGACATTGGGAGCTGAAGTGGGCATCTGCCCCGCTAGTGATCCTTATCAGGGAGATCACCTTCCCATTCCCCACAGTCTACTTAACATTAAGATTACAGGTCTTCTAGGGACTTCTGAGGGAAGAGAAAGTCTCAAATCTGTGTTGAGGAACCAATAAGAGGGATGTTAGGGGAAGGACAGTGAAAGGGTCCTACAGAGAAGAAAGGGCCTCAAATGGTAAGATAGATGGGTGAGACAAAGCCAGCTTCAGCTTCATGTTACTTTATAATCCCATGAAGGGTTACTGGCTCCCAGTGGCAGCTGGGTACTACTTACAAGGTTGGGGCCCAGTCCTGCTCTCTAGGCAAGCAGCTATCTGAATCTCCTGGCATGTGGCCCCAGAGGGCTCTCCTCCCCGCTGAGGGAATGCTAGGACAGTGAGAGAAGGCATCCTTCTTACCAAAGAAGCCTTTGGTTTCCCTTCGGGCATGTTGTCACCAGGTGCCAACTTGGAGAATGTGGGGCAACTTTCTCCTCTCCGGGCTTCCATCACTTCTCTGTCATCTGTTGCCATCCAGAAAACCACAGTGCTGCCAACTAGGGTTTGAGGACATCTTGTGAGACCATCACATTTGGCTTCATCAAATTCTGGGCTCCATCACAATCCCCTGCCCTCATAATAGCCACATTCTACCAGTTGCTAGGACACTCTTGGTAGAGGCTGTGACACCTTTGAGGAGTCATTGTTAAGAGCTGAAAGTTGGGGACCAGCAAGAGGGCTCAGCCAGTAAAGGCATTTGTCATCAAGGCTGATGACCTGAGTTTGACCCCTGAAACCTACGTGGTGGAAGGAGAGAGTCACTCTTAGAAGCTGTCCTCTGACTTGCACGTATGCACTTGCATGCTACACCTTGATTGCATGCCACCCCACCCCAAATGAATAAATGTAATAAAATTAAAAACAAACTGAAGGTTGGGACTTTTCTACCCCCAAGGGCTGCTTTGAAAACTGGAATTTTACCACTTGATATATAGAAGCCTACCATCTATAATCTGTTCCCTTGGGTTCACCTTTTAAATGCAGATTATATTGATATGAGTCACAATTAGCTCCACACACATTGTTAGGGATTGAATCGGTTCCCTCTCCCTGCCCCATTCCACGGTGAAGTCCTAACTCCTAGTACCTCAGAATGTGACTTTATTTGGAGATAGGCATTTTATAGAAATGTGTTGAAATGAGTTCATGGAGGTGGGTCCTAATCCAATATGACTAGTGTCTTTAGAAGAGAGCATTGATATGCATAGAGGTAAGATGACATGAAGACAGCAAGAGAGAGGCCTGGTATTAAGTTCTCAAGAGAAGCAGAACCAAAAGGTAACAGAAAAACATGAGACTTGTCTTATGAAATTATGGGGGTTGAAGAATTCTGCAATCTATCTGCAAGCTGAAAACCCACCAGAGCTGGTGCTGTAAATTCTGAGCCCCAAAGCCTGAGAACAATTAAGAGTGATGTAAGCCCCAGCCCAAGGATAGAGGACCCATGAATCCACTTATGTAATCAGGTGAATTAAACCCTCTTTTTCTATTCAAGCCCATGATGGATTGGATGAGGCCCAGTGACTGGAAGGACAGTCTGCTTTTTAGTCCATTTACTAAAAGGTTAATATCTATCAGAGACACCTTCAAAGATACACTCATAAATAATGCCTAACTAGATAACTGAGCATCCTATGATCCAATCAAGTTGACACCTAAAATTATCACAGGTTTAGATTTTCCTGTCGTAGCCTTCTGAGAGAACCAAGCCTGCTGACACTTTGATGTCAATGTCTAGTCTTCAGAACTATGAGTATAAAAATGCTCATTGACTGAACCACCCAGTCCATGGGACCTTGTTATAGCATCACCGGGAAATTAATACAGCCTCAACTGTGTATCCCAACGGGTAGAATGGATGGAGAAGGGCCAAAGAGATCGGAAGGCTGGAAAATATATGTTGTCATCTTTAATTTTATAAAAATTTCAGCAAAACACTTTCGGTAGATGGAGGAAGGATCACATGAATGGAAGGAGAAAGTGCTCCATTTGAATTCTAGCCTTGTTGTTTTCTCCAGTGGCATGACCAAGAGATAGCTGTTGTATGTGGCTGATGCTCAGTGCCCTCTTTTATGAATGGGGATAATGACAAAGCCACCTCCCTGCAGTGATTTTCACTGATGTGAAAATGAGATGGTGTATTCAGCTCAATCCCTGTCCATAAAGGCACTAGGCTAATGAGAGCTGCCATCATTATTGCTGTTAGGGATGGGTTTGTTAGGGGGAGAAATAAGTAGTCAAAATTTACCTTTTTATCATATGTGGGTGCACATGTTTATACATGTGTGTAGAGGCCCAAAGTTGATATTAGGTGTCTTCCTTGATCACTGTCCACCTTGTACATCAAAGCAGGGCCTCTTGTTGAACCCAAAACTTGCTGTGTTGGCTAGTCTAGCTAGCCAGCTTGCCCGGGGGTTCCCTGTCTTCACTGCCCATGCTGGGATTACAGGCTGGCTGCCATGCCCACCATCTTTTACATGGGTTCTACATCTGAACTCTGGTCCTTGCATGACAAGTGCTTTACTAGCTGAGTCATCTCTCTCTCTCCCCAAGATTTTCTTTTTTGGGCTTGGAAGTCTTGAACTGAATCATGGCTCCCCTGACATCATGGTGGTGACTATGTGAACTACTTCCTAGCTACAGCTCCTATGCAAGATTTCTCTCCTGCCTCAAGTATTAGAGTAGGATTGCCAGGAACATATAGGGTGCTCAGGGAAAATTGAACTTTAGATCAATAATTTTAGTATAACTATGTTCTAAAAACTGCAGAGGACAGTTTCATACTCAACTACCTGTAGTTTAATGAATTCAAATTTAACTGGGTACCCGTTTGCTAACTCTAGAGGTAAGTGGGAGGGTCCTCCTCAAAGAAATAATCACATGGCCAAATAATTTTCTTTAGAAACCACGACATACTGGAGCTGGAGAGATAGCTCAGTGGTTAAGAGCACCTGCTGCTCTTCTAAAGGGCCCAGGTTCTTTTTTCCTGGCACCCATGTTGGACGGTTCACAACCACCTATAATTCCAGCTCCAGGGAATCTGCTGCCCCCTGTAAACCCACACCAGTGGTGTTCACACACATAGACACAACATGCATACACATAAATAGAAATCCTTTTTTAGGGTCGGGAGAACTAGAGCAGGTGTTATTAAAACTTACAGAAATGTACAGTAAGTGCTACTGATAGTTATCAGCTACGAATCAAAGAACTATAAAATCTCAATGGCAAACAATACAGACATCTAATGGTTGACTAACCTAGGTTAGACTCTCCTGGGGGCTTGACTGAGCTTTGTCCCATATGTGTCTCATCCTCGTCTTGGGAACAGTGGGCTAGCCTGGGCATACTCTTTTTCATGGCAATGGAAGAAGAGAGGCTTTTAGAACTGGCATACCATCACATCTTACACTATTGACTAAAGTCAGTCACATGGCCAAATGCATAGTTCAAGAATGGGGAAGTGTTTTCTAAGTTGGCAGAACTGCCAAGACGGGACAGAAGGTACAGATACAAGGCATGAAATCTGGGGCTAGGCAGGCAGTGTAGCAAAGGAGTCAGAGCAGAGTAATGACATAATTGCAAGAGTTGGGGGAGGTTTGGTAGAAGAGGTGACATGTAGGGTGGGTGGAATTTGAGTAGGGGGAAAGGATCAGCATGGGCAAAGCTCCAATATATATAATCTTACCTATTTCTAGCCCCCTCTGCCCTTCTCTCTTCTCTAGGATGTTGACCCCCCCCCGAGCTGCATTAATTCATTAGCGATGCAGTATATTTCAAAAGCAAACTAGAGCCTGTGACCTTCATTTCCTCTCTCAAGACATAATGGTCACCAGCTTGTCCTTTGGGGGTGCTCCAGGGAGCTGGAGTCAGGTCTCATGAGCCGAGAGTTGGTTTGACACTCGTGGCAGCCTAGAAAGAACCTCTGTTTCCTCCAGTGAGTTCAGAGGAAGGGGGCTTGTAGTAAAGCCTCACAAGGGAATCAGTCAGGATCACATTGGGGCCCAGCAGCAATGACTTGGAATGACCTGGGCTCATAGGGACAGTGCTGGATTCAGGGCAGTTGGGGGCCCAGGAGCCGGGGCCACTGCCCTTCACACTGATGCCCTTCACTTACGCTTTGCCATTGCAATGACCTGGCTGATTTGGACATTTCTGCATCTTCTCTCCCAGGTCACGTCTCATTTCATCCTACCTCAGCTTCAGTGTATGCAGGGTTTCTTCTGCTGCTTGATTGTGGCTTACTCATGACTTTGGATTCATGGTCTTGACCATACGGCTTCTCTTTGAGCCTTTTTGTTGTTTGTCCTGTCACTGATGATTTTCCTAGTAAAGTTTCAAGAGTGAGACTCAGAACAGCCTGGCTTATGGGTACAAGTGCAGAGCTTTTCATTCCAGCCACTGGACAGCCTTACAGAAGGTGCCCAACCTAATTATGTCTGTGGTGTGGGTATGGAGGGATGAGGAGGACAGGACTAGACGGTACAGTGCACAACAGCCTTGTGCTGCAGGGGGGCCAGTCTCTCTTTGAAAGAGCAATAGGGGTGGGGCAAACACCACACTGAAAGTAGGAGGGCATATCTGTAAGGCAATTCATTGATTGTTTAGCGAATTATTGGTTTTGCAAATAACCTGATGAGAGACGTGTTTAGTACAGTACTTCTGAGCATTCTGTATGCATTACCTCACTTGGGTGCCCTTGTGAGGCAATGTAAAACAGGTGCAATTACTGCCTCATAGGCACTTGAGTCATACAGAGCAGTGAGGTGATTTGAGTCTGGGCATGAAGACTGCTAATTGAACCAGGAGTGAAATGCAGGCTTCCGTCTCCTACTCCTGTGTTTTAATACAAGACCACAAAGGAGGTCTTTGGGCCACTAGCTCTAAGATATGAGATGACTTTCTACCTCATAAAAAAAAAGTTGGTGTGTGCATAGAGGATTATTACAACTTTGTAATAGGAAGATTGGGAGTCACTTACATCCCACCAGAGGGAGCTGGTTAAATAATTGGTGGTATGTCCATGACAAAACTGCTAAGCAGAGCCAAGTGTGGTAGTGCACACCTGCCATCCCAGAAGTCCAGAGGCTGAGGCAGGAGGATTGAGGGTTCACAATAAGATCTTGTCTCCAGAAAAATAAAACAGGTATTTTAAAGGATGATACTAAATAAAAAAGAAAATATGGTAGCTGTATCAGTGTAGGTATCTTGTTCTCTAAGAGATATTTGGAAAAGCAAAAATAGAAACCCTGTATGTATTAAAATGGGAGGATAAGTTTATCATGTATGTTATGAACATGCCTAGAAAGATCTGAGAAAGTGTCTCATGATGGTTGTCTCTGAGTTAAGGGTGCTTAGGGACTGTGGCTTAGAGTGAGGAGACATTTTATTGGGACTGTGGCTTAGAGTGAGGAGACATTTTATTGTCAGCTATGTCATTTATGTTCTGACTTTTAATGATTGTACTTTAATTAAAACTTCAAAAGGTATCTGGAGGAGAGATTTGCTCTGTACAGGTGAAGAAAGATCAGGATGTGTGACTTGTTCAAGCTGAGATCAGGCAGAGTCTTTGAACCACGTTGTTCGACCCCATCCTTTGTCCCCTCTCCAAACCAGATTGTTTTTGAGTCAGAGACCATATCTCAATGCTGAAGCAACCTTTTCCCTATCTGGTTGCATCAGCCATGGACTGTGGTTTTGAGACTCTTCACACAGGTGTGCTGAGTGGCAAGAGTTACAATGGTAGCAACAGCAATAGTTTGTTGGGCACTAACGATAGGCCAGGCAGTGGGAAATTTTCATGGCTCATTGTACTTAAATTTCAGAATAGCCTATAAAATGTGATACTATCATTGTCTCGATCTTCATAGAAATAGAAATTGAGTTATGAAGAGGTTAAGTGACCTGGCCACCAATAACACAGCTAGGGAGAAACCAGAATCTAAGCACTAATGGTTCTGTATTAGATCTCTTCCTGGTTGGAATACTGGAGTTGTTTTTGTTTTCTTGATTAATGCTGGTGATAAAAGGGTATTCAAGGGAAGAAGTAACTAACCATGCTTTCAGAGTTTGTGGAGGAAGTCACATTGAGCAGGAAGTCAGGAGCTGCCTGACTCCTCCTAGGGAGCCTGTAGGATATGTATGAGTACATGTGTGTGAGAGTGTTAGAATCATCAGGGTCCAACTGAGACAGAACCCACACAGTATTTCCAACGGGGAGGGAAGAAGATATAAGGAATTATTAATTAGTAATAGGGAGTTGGCTATTTAGTGGGTAAAGAGAATTATAAAAAAAAATTAGAGAAAAGTGAGGCTAGGTGAGGGAATTGGCTTGTGGAGAAGGTATAAATGCTTACCATGCAAGCATGAAGTTCAGATCCCTAGCACCTATGCAAAGCTGGATGTGGTGGCGCATGTCTGGAACTCTAGCACCAGGAAGGTGAAGAGAGGTAGATCCATCCCTGGGACCTCGCTGGCCAACCAGTCTAGCTGAATCCATGAGTTAAAGGTTATGAGATCCAGTCTTTAAAAGTACAGTGGTATCAGGACTGGAGAGATGACTCAGCAGTTAAGAGCATTGGCTGCTCTTGCAGAGGACCTGGATTTGGTTCCCAGCATCCATAAAGTAGCTAACAGCCTCTGTAACTTTAGTTCTAAGGGATCTGATGCCCTCTTCTGGCCTATATGGGCATTGTACATATGTGGTATGCTTACATACAGGCAAACACTCATACACATAAAATAAAAACAAAATTTTAAAAAGGTGGTGAGTAATTGGGGAATAAACTGGATGTCAACCTTTGGTTTCCATACAAACACACACGTATACGCACACATGCATGCATGCATGCACACACGCATGGAGAGGGAGAGAATGTACAGAAAAGAAAAACCAATGGAAGAGATGCTTCCAGAGACTGAAATTCAAACCTCATTGGAGTGTGGTTCAGTTACTAGATGTTATTTAAAAAAAAAAAAAGCTCACTGAGCTCTGTCAAGCAGGTCAAGGCTCACAAACTTGCTGGATTACCAACAGAGCTCACTGGGAGGTTCCCTAGTGGATGCTGAACTTGGCCAGGAAGTCAGTACAGAAAATCTGGGCTGGGGAGCTGCCCACAGGTGTTACTGAAAGTCTGAAGGTGAGTGCCACCTATGCAGGTATTCTGTACAGGGTCAAACATTTCAGCATCTCCTTAGAGGAAAAGGTGCTCTAGAACAAGAGTAGCTCCCTGCCCAGTGACAGGTCTCCCACACCCTCTAGAGACAAAGCTTAGAATCATGCTAGCAGGCAAGAGAAATGTTAGAGGGATTGTTAGCTTCAGATCACAAGTGGGACAATGAAAGGCAGTTTTGCAATGATGTGGTCACAAATTGACCACAATTTGGTCAATACCAGCAAGTCTACTCTTTCAACATACCTGCCTCACTATCCTGCTTTTTGAGAAGTCACCAAAGCCCATATTTCATGACCCCTCTCCCGCTTCCAGGCTTACAACCCCATGAAGAGAAAAAAAAAAAAAAAACCAAGGAGCATCATGTGCAGTTCTTACCTCTGTGCAGTATATAATGCACGGGAGAGAGGGGGAATGCTTATTGATGCTCCCTAAACACCTGTGCTGCCTGCCGCTCTCCTTTTCAATGGCAGAGACTTCTGGCCCTAGAAGGCCCTTTTCCCTGTGCCTCATTTGTGAGAGTCCTCTCCATTCCCTAGCCACTTCCACTGGGAACCTGGACTTTCTGTCTCTCTGGTGCTTAAATAAATGATCGATGCTCGTTTCATCTCTCTGGCTGGATTAGAGGCTGGTGCGAACATACAGCCTTGCTCACAGGAAATGCCAGTAAAGGGGATGTTTAGTTAGTGGCCCAGCTAGGATACTGGCTCCCTTCTGGCTAGTGAATGTGACATGGGCAGGCAAACCAAAGGGTCATGGAGCTGTACCTCCCCCTTTGGGGATCTGGATACCCCAAGAAGAGCCTTAGGTCATACTTAACCACTCCTCTCCTTTAACCTCTTACCTTGATGTGGGTAAATCAGTCCCGCAAAGGTGGATGTTACTCCAGTTTGTAAGTTTAATTCTATTTAAAAGCTTAGGCAATCAAGTGACAGGTGTGGGTTTTTGCTATTTAAAGGAAATATTTATTTTGTATGTGTGATGCATGCACATGCACATGTTCCGTGTGTGTGTGTGTGTGCATGTGCATGCATGCACGTGTGCACATGTAGAGGCCAGAGGTTGATGTTGGGTGCCT
Organism: Nannospalax galili; assembly: GCF_000622305.1. Lineage (NCBI taxonomy): Eukaryota > Metazoa > Chordata > Mammalia > Rodentia > Spalacidae > Nannospalax > Nannospalax galili. The sequence goes on from NW_008359442.1 coordinate 11,743,947, forward strand.
TCTATTGTTCTCCATCTTTAGTTTTTGAGATAGGGTCTCTCACCAAACCCAGAGATCACTGATTGAGCAAGACTAGCTGGCCAGCAGGCACCAGGGATCCTCCTGTCTCCACTTCTAAAGCACTGGGATTATGGGTGTGAGTCACCTAGTCCAGGTTTTACATGGGTGCTGGGGATCCAAACTCAGGACCTCATATGTGTACAGCAAGCACTTTTTGGACTGAACCAGCACCCCAGCTCTATTTATTTAATTTTGAGACAGGGTCTTGCTATATATCCAGGTTCGTCTCAAATGTGTGATCCTCCTGATCCTCCTGCCTCAGCTTCCTGAGTGATGGGACTACAGCTGTGTACCACCATGCCCAGATTATTTAAAGGAACTTTTGTATAATTTGTCAAAGTTGCTTTATCCCAATGTATACTTCATAGGACCATGGTTACCTTTATTTACTGGGTTTGTGAAAGCAAAGCCCACTTACGGGGACCTCAGAAAAATTTGAATAGAGGTGCTTTGTGCTTTAGCCAAGTTGGTGCTCTTGAAGGAGGAATGTTCCAAGAAAGAGCTTGTGCTAAGATGGAAGCTTGGCTGTCATCACTCAGAGATGGAAGTGGCCCTGGAGAGGTTTGATGACCACTGGCTTACTGACTAACTTGGGGTCACAGGAGAAGCCTGTGGAGTACACCATCCAACTCCACCATCAGCCAGGCCAAGAGCTCGGCAGGTCATTGGAGCACTTTCAGAGCCACAAGGGTAGGGGAACAAAGCCTGCCCTGCTTTCATTTCTGATTTGTCACACGTGAGGTAGAGAACAGCTGTTGGCCAGCACTTCACTGGCCTTTGAGAATGAGCTTTCTTGGTTCTAGGTGCTGAACCAACTCAGCTGAATGAGGTTATGGGCAGGTTCCTTTTTAAAGTCTCCTTGAATCTCTCATCTGATACCCTCTTATACCCTGTGTATATTAGTATACATTCCCAGAAAGAACTCCATCTTTTTATTCTCTGTACTCCTCTTCCTCCATAGCAAGGGTGACCACAACTCTGGGATACACGTGTGAGTCAACACTGCCCTCTTGTGGCTTGTGCTTGTTAGGAAGTGGTTAACTCCATTTTTTTTTTTTTTGGTCTTTTTGAGACAGGGTCTCCCTGTAGCACCCCAGCTGTCCTGGAACTCACTATGTAGACCAGGCTGGCCTTGAACTCACCGAGATCCGCCTGCCTCTGCCTCCCGAGTACTGGGATTAAAGGCGTGTGCCACCATGTCTGGCCTAGTGGTTAACTCCATTTTTACAGGGGTTTCTGTTCTTGGTAGAATGATCAGGAGGTCACTCAAGAGAAGCTGAGCCCACAGACCCTTGGGGAGGGGCTTCAGCTCCAGAGAATGCCTTGTGGCAATTCAAATCTGTGGACCTGGATTTGTGGAGGGCTGTGCTCCAGGTAAGAAAGTCCTATGCCATGACTGAGAATACCTAGGGCCTGGACCAATAGATTGAAAATAGACAGAGCCCTGAAGGCCATTTGACATCAGGGATATCAGCAGGTAGCAGACAGGTGGAACGTGGTCCCTGGATGCCCCTCCCAGCCTTCAGGAGACATTACTGAGCTGTAGCAGTGTGCACCAGGCTTTAGCTTCAAGTTTGGATCTCAGATCCTGGAGAAATGTTGGGCTCAGAACTGGGGACCTGAAGTGGTAGAAGAGGTAGGAAACTGAGGCAGGAGGAGAAGAGATGGGGTTTAAGAAATAAAGCAGGAGATGATTAAATATGCAAGCCTCAGAACTGGGGTAGCAAGTGGGGCTTAGTTCCTCCGTGCTCTTCAATCATGTGAGTATAGAGGCCGATGAATGGATTGGAGTCTCCATCTGAGGATGGCAGCAAAAGGCAAAGACAGAGTTGGTTTAAATGTTGTTGAACCAAAAACTTCTGCTGTTCCTTTTCCCCTTAGAACTGGTGACATGCTTAGAAAATTGGTCACTGGGAGGCTTTGAGGGCAGCTAAAAGAAGTGGGAGAGGGAGCCAAGCATGGTGAAGCAGGCCTATAATCCCAACACTAGGGAGGTAGAGGTAAGAGGGTAGGAGTTCAAGGCCAGCCTGCACTGCATGAGACCCTGTCTCCAAAGCAAGAAGAGGAGGAGGAAGAGGAGAAAGAGAAACAAGAGGAGGAAAAGAGGAAGAGGAGAAGGGGTTATGGGCTTCTTTTGAAGACAACTAGGGGCCCTATTAGGTCCACTGGCTTAATCCACATATGTGAAACAGTGTGAAGGGAAAGGAAGCAAAAAATCAGACTCTGGAGTAAAGCAACCTTGGTTTTGAATCTCAATTCTGCTAGTTAACAGGTATAGGCAAACCACTTAAGCTCTTTGAGCCACAATTTCTTCACACAAATAGGGGTGATCATAGCAATCCCCATATGGAATGTGCTGGATAGCTTTAGTGTAAATTTGACACACCTGGGTTGAGGGAGCCTCAATTGGGGAATTGCCTCCATTAGAGGCCTATGACCATGTCTGTGGGGCATCTTGATTATTGAGTGATGTGGGAGGGCCCAGCCTACTGTGGGTGGTGCCACCCCTGGGCAGGTGGGCCTATATTGTATAAGAAAGCAGTCTGAGCATGGAGCGGTGGAACAAGTCAGCAGCGTTCCTCCATGGCCTGTGCTCCAGCTCCCACCTCCAGGTTCCTGCCCCGAGTTCCTACCTTGGGCTCCAGGATGAACTATGACCCAGGAATGTAAGCCAAATAAACCCTTTGCTCCCCAAGTTGGCATTGGTCAGAGTATTTTGTCACAGCAATGGAGAAACAAACTAGAACATGGTATGAAGTAAGTCATGTCTATGAACTCCCACCCAAGGCTAACAGTCACATGCATATCCTCATAAATGCTTAACAGTGGGAGTATCAGAGCACAGTGCCAAGGTCCCAGCATGGTCCCCACAGAGCCAGTTCTCAGGGGATCCTCATTCCTCTTGAGCATCTTCTAAACTGCCCGGGACATACTTAAAATGTTGTTTTTCCAGAATTCGGATTTAACTGGTCCCCTTCCCATCTGTTATCTTGAGCAACCATATGTTCAATCCCTGTAGGGCTGTGACCTGAGGGCATCAAGGGAGACAGGAGAACTGGAGTGAAGCTGCTGTAGAAGCCCCTGGACACTGCAAGGACTGCATGCCAAGGCCAGGGCTTTCCAGCAGCTCCTGTGGGTCAAAGCTTCATTTTAACCCCACTCTGACAATGACAACTGAGAAAAGCAGGTTCTCCATGAGCTCTGGGGAAACTGGTTCTGAGGAAGGTGAAGGCGATAGTGGAGCACATGAGGGGAAATGAGTCTAGGATCAAGGAAAATTGGAGACATCTGCATTAAGCCAAGGGCCCCTTTTCTTTTACTGCTAGAGTCCCAGAGCCCTCCATATGCTAAAGTAAATTGTGCACGTCTAGCATTATCTAGCAGGGACATGGTGGAGAAAACTTCCCAAATTTGTGCAGTCAGAGACATGTGAGCTTCAAGCTGCATCTCTTAGGACTGGTTTCCTGAGAAATGCTCTCTGGGAAATTCTGTCCTAGGATTGAAATCTGAAAGCAAAGCCATGGTTGAACTCCTATCAACTGCAGCGAAGGCCCAGGTGCCTGGTCCATTCGACCCCTGTAAATGGGAGCCTTTGTTTATTTGTTTGAGCAAGGTCTCATATAGCCCAGGCTGGCTTTGAACTCACTATGTAGCCATGCAGATGAGGGTAATCTCAAACTCTGCTTTCCTCCCAAGAGCTGGCATTACAAACTAAACTGGCCCCACCATGCCTGGCTTAGTGCGGGTCATTTTGATCCTACCAGTAACCAAAGGCAGTGTAAAACCAGCCTCTGGAAAACATTACTAGCGATGGTGTTTGGTGCTAATACTTTTTTTTTTTTTTTTTGAGCTTCATTTAAAAAAATTATTATTTTTTAAATTACTTATTCAATAACCACACACTTAGAAGAAGCATTTCATCACATCAGCACTGGCATATTCAACAACAATTTTCTGTGCTAGGATGCATCTCTTACAAAACTGGCTGTACACCTTTACATTTATAGTTGAATTATTACGGTTGTATAATATTGTACTCAGTATAAACCCTTTAAGACATAAAATCAAATGAGGTCTCAACCTCCCAAAAAGATCTCCATTTCATTATTAAACTACAGAGTTTGGTACAGAAAACTTCATTTTTAATGCGATTGGCATTAAGATGTTTGCACATGCGTTTCTAATCTCTATATATCAGATTATTATTAGTCACAGTCGGTTACTTTCTAAGCTCCTTGGCATCTGAGCATGGATATAAAGTCATCAGGTAGATTTCAATGATAATGCTCTTCACATCTACTAATTATTAAGAGGCAAATTTTTATACTTTGAAGAATTAACATTTTAAAAAATTTTTTATTTAATAACCATATAATTAGAAGAAGCATTTCATTAAAACAGCATTGACATATTCAATAACAATTTCCAGAGCTAAGATGCATCTCTTTCAAAATTGGCTGTAAATTTTTAGATTTACAGTTGAATGGATACAGTTATACAATATTGTACTCCAGTATAAACCCTATAAGACATAAAATTAAATGAGGTTTTAACCTTTAAAAAGATCTCCATTTCATTATTAAAATACACAGTTTCATACAGAAAAAATCAAATATCAGGTGGCTGAAATTGCATTTACTCATATTTGGGTCTTTGATTTTGTTCCATTGATCTATGGGTCTATTTTTGTGCCAGTGCCATGTTGTTCTTATGACTATAGCTCTGTAAAACCCTTTGAAAATGGAAGGAGTAATCTTCCTGCCATTGCTCTCAGTGCTCAGGGTTGTTTTGGCTATCCTAGGTCTTTTGTGCCTCCATATGAATCTTAGGATAGTTTTTTCAATTCTGTGAAAAATGTCATGGGGATTTTGATTGGCATTGCATTGAATCTATATATGACTTTTGGTAGGATGGTCATTTTCACAATATTAATTCTTCCAATCCATGAGCATGGGATGTTCTTCCATCTTCTGATGTCTTCCTCAATTTCTTTCTTTAAAGATTTAACATTTTCATTGTGGAGCTCTTTAGTGTCTTTGGTCAGGTTTACTCTGAGATATTTTATTTTTTTAGCAGCTATTGTGAAGGGGAGTGTTTCCATGTGGTCTTTCTCTGATTGCTTGTTATTGGTATAGAGAAAGGCTACAGACTTTTGTAGGTTAATTTTGTAACCTGCCACTTTACTGAACATGTTAATAATTTCTAGGAGTTTTCTGGTGGAATTTTTGGCATCCCTTAGATATAATATCATATCATCTACAAAAAGGGATAATTTGATCTCCCCTTTTCTAAGTATTACTCCTTTAATTTCCTTCTCTTGTTTTATTGCTCTTGCAAGAGTTTCAAGTACGATGTTAAAGAGAAGTGGAGATGGTGGACAGCCTTGTCTGGTTCCTGATTTCTATGGGAATGCTTCCAGTTTTTCTCCATTTAGAATGATGTTGGCTGTGGGTTTGTTAGATATGATATTA
>NW_008359442.1:11750142-11758858 GCF_000622305.1 Nannospalax galili
TTTAAAGTATTCCCTTATAATGTTCTGTATCTTTCTGGTGTCTGTTGTGATGTTTCCCCTTTCGTCTCCAATTTTGTTAATTTGGAGGTGCTCTTTCTTTTGGTTAACTGGGTGTGCTGGATAGCTTTAGTGTCAACTTGACACCCCTGGGTTGAGGGAGCCTCAATTGGGGAATTTCCTCTATTGTACTGGCCTGTGGCCATGTCTGAGAGGCATCTTCTTGATGAGTGATGTGGGAGGGCCCAGCCCACTGTGGGTGGTGCCACCCCTGGGCAGGTGGGCCTGTGTTGCATAAGAAAGTAGGCTGAGCAGGGGCCAGAGGAGCAAGCCAGTAAACAGCACTCCTCCATGGCCTGTACTCCAGATCCTGCTTCCAGGTTCCTGCCCTGAGTTCCTACCTTGGACTCCCTGATGAACTGCGACCTGGGAGATGTAAGCTGAATAAACCCTTTCCTCCCCAAGTTGGTATTGTTCAGAGTATTTTGCCACAGCAATGAGGAAACAAACTAGGACACTGGGCTAGCGGTCTGTCAATCTTGTTTATCTTTTCAAAGAACCAGCTCTTGGAATTGTTGATTCCTTGTGTTGTTTTGTTTCAATTTCATTAATTTCTGCCCTGATTTTTCGTTTTTCTTCTTGTCTGCTGGGTTTGGGTTTCGTTTGCTGTTGCTTTTCAAGTGTGTTGAGTTGCAGTGTTAAGTCATTTATTTCTGTTCTTTCCAATTTTTTGATGTAAGCACTTAGAGCTATAAACTTCCCTCTAAGGACAGCTTTCAGCATGTCCCAGAGGTTTTGTTGTGTTGTATTGTCCTTTTCATTTAGTTCCAGGAATACTTTTATTTCTTTCTTAATTTCTCTTTTGACCCATTCATCATTCAGGAGTGTGTTGTTTAATCTCCATGTGTTCATGTGGTGATTAGGGCTGCTTCTTCTGGTATTGATTGTAAGCTTTATTGCATTGTGGTCTGATAGAATACATAGAATTATTTCAATCTTTTTGTATTTCCTGAGCTTTGTTTTGTGCCCCAGTATATGGTCGATTTTGGAGACGGTTCCATGGGGTGCTGATTAGAATGTATGTCCTTTGGTGCTTGGGTGGAATACTCGGTAGATGTCTGTTAAGTCCATTTAATATTTGGTATTGTTTAATTCAAATGTCTCTCTGTTAACTCTCTGCCCTATTGACCTATGTAATGGGGACAGTGGGGTATTTAAGTCCCCTACAATTAACGAGTTGGGATTAATCTGGGTCTTAAAGTCCTGTAGTATTGGGGCGCCATTTGTCAAATGCCCCCCAAGTCCACCAGGCTTGGGTCTTCAACAAAAAGGACACTCAGGCATACGTCTGAAGTTATGCGAGGAATTTATTAAAGGGACAGCAGGTACAGAGAGGAGAGCACTCTTTAGAAGGAAGAATCTACTTTGGGGTCCCACAGGTCCTTTTTATCTGGCCTGGAGTTTGGGTCACCTGGGTGAATCTTCCCAACAGAAACAAAAGGGTTACTATAGAGACAGCACAAAGGCCGAACTGAAACTAACTTTCTAGAAGACCTGATTTATCACCCAGGTACAGCCTGTCAGCTCTGCTAAAGCAGAGAGCTCAGAAGCTCTTAAAGTGACACTCTCCTAATTTCCAATGCTTATGGCAAGCATGGCTCCTGACATATCCCCCTTTCTTTTTATATTTTTTAAAGATGAGGTACATGCCAAGACTTGGGATGGAATGACCATGCCTGTCTTAGGTTGTCCTCTGCCAGCGTGAAAGCCGTTGGGGGCGGCCGGGGTCCCGCTTTCCTCTGAGAGGATCTTACCCATCTCTGGCTAACCGGCTTCCTGAAAGCTCCCAGTGAATGGCCACGGCCTTGGGGAAGAAACGGGAAATGCCACTGAGGCACAGTGTCATGGAGCGAGAAATTGGACTGCGGGACCAGAGTCTGGAACCGAAATATGGCCAAATCATGTAGCATTTAAATTGTAATTTTTGAGTTTGGTTTTTTGATTTTGGAATTCGATACCTGTGAAACTACCTGTGAATCCTCTGCCTGTGCAACTGGAGGTTAGGCAGAGCCTAAGTCCCCCCTCCAAACGAATAAAAAGGACCCCACAGCCCAAGGGGTCAAAGGGAGAACATAAGGGAAGAAGTACCATACAAATAAGCATAACAATGGTGCACAAATCATGTGGGAGAAACAAGCAATCAAATAGGGCAGGGATGCATCAGAGTAGAACGGTGGGCGCCAGGCGATGGAAACAGTCCAATGGCAGCGCAAAGAGAGTTCAAAAAATCGGTCCAGGAAAACTGGGAACAAAGGAGGTGATGATGGATGGTGCAGCGATGACACAGATGGTATAGAGTCTGGGCAGAGAGGAGTAGGGCGGCAACAGCAGTGGAAGTGACGCGACGGGAGTGAACACATCAGGGCGATATCCTGTGAAAAAAGCAGAGACACACCCCCTACCCGGGCTACCATGGGGCTGGGTAGCCACGTTAGCAGCTGTGTCTGTTTGAAAATGAAGAGCAGAAAAGATGATTGTGGCAGCCCGTTTGTGAGCCTGCCGTTGCAGACAACGAGGCACACAGCAACCACCGATTAACAGTATACATAGAACAATCACAAAGTAACCAAAGAAGAGCCATTGTAAAATACTCTGAAACCATCTGCGAGGATCAAGACCAGAGAGAGTATTTGCTAAAGAAGTAGCTATTTGATCAATAGAAGTAGTGGAAGGCAATTCTTCTGAAAATGCTGCAAAGATTTCTTCCTGCAATTGCATCTCATTAAATGTAGCATTATCCATTTTACCTTGAATGTACAGCTCCAAATTGTGCCATTCATAAAGAGAGTCATTAAATTTATAAGGAGTGATGCAAATCTGAGTAGAATTCCAATCACAGACATATTGTACAGTTTTTTTGTAATTCCAAAAGTTTACTACCTAACCAATGAAATCCGCTTTGTAAAGCCATGATTTCATCTTATAAGTGAGCATTCACCTGAGCCTGCTGTGTCCAAAGCTTATGGGAGTTGTCATGCCAATGTTCAACAAAAGTCTGCAATTGCGCAGATTTCTGCAGCGCCACGCCAGCAGTGGTTGTGGTAGCGGCCAAGGCAATAAGACCTAAAATAGCAGCAATAATCAGACCAATCATACGTTTACCATGCCGTAGCAACCGTTTGAAAAATCATGGAATCAATCCTTGAGCAGGACTGCTTTCCCAGGAACGATGCATTTTCATAGGAATCCATAAAGAATTCCTTTGAGTCAAAATCGTAACAGAGTCAAAAGCTGGATCAAAGGCTATAGAGTTGTTAAGACAAGTATACAAACGACAATTTTGGCAGGTTAAGTTCATGTCCTAAATGACCACATGTCCAATTAAGATTACTAGAGGAAAGTGGACACAAGCTGAAACATTGTAATGTTTGACTTCAGTAAAGTCATACCACACCTTATCACAAGTAAGAGCAACAGTTCCATTAAAGAGTTTTACAGGCTTAAGAGCAGCTAGCAATTTCCAAATATGCATTTGAGGAGGATATAATGTATGTCCTATTCTTAACTGAGGTTGAGGATCGGCTATGCCTCCATTCACCCAACCCACGACATTAGTAGTAGTGAACTTATCTGTCATGGGAATGACATCATGTAGATCACACTTAGAGACAAAGTCCGTATAATCTTCACATTCTTGTAATCAGTTCCCTGAAGGACCCCAATCAATCCAAGTATGATTCCTGGACCTATCAACTTTCTCTATTAACCCTCTACAATCTTGCCATATCAAGGCTTGCCTTTCAGAAATCTGAGCATAGGACAAACTTTCACATTCTGGGAGAGATGGAGCAGCCGTAGTCTCATATTCAGTCCAAGCTGAACCGATTGACTGAGCAGAAAACCGTAGCACATCTGGATGGCTACGGGACCATTTACCTTCTGGAACAACCCAATGTTGCTGTTTTATAGGATAGCAAGGAGGAACTCCAAAGCACATAATATCAGCTGTAACAAATTGAGTATAATTAAACAGTGTCCCTGTTCCATAAGGAGGTGATAAAACATTCATAGGAGAAGTAGGAACCACGATAGTGGGCTCCTTCCAAGTATAAGGACGGAGAAGAGGAGGATTAGGCACATGAGCCCAATAAGTGGTCTCAGCTGTAATGACAGAAATCCAACTGCATAAACAAAAGATAATGACAAACAGAAGGTTCCTATGGGAGGAAGACATGACTAGAGACAATAGTAATATTAGTCTTCAGATGCTAAATAAGCTATACCTGATAGTAGTCCTAAAAACAATGTAGTGAAGGTGAGGCTGCAAGAAACAATTGTTGAAGTCATAGCTGTAAAGGAAATAGGACTGTGAAGGCATACACCAAGGTAGGAAGCAAACTTATCAGGAGTGGTAGCCAAATGATGATACCCATACATGAGAGAAGAATACTATATACCATACTCTCAGTAACTAAGGTAACAGACAACAAACACAGTCAGGATTTCATTGCCATGGAGACAACACGTATCATAGGCTGGTCCTTGACAACCCTAGGTTTTCAAGGCAATGGGAAACAAACATGACATGGTCAGCTGAAAACGAGCATTAAGAAATGACTGAAAGTTAAGCGTAAATGTGTTGTATATTCTATGGGACATTCATCTAGGAGAGAGTAGTAGTCCCAGAACCATTTGTTCAGTTATAGGGAGTAACAAGTGCTGAACAGTAATGACTGTAATGAGAGATAACATAGTCACAAAAGGGGTAACCTAGAAAAGACATAACTAACTTCCGATAGACAACATACTGCACTGGAAAGAAACATACATGTTAAAAGAAGGTATCAGGAAGACTGTCCTGGTGAAATTGGAGACATTTACTTTTTCTGTGAAGGAAGACCATAGGGTTTGGCACACTGGCAGCAGTGACACATGTCATGAGCTGAGCCAATGTTAGAACAATATCTAATATAATCTGACAAAGATCCTTTTTTTCTATATGCTTTCAGAACTGCTTGACAGGTAGCATTTGCGTTTTTGTACGCTAAGCGTTTCACAAGCTGAGTATTAGCCTGACAGCCAACAAACAACCTAGACACAAAGTCTTGATAAGACTCATTAGGGCTCTGTTTGATCTTAGTGTGGTCCTCAGTGTGCCCTCCTGTAGGAGGCAGTTCATTCCAGGCTTTTTTTGCTGCAACATTAGCTTGAGTGTATACGGCATTTGAGAAATTTAATTGTTGTGCTGTTTCTTTATATTGGCCTTCTCCTGCAAGCATATCAAAAGTAACTGGAATATGGAGATGCTTATTTAGGTCAGCTGTAGCCAGACAGAATTTGCTAAAATGTGACCTCCATATGAAATAGTCTTCTGTGGACAAACAATTTTTTGCCAGTGCTTTCCAATCATTAGGAGGCAACTGCTCAGTAGGCAGGGAATCTAACACAGCTCGAGTAAAGGAAGCTGTAGGGCCTTGCTGCAGACAAGCAGATTTAAAACTTTGCAAGGCTTTGAATTGAAACAGAGTATCTCCAGTACTCTGACTATCATGGGGCTCCATGAGTGACATGAAGCCTGACATATCTTCACCTGCAGCAGTGGCCTGCTGCACATTCTTTTGTAATGGAGACAGGGCAGGTGCAGTAGAAGACATACAGACCTGCGTATGAATTGGTGTAAGCCAGCACTGGGTGTCCTTTTCAGGTTGTATTATAGAGGACAACAACCTCAGTAGAGGATGTAGAGGACTCCTCAGGGTGGTCTCTCACATCATCACACAGCTCTCGAACCTTCTCTGTTGTAGAACCTGTCGAAGACTGAGCAGGACAAGTCACAATATCACACTCGGCCATTGTACAGTAATCTCGAATGAGAATCCAGAGCGTGAGAGTCTCCTCTGGGATCTGCGATTGCTCCTGCTTGATATAATACATCTGTAACTCGGCACCCACTTTATACCATACATTTAATGTCAAGGGACCCTGTCCAGGAGACCAAGGGCACACTTCTTCAAGCAATTGCACAAATGCAGTTATGCCTTGTGAACTGCATATCACACCTTGTTCCTGAAGTATATGCTTAAGCCGACCCATAGTCCTGGGGAAGGAAAAAACTGTTAACTGAAGCAGGAGAAAATCCTTTAAAGTTAATAGAAATTATAATTTGTTAGCAAGGGTGGAAGGCACAGGTCGAGGTGTGTTCTTGTCCATTTTTCAAAGTTTGTGGAGAACGGGTCCTGTGGAGCAAAAGAGGTACATATGTACTGAGCAGGTTTCCAAGGTAACATACAACAAACTGAAGGTAGAAATTGGACAGCTCCAGAGAGCTCTAGAAACAGGTAGTTAAGGATGACACAAACATACACAATAGGTTGTTACAGGAACAAACGACAGGGTGGGATTGAGTATCCATGGAAACACAAATAACCGCAACATCAAACCTAGGTCCTAAAGACCATACCTTAACTGTCTCTGATACCTAGAAAAAAGACATCAACGTAGCAGCTGGCTGCTTATTGTACAATCTATTGTAATGGGAGTATTAGGGACAAAAGACAAGGTGTAAAGGGATTGTTATACCTCAGAAAACAATCATAGCAGTCAGTAGCAGAAATGCAGGACGGCGCAGTCAGTAGCAGAAATGCAGGATGGCACAGTCACATCATGCTGGGCCACAGCTTCAAGTGACTACGTCCCACCTCATGCATAGGAGCACCAACAACCATGATCACAGACCAGGCACAACGAGACAGGAAAGGGAAAGTAACAGAAATGTACGTGCAGCAGCAAGCCCAGCAACAGAGTTGCTGGAAAAGTTTCATGTAATTGTAAAGCAGACACTTTGTCAGGCGCTGTAGACTTTCCATTAAACAACCTTAAAAAATCCAGCCCATGACCAGAACTTAACACATCCTATTTCCAGAAAGTTTGTTTTTGAAAAATCGTGTAGTTTTGTTCACTGTCCTAAAAGGAAGAGTTAGTGAAAAGGCAAACTTAAGACTTTTAGGCACTTGAAACTCATTAGCAAAGGTGGAGGTGTCTTTGTGTTTGTCCTCCATGGTCAGGAGACACACAGTCCTGTTAAGCAGAGAGGTATGCATTCATTAAGGCAACACTTGACTGAACAAGAGAGAGATAGGACTCTCCCCTGATTCAGAAAACCATTGAGTCCATGGCAAAATAGCCGCAAGACAGGGCTCAGCTGCATCACGCTGGGCCACAGCTCCAAGCAACCAAGCCCCGATCCCAAAGACCATGTGCCACGAGACCCTAAATAGTGTTACCCAGATATCCAAATCTTGTCAATAGAATGTAACAGGACAGGATAAAAACTAGCAGTGTAAAGGTTAAACTCCTGATCCGGAAATCTTTGAAAAACTAAAACCACAGCATGCAGTTCAGCAACCTGTGCTGAAGACTGAGAAGTATGAATCACTACGGTGGTCCCATCAGCAACATAGGAAATACATCCATTAGAAAGCTCATCTGTTAATATCAATAAGGCATGTGGCAAGGGAACTAAGCATGCAACTGTAAGAAATATAAGATTAGTGGTTTGACAAAACTGCAAAAGCCTATGCTTAGGATAATGAGTATCAATAGAGCCTGGATAAGCAGCTAGGGAAATTTCCCCAGGCCTCAGAAGTTTGAAACACCCAATCCACCTGGGATTCATTAAAAGGAACTATGAGTTTAGCAGGTTCTTGCCCAAAATACTCTTTAGCAGGGAAGACAGGTAAATGTATCCATAATAATGGAGCATAACTGTTGCTTAGCAATATTGGATTCATCCTTCTTGGTACTGTGTAGTAGGAACTTCCTACAAAGCCATGACAAGAACCCGTATGTCAACTGACAGCCGCCAGCCTGGCAGCCCACCCCCAAACCTCCCCAGCGGCACGCAACTGCATCATGCTGGGCCGCAGCTTCAAGCAGCCACGTACCATCCAAGGAAGGCCCAGGGGAGACGCGGGTGACCAGGACAACCAAGAGCAACAGAGTAACACACCAGGTTGTCAAGGCAACATAAAACACAACCATGGAACAATAGGGTGCAACAACCATGGCAACACACAGAAACATAGCCGTCAAAATGAAACAAACAAGGCACAAATAATTTATAACTGATATCAGTAGCCTAATTTTGTAATTTTTACAGTGCGCACAATATTGTTATAGACATCTTTTTGCAACATCATGGAACTTGAAACGGAGTACAATAGATTCAAGAGCTCATCACAAGTGATTCTTGCTACAAATCACCTGTTCATTACTACCTGTAGCTCCTACCATGAACTACTTGTAGAGCTCCAAGACTCATCACAAGCTGCCTCTGCCACAAGCCACCTGCTTAGAGTTCTCCTTACAAGCAAAATCTGCCACAAATTACTTGCTCAGAGTGCTCAGGATGCCACCTCACATATCTGAGCCACCGACCTGTGCTATCAGAAAAGAACACAGAAAGACAAGTTCCAAAACTGCCATTTTTTACGCATCATCCACATAGAGCCGTGCCAAGCTCACACAGAGGGAAATTTATTAAATGGTACCATTAAACTAATTTGAAACACAACATGTTGGGAATGGCACCCAACACAGATCTGCAAAAGGCACAGTGTTGACATCGCATGGGCACATCAATTTTACATTCCAAAGCACACAAGCTGCGAATGGCCCTGGTCAGCATCCTGAACAGCCCTCAAACTGTTCCCCATTAGAT
>NW_008359442.1:11760442-11760753 GCF_000622305.1 Nannospalax galili
CCATTCGTATTTAAAGTTATTAATGAAAGATGGGTATTGAATCCTTGTCATTTTTATTTCTGTTTACATTTGTGATAGAGCACTACTTTTCCACAGTTATACTTTCATTTGATTTCTTTCTGAAATCCCTTGGGTATAGTCATTCCTTTCTTCAGCTCTTTGTATTGCTTCCAGAACTCTCTGAAGGGCTGGTTTTGTGGACATGAATTCCTTTAGCCTATTTATGTCATGGAAGATTTTTCTTTTCCCTTCAACTATAGTAGACATTTTGGCTGGGTATAGTAATCTGGGTTGGCATCTGTGGTCATTTA
>NW_008359442.1:11761030-11800991 GCF_000622305.1 Nannospalax galili
GTTCTATGTGCTTATTGTATTTGTATGGCCACATATTTCTTTAATTTTGGGAAATTTTCTTCAACAAGTCTGTTGAAGATCTGGTCCATACCATTATCTTGACATTCTTCTTTTTGTATGCCTATGACTCATAAGTTTGGTCTTTCTATGGTGTCACACAATTCCTGCGTATTCCATTCTTGTGATTTCTTAAAGTTTTCATAATCTTTGCTTGAGTGGTCTAGTTTGCCCACTTTATCTTCCAGTCTTCATACTCTGTTTTCCATTTCGTTCATCCTATTGGTGAGGCTTTCTCCTGTCGTTTCTAATTGGCTTACTGAGTGTTTCACTTCCTTCTTCATTTCAGCCTGAGTAGTCTTCAATATTTCTAACTCTTTTCTGAATTAATTCAGAAGTTTATCCCTATCTTCCTTCAGTTCTTTGATTTCTTTTTTGGTGTGTTCTTTAAATTCACTGAATTCTTTTATCATGTTTTTAATTGTTCTTTTGTGTTCCATGTCCTGCATCATCTCTCGGGGGTTCTCATTGTACTCCTCTAGAGAACTATTGGTATTTGGTGGGGATATGTTGTTTTGGTTTTTCATGTTGTTATTTTTTCTCTGTGATTTTGACATGTGAATTTCTATTGTAGTTTCGGATTCTAGTGTGAGACTCAAGCCTTCAAGTATAGGTCTGCTTCTTTTTGTAAACTTTATGTGACTTTGTGGTTTACTTGTTGTGTGTGAAAAGCTGGTTGGTCTAAGCTTCCGGTTCTCTCTTTTGATTTTGTTTTGGAGTGGCTCTGGTCTAGGGCAGCTGGTTGCTGTGCCACCCAGAGATGCAAAGGAAGATGGGGGCAGGAAGCAGCCCCAAGGGCTCCTGGGGACTGCGCTGAGGAGCTGGGTTTGTCTGGATGCAAAGGATCAGGAAGAGGAAAGGTCAGCCCCAGCATCCCAGAAAGAGGCTGATGGGTGGTGCAGGCCCAGGGAAGCAGAGGGAGGTGAGGGTGGGGCCAGGACCAGAAGCATTGCTCCTGGGGCTCAGAAGGCACTATGTTGGTCTGGATGAAAAGGATCAGGAGGCAGTATTGGTTCCCCAGGTGTCTGGGGCCCCAGAAAAAGAATGGGACAGGACCCAAATTAGGAGAGACCGGTGGGGGAGATTGGAGGTGAATGAGGCTGGGGGAGTCAAGGCGTGGAGGGCACAATGGACTTATCCCAGAGAGAGGCCTCCAGTGGGTCTTTCAGGTCCAGGGCACTGGCTGCTCTTGCAGAGGACCTGGGTTCAGTCCCAAAACATTCAAAGTGGCTGATAACCATCCAAAGCTCCGGTTCCAGGGATATGACTCCCTCTTCTGACTTCTGCAGGTATTGCGTGCATGTCTACAGCTTACATGTATGCAGAAAATAACAGTTATGCACATAAAATAAAAATTTCAATTATAAAAATGAAAAGCACACATCATACCCAAAACCTACAATAAATAATACACACAAAATCCACAGAACCAGAACCAGCAAACTGGGAAAGACACTCACTACTTGGAGGACCAACAGTTCCCAAATTCCAAGTTAATAGCTCCTGGTGCAAAGATCCAGCAACTCTCTCACCAGCAGAGAGTTTCCTCACTGTAAGGACAGAAACCTGTCTCCACAGTGCAGTATGTGGGCAACTGACTCTGCATCCTCAGAGTGGCTCACTGTGAGGTCACAGCAAGAATGGACCAATCAGGGCTGGGTACAAGGTTTTCCTCACTTCCTGTTCATAAGGACAGGGAAGGCATAGTGGAGGGAGAGGCTGATCACTGGCTCAGTAGAAACTTGGGCAGGCTGGTTGGACTGAGTGGGCAGTACCCCTTGTCCCCCTGTGACCCACTTCTTTCTGCTAACCTCACTTCTGAAGGGTCCACAGGATTCTACAACAGTACCACCTGCTGGGGACCTAGATTCAAACACATGATTGATCTTCTGGGCACTGAGATCCAAATCATACCAGTGAACATTTGCACTTTCATAGCAATAGAGTAAAAAGAACTACAGGCTAAAGAACACCATCCGTCAGTGGGTTATGACACTGGTATTTGCATCTTAGCGGATGAATTTGGTGATCCACTTTTCAATCGTGCCCCAAACTTTTAAAGCAAACTTTTTGGTTTATAGAACTTGTCATGTCCACATTGAACATATTTGATTCCTGTCTATTGAGCTGTAGTCAATGAGGAAATACATGGCAATTATTAAAACATTGAGATGCTGTGACAAAATGATCTGTTTCCCAGATACCTCCAGGACATGTGACTTACATTTTGGGTCTGAAAGGAAGAAAGTGCCATTGATGACATGATGATCTCCATTAAACATCCATGAAACTTCTCATCTAGAACCCAGGTTCTCATTAGAGAGTGGGTTGATATGTTCAAAATGATCACGAAACAAACAAAAAAAAACCTATCAGCTATAATTCTGTAGACAGATAATCAGCCTTGTCCTACATGTGTTATGGAGCCATATCCAGAGATCTTGTTCCCTTCCTCATCTTCACAAAATGCCTTAGTTTTGATAATTGTAAAACCCTGAAATTGCTAACTTATGCTTCTGTAGGTTGAGAAGTCAAAATTGAGGCCCCAGCAGATTCAGGGCTAGGAGGGCTGCTTTCCTGCTCTCACCTGCAACAAGGTTTCTTTTGTCCACGTGGTCAAGAGAAGGATTGAAGCTAGACATTCACCCTCTTTGTAAAAACCAAACATGGAGCTGGAAAAATGGCAAGGGGTTAAGGCACTTGCTGCTTTTGCAGAGGAACTTCATTCTGTGCCCAGCAACCACATGGTGGATCACAATCGTGTACCTCCAGATCTAAGTGATCTGCCACCTTTTGCCCTCAGTAGCCATCAAGTAGGCATGTGGTGCATATACATACATGTGGGCAAACACACATATATAAATAAAAAATACATCTTTTTTTCTTTACTTTTTAGAAGGAGCATTTCATAACATCTTTAATGTACTCAACAATTTCCAGAGCAAAGATACATCTCTTTCAAAAGTGGCTATAAAATTTTTAGGTTTGCAGTTGAATTAATACAGTTATACAATATTGAACTCAGTATAAACCCTGCAAGATATGAAATTGAATGAGTTTTTAACCTTATAAAAGATCTCCATTTAATTTAAAAATATACTGTTTCTTAAAGAAAGACTCATTGTTTTTGCTAATAACACTTAGATGTTGGCACAACCTTGGGAAGGAGTCTGGCACTGACCACCACCAGGTGCCCTGCACCTCTCACAGCCCCAACCAGAGAGATGGGGGCAGGAAGCGGCCCCAAAGGCTCCTGGGGACTGCACTGAGGAACTGGGTTGGTCTGGATGCAAAGGATCAGGAAGAGGAAAGGTCAGCCCCAGAGTCTCAGAGAGAGGCTAACCAAGAGAGGCTGGCAGGTGGTGCAGGCCCAGGGAAGTAGAAGGAGGTGAGGGTGGGGCCAGGCCCAGAGTGCTCCCTAGAGAGAGGCCTGCGGGTCCTGCAGGCCCAGGGAGGGTGCTAGTACTTTTAAGCTGATGGACTTTGCTGTTCTCTCTGGCCATTTCCTTTCTTGGCTCCAAAGAGATTTCCCTCATTGGGACTTTGGAGCAGGTGGAACCTCTAGTGCACATATCTCTTCAGATGTTTCTTTGGCTCACATGCTTACCTCAAGACTTTGGACTTTTTGGTGTGTCAGGGACTGCAATTTATGCCCACCTCAGTACATGGCATGGCTTGTGGCACATAGTAGGTGTTCAGCTATGTGCTTATTAAGCAATGGGTGAGGCAAAGAATACTGGAAATACTTTCCCCAAAGCAAAGAAGTATGTGGTTGAGTGCATCTTTGCTGTAGAAAATGAAGCTTATTACCAGTTTCTTGGCATTCAAGAGTAGTTCTTTTCAAGGCCGCTTTTCTGGTTAGCTCTAGAAGTCTGGGCCTGTTTCCTTGGCAGCAGCACTACCTTTGTCCAGAAGATGGCGGGCAAAGCCAATGTAAGGAGCTAGGTTCATTTTACCAGGGCAGGTCTGAGTCTTTTCATGAAAGAGATGGGAACTGAAAACTGCCAAGGCTATAATTGTGCATCGAGGGTAAGAACTGGCTTTGGGGGCAGGTTCTCTGGTTGACCTCTGTGAAAAGGAGTCATTTGGAAAGGACAGCTGAAGGAAAAGGGCAGGTCCTGAAGGGGTTGTTTGCCACCCACCCTCTTTGATACCTTAGCTCAAACAACCTCAATCTGAAACATAGTTTCAAACTCTCACCCAGCCAGGACATTGTCCTTGTGGGAGAAGCTCACTGGCTTTGGAAATCACTCCTAACTCTGTGACCCTTTGCAGCCCCCCACCCCCACCCTAGTCCACTGGAGGTTTCTAGTAGCTGGTCTTTATATTGAACAGGAGTCAGTAAAGACTTGCTGATATGAGCTGACTGGAAGGACAGCTCAACAGAAGGGTTGACTGGGGATGTTCCAGCAGGATGGGAATTTTCCAAATAATTTTTTTGAGAGGCTGATGAAGCCTACTAATACTCTCTTCAAAGTCAGTGTCATTACTAAAGTAAGGTCAGATAATCCATTTCTTGCTCCAAGGGCACAGGGATCATGGGAAGAGGTGAACTACCTCCATAATCTTTAGCTGAAGCAGATTTTTAGACTGTAGCACCCAACCCCCACTCTTCTTCTGACCCAAATCCTCCCCTGAAGCTGAGCTGGGCTCCAGGCCAGGGTGTTGGCCATGGACAAAGACACCCTGTTTTGAAGGCTGGCCACTGTGTTTTCCTGCAGGGTCTGACAAATGGTGTAGGCCTCCCCCAATCAATGTGATAAGGAAGAAATATACAAAGAGGGCAGTCCTTCCCAGGACACCAGCAACAATGTACCCTAAGGTTTCCACCACATGGCAACAGGGCTATGTCCATGAGGACACCCAGTCCTGGCTGATTGTGTTGTGGGTGCTGGGCTAGATTCTTCCTCTAGTTGAGTTCCCCCTCCCCCAAGACTGGAGACTGGAGAGCTGCTGCTTCTTGGGGTCTTTGGACCATGACTGAGTGACATCCCAATGTGCCTCCACTTTCTCCTTCTTCCCAGAACCCTGGGTCCCCTGCCTCTGTCATTATAGGGACAATGGCACAGGACCAGCTGGGCTGGAGACCAGAGCTAGTTCTGCCACAATACTCATGGCTGTGTGGTAGAGCGATGGATCGTTTAGCTTTGTAGGAAGTTTCTACTCCTGTGAAATGGGGATACTAACATCAGGCCTGGGTTACCTACCTGTCATTTGGGCACTATGAGTAGATGGTACAGATGACAAATGGGGTGTGCATTCAAGATAGATGGACCTCTCTTTGGGTCTGGAAGTTGCAGGTAGAGGGGAGAAAGGATGAGACGGATTTAGAAGTGTCAGGTGGGAAATGGTGGGCAGAGGACAAAAGCACAATGACATGAATTCACAGGACATTTCTAAGAGACAGGGGGCACATCATTTTGCCTGATCAAAATATGAGTGTACATGCATGAGCCAGTGCATCTTCGAGGATGCATATCTAGAAAGTTGGTATGAGAGCCAGTTACGGAGGCCTTCTAGTCCCAGCTTAATTCTTTGGGGAACATTGCAAGTACCCAGGCAAAGATTGTATCCAAATTGGTGTTAGAAAGATTGATGTGGTTGTAAGGAGAGAGGGCTGGAGAGTTCAGGGGGAGAGGACCATTTAGGAAGTTGTATGTTCTGGGCCAGGGTGAATAGTGTGGGAGACCAAGAAAGTGCCTGGGGACAGATGTGTGAACCCTGTCCTGGAGAGGAATTGATAGGATGAACCTGAGTTCCGGCCTCAGAGCCCAGAAAGATGGAAGTACTGGGGAAGAGATGAGGCCGTGGAAGAAGGCCTCTGTAGGCAGAAAGCTTAGCCTCAAAGGTGCTCTCTCAAGGGGCTGGAGAGATGGCTCAGCGGTTAAGCACATTGGTTGCTTTTGCAGAGGACCAGGGTTCGATTCCCAGCACCCACATGATGGATAACAATTGTCTGTAACTCCAGTTTTAGGGGAATTCAGTGCTCTCTTCTGATGTCCATGGGCATTGTACAACATGGGTGCACTTGCATACATGCAGGCAATATACGCATACACATAAAAATAAAAAATAATAAAAATAGAATATTAAAAAGGTGTTCCCTCAAAGGGACTATGCTCATTTGGGCCATTTGTAAGGGAAAAAGAGCAGAGCCCACAATCAGATATGACCCTTCTGTGACTTCCTCTCATACTCTGGGCTCCTTCAGAAGGTGCTCCTTGCTCTGACCTTGCACTTGGCCCAGCTTCTAGTTGCTAACCAGTTAAGAAATGGAGTTCCTGGCTTGTCTGTCTGCTGAGCTCTAACCATGGCCTGGACCAGAAGTTCCCTAGGTTCCACCTCACTGGGGGCAGGTGTTCCTATCTGTCAAAGTCAGTACTCAGATGCTCTGGGGGTGAGAAGAGAATGTAGATGTGTTTTACAGGCTTTATTTAGGAAGGAGAGACCAGAAGTCCTGCCTAAGAAGGAGGAGAGAGGCACAACGAAAATAGAAATTTCTGGAAGGTGAAACAGGCAGCCAGAGGCATTTCTTTTCTCTAGTCCAGGCCCTTTGAGGCAGCTGCTCATATGATTGATGGCGACATTTATTTGCATCAGTTTTCCTGGGATCACTGATCTCTACTAAATGCCCAGTACCCTTCAGGAGAACACTGCTGCCATTGTCAGGAGTACATTTTCATTCTAAGAGTGTTACAGAGGCAGGCGAGACATTGATTCAACAGAGAACTGGCAGGAGACAGGTGTAAGAGCCACAAAGGGATGGGGGATGGAGTGAAGTCGTTCCAGCCTGCTGCTCTCTAATCCTTCCTCTGCACCTCTGATTTCTGAGCTGTGTAATGAGGCTGCTGCGCTGGAGCATCTCCAAGCTCCTATGGTACCTTGATGTTCTGTAATTTATCTCGTGCTGTAATCTCAGCCTGGTGTGGAGTCTGGGGGCAGTGATGGAGGAAAGAGTACAGATTGCCCTCTCTGGATGTGGCAATCTCAGAACTGACCATCTGGGGTTTTTCAAAAGCTTTAGATCCTCCTAAACAGGACTCTGGACTTGTAGGCCAGTGCCTAGCATCACATTCTTCTCTGGCTCCTTCCAAATTAAGAAAATACTTTGAAGAGAGATGGTCAAAAGTGAATTTTCAAATAGTTTTAAAGGCAATGAAACCTCTCTTTCAAAAGACATTTTATGTGGAATTGAGATAACCAGAAAGAATTCTGATTTGATAGAAGGATCTAGAGTCTGCTTAGCAGCCCCTCTTGATGGCTGTCTGACTCCCAGATCCTTCCACAGACTCTGAGCAGGGCAGTTTGACAGTGGCCAACATAGGGGCCACATGAGCTAAAGACAGACAGTGAGACAAGTGAGATCCCAGATTCCATGTTTAAGATATAGAAAGTCATGCAAGAATTAAGACAGGAATCCTCTTGCATCTGCTATGAAACTCAGTGAATATGCACACTTGTTTCATTGAACATCACATACCACATTCACTATGGAACGGTCCTCTTCCCACCATGAGAAATATCTTTCAAAGTTCATGTTTGTAAAAACTTAGTCTTTTATAGTGGGGCGTGGTGACGTATACCTTTAATCCCAACACTCAGGAGGCAGAGGCAGGCGGACCTCTGTGAGTTCAAGGCCAGCCTGGTCTACGAAGTGAGTTCCAGGCTGGCTGGGACTACAGAGAGACCCTATTTAAAAAAAAAAAAAAAAGAAAACAGTCTTTTTCTCAGGAACTGAGGTATCTCTCAGCTCTTTGTTCTAGAACAGACATCAAGCAAGCTTTCCCGTCTATTTAAAGGAACTTTTCCAGAATAAGCTGCACATCACTTGGTGTGTTTTCTTCTCTGTGCCAGGTTGGAGATGCCACATCCTGGAGCTTGCTATCAATTTCAAATTCCTTCTGTGTATCCTGCTTCTAGATGTATGACTGAAGCCAGTTTCCACCATTACATGCTCTAATGCAATCTAGAAGGTAGAAGCAGAGTGGAAGCTCTCTGTGAGGTACTGGCTTGTATGGGGGCCACAGAGTTCTGGGTAAGGATGTTTCTACAGCAGGAACTGAACAATGTCCAGCCACTTGTCCCAGGGGTGTCATGGCACATTGGTGGGGTCTGATATCTCCTTGATTCTGGGACTGGAGATTTGGCAGTGTGCTCTAGGTTTTAACAAAGTGTGTCACACTTTGATTCTCTGCCATCTTGGCTACAGTTCCTGTGGCAGGCAAGTTAGGTGGGAGGTTCTGATAATCACTTCTGATAGCCTAGCCTATCATACTCAAGTAGCACCTAACTCCATATACCATACTCTTTTGCATAAAAACAATTATTTCCTGTTCTTGACCTCTGACCAGTACTCCTCAGTTATCAGGATGTTTGATTTGAAGTTTTTTTGTTCCTTAAAGGAACTGAGGTTTCAGAGTTCCATCTCTATGATAGTAATACCTCCGGGTCTCCTCATTGTTAGGGTCTTTGTGTGTCTCCTCATTGGCTCCTGTCCCTCAATGACTGACTTGGGGTTTTACGGCCCTTCATCCTATTAGCACTTAATCCTCACAGTTGCCATGGGAAGGGAAGATTTATTGTAATCACAAGACCACAAGGTCGTGGCCATGGTAGAGGCATATAAAAATGTGGTGAGTGCCCAGATAGGATGCTTCGTGTGTGAGGGAGGATATGGCAGGTGAGTTTTGCAGAGTGATGTGTGTAGAGGCAGATGGGCAGTGGCAGCTTTTAGCAGCTGTGGAACCAGCAAGGCCCTTTGAGGAGACTACACTGAATTAAAACTGTTGATATGAGGTATGGGAAGGGTGGTAGCCAGAGAGCAGGGACTATAGGCAGGGTCTGTGTGAAGGGCCTGGCATTCTTGCCCAAGGGCAATTTACATTTCTCCCCACAGATCAGAGAGCTAACTGATGAAGGATCATACTGTGACAGGCCAAAGTTGTGAGATTAGAAGCAGATTGTCGTTTAGCATAGCAGGGTAATCATGGATGACAGATGCGTCAAAATAACCACCTGAAGGAATTTTGAATGCTACTGTCACTAATGATGCACACCTGAGATACTCAAAATACAACTACCCTGACCTGATCATTATGTTGTATGCATGGATTAATGTCACACTCTACTTCCAAAATACATACAATTTTGGGTGAATTAAAAAGGAGTGAATGCATGAAATCCAGTGTGTGGGGGGCTATGGGGGACTGTAGATAGGGGAGGGGTCTAAATATGATTAAGATGTATTGTATGGAATCCATGAAAGTTTGATAAAAATATACATTGAAGAAAATATATATGAATAAAAATATGAAAAGTAAATAAGAAAGAAGCAAGAGAAGGAGGTTATGATGGCAACTTAAGAGTTGGTCAGCAGATGGGGACCATGAAGGGGCATGGCATTCCAGATGTGGAAGATTAGAGAGGGAATGATCTAGAACCTTTGCCAGTTGGGCCAATAATGTGTACTAAAACAGAGAACTCCAGAAAAGGAATAGTCTGGAAGTACTGGTTCTGTTATCTGGTAACCAGCTGGTTTAATTGATGTGTAACTTGAAATAGATCTGTTTGAGGGTGTGTACTTGAGAGCTGCTCTAAATTCAGGCGGCAGTCAAGACATTGGGAGTGGGTATATTTTGGGGAGGAATGAGATACCAGTGAGGAGGTCGATGGACTGCCAAGATAGAGGAGGAAAGTGAAAAAGAAGTCCAGGGAAGATGCAGAGGTCAACAGTGCCAATAAGTGAGGCTAGAAAATTCCCTTTGCATTTGGCAGATTTCTGGCAGAGTTAATTTAGTCTGCATAAATATGTATCGAGTGCTTATAATATGCCAAGTGCTGTTCTTAGACTCTGGGATCAGTGAATAGTTCATCCTAGTGACAGAAGACAAACAATAAAAGGTAGACATAAAGCCAGGCGTGGTGGGGCACATCTTTGATCCCAGCACTCTGGAGGCAGAGGCAGGCAGACCTCTGTGAGTTCAAGGCCAGCCTGATCTACATAGTGAATTCCAGGCCAGCTGGGGCTACGAGGAAACTCTTTCTCAAAAAAACCGGAAAAAAAAAAAAAAAAAAAAAAAGGCATAGGTGCTCTAGAAATGGCTTAGTGGTTAAAAGCATTTGCTGCTTTTGTAGAGGACCTGGACTCGGTTCCCAGCACCCACATGGTGGCTCACAACCGTCTGTAATTCCAGTTCTAGGGGCTCTGATACCCTTTTCTGGCATCTGAAGACATCAGGCATGTAGATAGTATACATAGACACATGCAGGCAAACACACACAGAATAAAAACACATTGTAAAAAAAGAATACACATAACCAATAAAAAAGAATGGATACAACCACTTATTGAATGTGAGAGGGTGGTATAATATGTACCAAAAGAATAAATGCAGATCACTTAAAAGGGAAATTGGGAGCATTAGGCGGGGGTCGCAATTTAAAATGTGTTATCAAGTTAGATGAAATCAAAGACTTGAAAGTGGTGAGGAGTTGACTGTGTGACTAGGTGGAGGGGGCGGGGATATTTCAGGCTAAGAGCTATAAAGAAGGCTTTGAGGTGGGGAAGCATAGTATGTTCTGGAAACATCAGCAAGGAAGCCAGTGTGGCTAGAGTGGAGGGTGAGGAGGAGCTGGAAGGAGGTAAAGTCAGGACAAAGAGGCAGGATGGAATCAAATCTGTCTGACTCTGGTAGGCTGCTGCTTGAAGGAGTTTGCTTTCAGAAGCCCTGGAAGGTTTTAAACCAATGACTAGCGTGGTCTAGTTTATGCTTTGAAAATTTCACACTGGCTACTACATTCCTAACAACCACTAAGCCAGCAGCAGTGACTACAGTAGTGATTGGAGCTGAGGATGTGGGTGCCTCAGGTCAGGGTGATAATGGTGGGGGTGGTCAAAGTCTGGATATATTTTGAAGGTAGAGCCATAAGAATTCTAATGGATTGGTAAGTGGGATGTGAGAAGAAGGATCACCTTGAACTTCTTAGTGTGAACATCTGAGAGGGTGGCATTACCCTCAAATGAGGTGGCAAAGACTGTGGGTTAAAAAGTTTGGGTTCAAAGATTCAGTTTGGTTTTGGACAAGTTGAGTTTTAGCTGTTCATCAGGCACCATGTGCCAATGTGGACTAGGGCCTTTCAGCAGCGGGGAGGATGGAAGCTAGATTGCCCTTGCTGGGGAAGCAACTGGAGGTGAGACAGTAGGGACTGAGGCTGAGGGCTACATGTAGACTACATGCATGTTACTATGCAAGAAAGATGTGCTGAACGGGGAAGAGGGGGTGGGAGAAGGGCCCCCAAAAAATCAGATGTGAACTTGTTTCATAGGGAGAAGTAATGATCCCAGAAGTTGATGGTCATAGAGAGGGAGCCAGGTCCCCAAGGAGATTTGTGAGAACGATACACCTGAATACCAAGAATACCCTTCTATGACCGAGGTAGGAGGGGTTAGGGAATGGAGACGTTTTTACTTATATTTCTATAAAATAGGAAATATGATAACTGAAGCCAGGTGTGGTGTGTACACCTATAATCCCAGCACTTGGAAGGCAGAGGCAGGAGGATCATGAGCTCAAGATCATCCTAGGTTATATAAGGAGTTCAAGGTCAGCCTGAGCTATGTGAGACCCTGCCTCAGAAACAAACAAGCAAGTAAAAATGAGACAAAGAAGGGACTTGGGCTGGGAACTTAAAGAAGGAAAAAGTTTAGAAGTGAACCCAAGGAGAGTGGGAATTGAGCTGGTACCATCAACATGGTGCTAAGGTGTTCTCCAGCGGCCCTGAAAGTGACCCTAAAATAGCAGGTATTTAGATCATTTCAGGATTAGAGGCAGATATGACTGGGGTGGGGGGTGATGTTGGGCGTGGTGGTACACGCCTTTAATCCCAGCACTTGGGAGGCAGAGACAGGTGGATCTCTGAGTTCAAGGCCAGCCTGGTCTGCATAGTGAGTTCCAGGCCAGCTGGGGCTACAGGGAGACCCTGTCCAAAAAAAGAAGTGACAGAACTGAGGTGCTTGACAAGAGAACAACTGACACCAAACCTTATGGAAACAGGAAGTGAAGCTCAAAGATGCTGAGAAACAAGAGAGCCAAGTAGAGGGAGGCACTCAGGGGTCAAGGTGAGGTCAGAGAGTAGGTGCAGTGGGAGGTGCAGGAGAGAGGAAGAAGACCAACAGGTTGTGATGCGCAGTGGCATAGAGGTTAAGCCAGGAGTGACAAGGTAGTTCTGGGTGATGGTAAGGTGGAAGGCGTGGTGGGATGTGAACGCCGCATGTAGAAAGGGGACGGAAGGCACTGAATTGGAGAAGGTTAAGGGGCTGGAGGCTGGAATGTATGTATTGTTCACTTGGAAGCCAAACTCTCCCGAGATGAAAGAAGGAACTGGAATGAAAAGGAAGCCCCAGTGTGTCTGAATGATACACTCTCTCTCACTCGAAGTTATGGAGAGCTTGTGCAGGTGCTGAGGAACTAGTAATGGTGACGAGGAGCGGGGAAGATGGGGCTTGGCGTGACCAAGTTAGGAGAGGGGGGTTTGCTCCAAAGTGGAAGAGGGGTGGGTGGCCTGGAAGTTTGTGTCTCTCTCTGAAGTCCTGCATGTCTTCACTCCTCTGTGGTGATCTATGTTTTCTTCAACTCTTACTGACATGACTCTTCTATGCTTCTAAGATTTAATTTTTTTCATTTATTTGTGTGTGTGTATGTACCATGTCCTGAATGTGGAGGTCAGATCTTGTATTCAGAGAGTCAGCTCTCTCCTTTCACCATGTGGTTTCCAGAGACTGAACTCGGGCTGTCAGACTTTGCAAGTGCCCTTACCCACTACTCACCCTGCCAGTCACATACACATACACAGATATACCTATGTGTGTGCGTATGCACATATTTGCCATGGTGTGCACATGGAGGTCAGAGGATAACTTTCAAGGATGGGTTCTCGCCTTCCACCTTGTTGAGGCAGGCTCTCTCTTGTTTCAAACTAGCTGGCTTGTGAGTTTCCAGGCAATTCTCCTGTCTCTACCTCCCATCTCACCATAGGAATGCTGGGATTACAGATGCACCCTACTACATCTTGCTTTTTACATTAGTTCTGGGGATCTGAACCCAAGTTGTCAGGCTTATGCAGCAAGTGCTTTTACCCACTGGGCCATCTCTCTGGCCCTCTGCTACAATATTGTTAGATCCTTGAGAACAAATATAATGCACTCTAATGCTAGGTGAGCAAAACCAGCTTAATAAAAAGTTAAAACCTTAGCCGGGCGTGGTGGTGCATGCCTGTAGTCCCAGCACTTGGGAGGCAGAGGCAGGCGGATCTCTGTGAGTTAAAGGCCAGCCTGGTCTGCATAATGAGCTCCAGGACAGCTGGGGCTACAGGGAGACCCTGTCTCAAAAAGACCAAAAAAAGAAAAAAAACCTTTTCTTTTATTTTTGTTTTATGTGTATGAGTGTATTGCCTGCATGTGTGTAAATGCACCCATGTCATGCAGTGCCTGCAGAGGTCAGAAGAGGGTATCAGATCTCCTGGAACCACAGTTACAGATGGTTGTTAACTGCCATGTGGGTACTAGGATTTGAACCTGGATCCTTTGCCAGAGCAGCCAGTGCTTTTAACCACTGAGCCATCTCTCCAGCCCTAAAACCTTTTCTTAATAAACCTCAACAATGCTTTGAAGAAAATGGGAAGTTTGGCCAGCTTGTGTTTATATTGGACACATTGCCTAAAACCAGCTAGTGAGAGGTTTATTTTGCTCCCGTTATTTTGAATTTTTGACAGGAGCCCCCATTCCCAAAGGTCACGGTCTGAGAACTGTTGGCTCACATGGAAAGCAGCAGGCATGCTAGGGTTCCTTTGTGTCTTTCTCTGGAAACCTGCTTTGAGATCTAGAAATGTTGATGAAACCTGAGTTTCCATGTGCTCTGACAACTGAGGTGGAAACAGAAAGGGTGGAGAAGACGGCAAGCCCTGAAGATTTTAACTTGCACTTTCTTGTACAATAAACAGCAAACTGTAGGCAAGGGAAAATATTTAATTTGAGGTGCAGCTTTATTTTCCTTATATCAGAATAACAGAAACCTTGGATCAAAGCCTCTGGGACTAATGACAAAAAATTAAATTATGTGTAATTATATGACCCTCAAAGACTCCTGGGAAGCCATTTGAACATGCAAGGGTCCTTTGTGAAAGATGAAGTTGGTTCTTCCAGACTGAGACTGAGGAGGAGGTAAGTGGATGGGAGGTAATTGTATTTGATAAACTCGATTAAAACTTCTTAGCAACTCTAATGGGTTCTGCTCCAGCAGTGGAAAACTGATTTGGTCTATTCCTTTGATGAACCAAGTGAACAAAAGAAAAACTAACAAAGTTTCTAGAACCTGGTGATTTCAAGGCAAGACCAGATCCTAAATTATGGGAGATACTTCAGGGACTCACTAGTACATACTAGACTGATCCATTTAGCTTGCTAGTGGATAACATATTCAAATGTTGAGGAGGGAGGCAACCCCCACAAAACAGGTCTACACTTGATTTTGACATCCTCCTGCGTTTGGCATAGGCATTGTCCATGGTTGGTTTGGAAAGTATTTCATTTGCTCTCTGAGTAAGGAGGTGGTGGTTTGGTTTTGCTATAGTTGTGCACAGACCTACATCAGGGCTTTCTTTGTGGAAGCGGTTTTAGTTTACACATTGATTCCATTTTAGCCTTAGACACTTAGATTAGTAAAAAGAAATTGGCTTAAGTTCATTTAACAACTTTTGATTCAAGTCAAGAACCAGTTATGACTGGATTGGATTAATTCTCATGGCAGTAAAGGTTTTGCCTCCCCATGCAGTAGCCCCTGTCTTTGTTCTGACCTTCAGAGCTCATGGCTGGCTGGTAACCTTTAACAGTCACTCCTGTTCCACTTTCCCCTTCTCCTACTTTGAAATCTTCTCCCTCCTCTACTTGGCCCCTGCTGTCCTCCATAGAACCTGACTGTGAGCTGGAGTCTCCTTTCTCTCTGAGCTTTACCAAGTGGTGTGCTTACCCCACCCTCCAACTGTAACTCCAGTGGCACAGTTATAGCTTAGGCCCCTTTGTTCATCGCCTGGCTGGGGGTGTGTTTGGGGGGGTGTTAGTCTCTAGTTGGCCTCTCTGATTCTGTCTTTGCTCCAACTATCCTCAGTGTTGTTGCTGGAAAACTTTGAAAACAAAACAAGGGCTTGTGCTGTTCATGGAATGGTGACTGGGAGCTCAGCTCAGATTTGGAGGGCTGTTTGAATCCCAGTTCTACCATATCTTGACAGACTCTCAATTGCTTCGTTGATAAAACAAGGATTAAAACTAAACATCACTCCAGAGGGTCATTGTGACCATTCAGTGAGTGACTCTGTACAGAGCAGTACTTGGCACAGAGGGTTAGAACTTGAACCTCATGAGACCCCACCAGTGACCCCCACCTCCAGCTCATAGCTTGCCATCTCACAGGCTGCTCTGGGATGCTCTTCTGAAGAAAGACACAAAAAACAATTCAGGGTCTACTTGTATCAAATTTTGTATTAACATTCTAAAATAAAAACTATTTAACTTCAGATCTTAAGCAGTTTAACTTGAAAGTTCTATTTGATAATATAGAAATATTTAGTATCACGCTACAAAAGGCCCATATAATTTTCTCTAAAGTATCCAAACTGTCTTAAAACTTTATACACTATTTTAATTTTTCAGAGCCCCAACTGTTTGATTAGCCAACACTATCTTTTAAGATACCTAATATTTTCTTCAAAAGTATATTGATGCTGGGGCTGGAGAGATTGCTCAGTGGTTAAGAGCACTAGTTGCTCTTGCAGAGGACCCAGGTTTGGTTCCCAGCACCCACGTGGTGGCTAACAACTGCCTGTAACTCCAGTTCCAGGGGATCTTCTGACTTCTGTGGGCAATGCATGACATGGGTACACTTATATACATGCAGGTAATACACTCATACAAAATAAAAATAAAATATTAAAAAATATATATTAATACCAGTTGTAGCGGTGCTTGCTTTTAATCCCAGCACTTGGGAGCAGAGGCAGGTAGATCTCTGTGAGATTGAGTCCAGCCTGGTCTACATAGTGAGTTCTAGGCCAGCTAGGGATACAGGGAGATCCTGTCTCAAAAAAACAGCATACACACACACACACACACACACACACACACACACACACACACACGATATACCCAAATATTTTAACTGCCCATATTCTTTAGAAACTTAAGAAAACAGTTTTCTGGGGCTGGAGAGATGGCTCAGCAGTTAAAAGCACTGACTGCTCTTGCAGAGGACCCAGGTTTGATTCACAGCACCCACATGGTGGCTATGAACTGTCCCTAACTCCAGTTCTAGGGGAATCTGAAGCCCTCTTCTGACCTCCGCAGCATTGCACAACACGGGTGCACTCACGTATTTGCAGATAATACACTCAAATACATAAAATAATAAATAAAAATTAAAAAAATTTTCTATTTAAAGTTATAGTTCTAAAAGTAATACATATTTTAAATCAAAATTACAATTATAAGTTGTTAGATGTTTTAATATGCAAATTATCTTAAACAATAAAAATTGATTACTATTTTGATACAGTGTTCTTAAATTTAATTAATTTTTATTTTATGTGTATGAGTGTATTGCCTGCATGTATGTAAGTGCACCCATGGAGTGGAAGTAGAGAACCCAAAACTATAAGCTGAAGAAAGACATTTTTTTTTAAAAGTAAAAAGTCCATGAAGATGGGCTAGAGAGATGACACAGTGTGTAAAGTGCTTGCTGTTCAATCATGAGGCCCTAAGTTTGAATCCCCAGCACCCATGTAAAAACTGGGTGGAGTGGCACACATCTGTAATCTCAGCACAGAGGGCTTGAGACAGGCAGATCCCAGGGACTCAGGAGGGAGGGCAGGCAGAGGCTGAGCCACCAGTGCCTTTGTGGGACACAGTATTTTCTACTCGATCGATTCCCCTGTGGTTAGAGGATATAGGCTATATTTTAGATAGGCCTGTAGCTGGCAGAGGAGCTGGGCTATCGGCCATAAACCAGGAGCTGAGAGAATATTATGACAAAGAACTTTAGTTGTTGTTACAGATACATTTGTGGCTGACATTTCTACTGGATTATTAAGGGCTACTTGGGGTGTTTGGTAATGGCTCTCTCCAGTTGAAGTCCACAAGTGCCCAGTGAACACATGCCAGGTGCCCCCATCCAGGGCTGGACTCCCTGGGCTTCCAGAAAGGAGGGTTGATCTGATCCATGGAGTCAGGACTCAAAAAAAATCAGAATCAGGGTAGGTAGGATTGTCCAGTGGGTTAAGGTATTTGCTGCCAAGCCTGATGATCTGAGTTCGATCCCTGTGACCTACATGGTGGAAGGAGAGAGAAGTCAACTCTTACCTCCACAGACATGCTGTCATGTGCATGCAAATGCATACATGTATACATACACACATGAACACACATATACAAACACACTAAATGTATTTTTAAAAAGAATTAAAGAGTGATACAGGATTGACACTCGGCATGATCCACACAGGAAGCTCAGAGGCAGGGCCAGAATGGGATGTACTTTAGGAAAGGGCTAATCCTGAGCTGAGGAGAGTTGGGACAGATAGTGTATTAAGCCAGTATGAGATGATCTTTATGTTATAAAATATTCATTGACTGCAGTAAAACTGTCATGATTTATGAACCCCACCAAAGAAACATTATACAGGGTTTAGTAATTAAGAGACTAGAAAGTTTTGTGTGGCTCTATTTAGAAAGAATCTTTGGGAACACCATAACCAGGTACCACTGGGCCTTGGGGGTGAACAGCCTAGGGATCTTGCACATGTTTTTCAAGGCATTGTTTTCTCCAGGGTGCTGGGGAGCTCAAGGAATGTGGATCCTGCTCAGCAATCTTGTTTCTGAGAAATGTTCTTTAGCTCTCCTTCAAGTGAAGAGAGATCACTGCAGATCTCACACCACCAGACACATTAGGGTGATAGTATCTCAGGAATACTGAGGGGGAGGGCTCTGTTTCAAAGGCTACCTGCAGGGGTTAGAGAGATGGCTCAACGGCTGAGTACTGGCTGCTCTTGCAGAGGACTGAGTTTGGTTCCCAGCACCTGCATGGCAGCTAACAACTGTTCTTAACTCCAGTTCCAGGGGATCTGATGCTCTCTTCTGACTTCCATGGGCATTGTATGACATGGGTGCACTTACATACATGCAGGCAAAGCACTCATACACATAAAATAAAATCAAGGCTACTTGTGGCCTGGATGAGTGCTTTTATTGTAAGAATTGTGGACATTGGAAGACAAGGAGAGGTCCAGGGAGCTAGACTCTAGCCAAGAGTCTTCGTCAAAAATGTGGGGTCCTGTTCCCAGGGGCTGAACTGGGCTCAGCATCCTGGGCACAAGCTAGGTTGAAAGTTAAACTGCGAACAAAAAAACAGGGAGCACAGTACTTCCTAAAGAAAGGCTAAGCTCAGACACCAAGAACAGTATTAGTTGGTTTCTATAATTAAAAATTCTATTAATTT
The DNA here is from genome assembly GCF_000622305.1 of Nannospalax galili. Taxonomy (NCBI): domain Eukaryota; kingdom Metazoa; phylum Chordata; class Mammalia; order Rodentia; family Spalacidae; genus Nannospalax; species Nannospalax galili. The sequence continues at coordinate 11,779,627 of NW_008359442.1, forward strand.
CTTAAAATTGTTTGCATGGTAAGTAATAATTTAAATTATTGACATCCAAGCTGCATCTCTTTTGGTGCCTAAGCTCAGTCTTTCTTTGGAAAACAGTGCTTCCCTATTATAGAAGGTCTAGAACTTTTCTTGGCTAAGGTCATGAAGCACCTTACTCATTGCCATTTTTACGGGCTTGTCTCATGCATGGAGCCCACATAGTGAACCACCAATGGCTACTTCACATAGAAATCAGATCAACCACATCATATCGACACATGACTGTCCCTTCAGGGGGAGGGAAACTGGCTTCTACAAGGTAAATGCTGAAATGACCAAATATTTGTTAAATTATGACTTCCGTACAATCAATTTTAAGACATCAGTGGAAATTTTAAATCTAGGTCTGTGAGGAAAGGAGGAGGAAGAGCCTATCTTTTAAAGTCTCCCTGATATAATTTCAATTGTCTCATTTTTTGACATCAGTGTACAGATATGCACATATTTTACAGAGTCATGGCCCTACAATATGTCCAATTTTCCCCTCTTGTCTTGGCCTTCTTATATAGATGCTTTGTGAATTTTTATATGCTTGTTCAGGGCTCTGTCTTAATGCATTTGCATCATAGCAGTGCATGAATAATTTAGAATCGAAGGAATCTTTCTCTTATGTAGGAGATCCTGGAGCTTATTTTGTGCTATAAACGGGATTGCCCTCTCAAATTCAGTGATTTCATGAGAATGGATGTTTTGAGTACAAATTTGGGAGCACTCTGGGAAAAGAAAGCCCATCAAAGGCCTCAGAGGCAGTTAGAGAAACAAAACCTCCACTCCAGTCCTCTACTATGGGCTGTTCACTGATGTCCTAGATGTCACGTGCGGTTGATGGACTCTAGTTCCCTCAGAGTTTGTTCTAAATCTCCCTGCCTTGGGTAAGGTCCACACAGAGGCTCTGAAAGAGTAATTACTTCATTCTTCACTACATAGCAAGGTTAGAAGGGGTCTTCCTAGAATACTCTTATCAGAAAGACCCAGTTATCTGTTCATTTTACAGAGAGATACTCGGCCTTTCACGACTTTAAAATTAAGATGATTGTTTCTGCATCTGAAACCCTGCATGTCTGATTACACTGGGTCCTAACAGGGCAAGGGGACAGAGAACAGGGGAGCTGTAGGCCAAGGCTTGGGCCTTCCTGGCCTCTTGAAAATCTATGGAAAAGTGGAGGCACATTCATACATTGCAGAATCTAACTGACTACAATTTAGGCAGCTTACAAAAACCACAACTGTAAGGTACAATAAGCATCATTTGCTGAGTTTCAGAGTCAGCTTTCTGGTGGAAGGGTTGGTTTGCTATCTTGTTTTGCTAATTCTGTTCTCTGGGACCGCCTGGCAGATAAGCATGGGGCGTAGTGGACTAGAGCCTTTTCTGAGACAGGAGGGCCATGGCCCTCATGAACAGCCTTTGGAGGCTGTAATTGGGACACCACCTGCTTCCCAGAGGCTTACTCTGGTGGCCCCGTGGAGCAATACCAAACAAACCTGTCATCTCTGTCCATCCTGCTGCTGCCATGGTGACATAGTGCATCTTCTCCTGTCCAGCCCCAACACACCCTCATTTCTTCTCATTCCTCATCAGACAAGCTCCCCCAGAGCCTTGCCTTTCTGGTCAGTCTTCTCTGGGCATAGTCCAATTTGTTAGCATTCAATGATGACATTTTTAGGATCAGATCTTGATGAGAAATTCCATTTACAGCCTCAGTGTGTGGAGGAAACCTCCTTGTAGTGCACTCTTTATCACAGAGTGGAAGTGAAAACAAAACAACACTTACTGAATCAGGACTGCTGTGGCTCATTAGGGGATCAAGGAGAGACTGGCTGAACGGTGCCAGAACAGAAAGCTGTGCTTGATCTACTTTTCCCCAACATAGAAAATAAGATCTCTTTATTCATAATTCTAGAAGGTCAGCGTTGTCAGTCTTAGGAATCGCTTTCATCATCCTGAAAAAAATCTGATGCCTAGACATTCTACGTGACCTGCCTAAGGTCAAAGAGAAATTTAACAACAGGCCCTAAGCTACATCCCAGTGCTCTAGGGTTCTTGCTACGAATTTCTGCTGTTTCCTACTTCTTTTTTCTCCTTGGTCTCAGCCTGTAACTATGCACCTCCCTGGAGATCCAATCTCTAGTCTCTCTGATCATTATTTTTACCCAGGAGCTTCACTTTGAATACCCAAGCACCCAAGTCAGAAGATGCCTTGGCACCTTTTTTTTTCCCATGAGAATCTTCTGCACTGTGGTTTGTGGAGGAAGCTGACTAGCAATCTAGGTGATGTGGTGGTTATCAGAAGAGAACAGTGGCCTTTGAGATAACATATGTGTCTAAATATGTCAGCAGGTGCAAGAACTGTCTTGTCCCACTGGGGGTACAGGAAATATATTTACCCAAAAGTGCAGGTCACAGATAGGTCACAGAGATAGCATAGTACCAGGGGTCAAAGCAGACACAATGTGGTTTCTGTAGACATGATGTTCTCTTTCAACCTAGGGAAACATAAATGCCCATCTCTAGAAAGTGCCTGAGTGTTCACATGGGCACCCACAGGGTTAATACTCACAGAACTATTTCTATAACAATCAAGGACTAATGTTATGCTCTGATCTACTCACTGCCTCTAAATTATTTCTTGGACATTCCATTCTTCCTTTGTTTCTCTATGCATTCATTCAGTCATTCATTCATTCACCCATCAACTTATTTGATAACTAATTTTGAATGCCACCTTTATGCTCACCACTCTCTTTTCCCTTTCTGTCGGAATCTACCCTGAGTCCTTTAAGATGCTTCTGGAATCCCATGTATTATGGGATGCCTTTGCTGTCCACTGTACCCTGCAGATTTCTTCTGCTTTTTAAAACTCCCTGTATCCATCAGCTCTTACACTTAATGCAGTAGACTTTGCCAACTAGCTTTTCCAATTAGATAAACAAATCAAACATTTGTTTAGTCATTGTCAGCCAACCAAGTTCATGTGCATTGTCTTACAGTATTGAACAGGCATGTCTATCATTCTAATTGTAAAGGTGAGAAAAGAGAGATCAGAGAGATTAAGAAACTTACTTGCTGTAAGTGTGAGGGTGATGTTGTAAGACTCAAAATTCAGTTTTGTCTGACTATACCTTTTTCTCTTCACCACACTAGCCTATACTTTTATTCTCTATTGGATCTTGCCTGTTATTAGCACTAAACTACATTCTAATTGATTGACTTGTTCAATTGTGTAATAGTTTTATAGCCCTAGAAACACATCGGGAAACAATCAAGAAAATACAGAAATATTAGATTGAATTATGGCCCTTATCGTAAATAGTATATGATAACTGATTGGACTGAGTCTGGCAGAAGATGAGGAAGAAGATGAAATAAATGCATTGTTATTTTAAAGCAGATTATTAGTATTTGTCTCCTACATCATATCCTGTCAGCCCCAGGACAGAGAAGTCAACATCTGGGCTGGAGTTGGGGTAGATGAGACTATAATCCAATGGACTTGAATATAATCCAATGGGCTTGGCATCTAGAATTCTGCACTCTTCCTTTAAGTGCCTTAGCATCTATATCAGCTTGGTTCAAGCTTGCTATTTAAATTGGGAATTGGAATTTGTTTTCTGGTTTGTTTTGTATTACTATGTGGTATCTGGCAGGTCTGTAGCATGAACCTAGTAAGTTAGTTTTGCTCTATTGATTCAAAATTACACCACCATATTAATGAGCGTCCCTCCCATTGGGTGCCATTGATCTGTTTGTATAGATAACCCCGCTGTCTGTGAATAGCAATAGTTTCATTTCTTCTTTTTCCACTTGTACAGCTTTTCTTTTTGTTGTCTTATCACGGTCGCAAGGACTTCCAGTGCTCCTGAAAATGAAGTAATAAGAGAACATCTTAGTACTGTTTCTCTCTCTCCCCCTCTCTGTCTCTCTCCACCATTGAATGTGATATTACCTATATGCATATATGTGTATATTTATTTTTAATTCTGTATAAGGCTGATGAAATGCCTTTCTATGTCTAGTTTACTGAGAGTTGTTTTTAAAACTGTGAATGGGTGTTGGGCTTGTCAGCTGGTATTTCTGGATTAATTGACATGAACATAAGATTTTTCTTCTTTAGCTTTATTTTTATGTGCATGTGTGCATGTCTGCGTATGTCTGCAGAGGCCAGAAGATGGCATCAAATCCCCTGGAGCTGCAGTTACAGGTGGTTGTGAGTCACCTGATATGGGTGCTGGGAACTGAACTTGGGTCTTCTGGTAGAGCAGCAAGTGTTCCTTTTCACCTAACCAATTCTCCTTACCCCTTCTTTAGCCTCTTGATATACTGGATTACATTATTTGATTTTCAAATGTTGAGCTAACCCCATGTGCCTAGGATAAATTCCACTTGATCATTGTGTAAATTCTTTTTATACATAGTTGGATTCTATTTGCTAATATTTTATTTCGGATTCAGACTTATCTATGTAGGGCACAGATAGAAATCAAAAGTCACAATAGTTCCCAAGTACAATAAACAAAAATGCAAATCTCTTAGCCATTCAAATCATCTATAATCTGACCTTAATATACATTTCTGAGCTTCTCTCCCTCTACTTTAGGTGAAGTACCTTTGTGCCCTAAACATTTTCTGTATTTTTTCACCATCAAGTGTTTGAACAGCCTGTTTCCTTCATTCATTACTAGATATATCACCTTTTTCCACTCCATTTTCCTGAAATTTCTTTTTCTCTGATATGACCCCATAAACTCTAAAGGCCTATGATTCATCTTTCCTTCCCATACAAGTATCACACTGTGTTTGGCCTTCCCAAACCACCACTAGCAACTCCAGCTGAACTGACCAACTGAACTGATCATAGATCAACTAATTCTAGAAGGTTACAGTGACTTTTCTTCCGTATCACTCATAATGCCTTTTGTCATCTCTATTTCTCCTGAAACATGGTGCAACATCTATAAGACACTTAATGTGCATTTCATTGAATGAAAGGAGCTTGAATTCAATTTTGGTTTAATTTCTTAAAATCTATCTTATCCTCAGTCCTTTTTTTTTTTTTTTTTTGATATTGAGAGCATCTAACTTAGTTTTGCATGCAGGGTCGTGCTCCCTGATCTACTGACTTGGACAGAAAGTTGTTTCTGTGATGTGTTCATTGCCTCATGGTATTGGTGCTGAACTTTGTAACATTTACATGGTTTTTGTGACATATAGAGTCAGAGTTTGCATGTGGCTTCCATCATTGGTATAGCAGTCATTGGGGGGATTTGCAGCTTTCTGAAGAATTGATGGATTACAATTTTGAAAGAGTTTAGGCTTTAGCATTGGACAGTGTTGAGATCAAACCCTAGTCCACTGCTTCCTCATCCTAAGAATGGGGATAAAGAATGCCTTTCTAGGAGAATTACTAGAGTAAATGACAAAATGCATGCATGAAATAATTTATGCACAGCATCAACTACAACTCCTTGAGTAAAATAAGTGTTAAATAAATGCTAGCATTATTATTATTATTAAGCTCCTATACTGCCTGCAATACTGTAGTGCATCACAATACTCAAATATGTCTCAAGGGATGAATAGTGCTTCCCCTCCCACTTAATGCACTCAGGACTCATTTGAGTTGCTTCCCAAGTTCATTGATGCAGATGGAAAGATGAGAAGCTTTGTTTTTTCACTTGTCCATGGGATGAGTCCAGCTTGACAAGTGCATGTTGTGACTTCTAGTGGCGATAATGTCATAGTTCCTTGGGGTCAGATGTAACCTGCTAGAATTAGTTGATCTATGATCAGTTCAGTTGAAGTTGCTAGTGGGGGTTTGGGAAGGAAGGCCAAACTCAGTGTGATATTTGTATGGGAGGGAAAGATGAATTGTAGGCCTTTAGAGTTCATGGGATGAGCTGAGTAAATTGTCTAGACAGTGGGGTGGGGGGGAAAAACAAGTAATTCCTCAGAACTTTCTTTTCATGTCATTAGAAGACTTGTGGGCACAAATAACTATTTTCAAAGAAAATTCATTGTGATAAGACCATTTTAAAACTTTGTCATGTCTCCCTTCTTTCTCATGCTGGCACTTTCATTTTATGGCCTATAAAGATAACTGTATCTAGCTTATTTTGATGAGGCTATATGATTTTTTAAAGCTATGAACTAGTATTAGGATTTTAGTGTTCTGGGTACTTTATTAAATGTTGAGGGGTCTTAGTGAGAAATCAGTAATGGGTGCTTTGAACATTTTCTAGGCTCCTGTGCTAGTGGTTGATCTCTAGAACATACAACTTTTGGAGTTTTGCCATAAGTTAGAAGGGGCACAGAACTAACTCCTATGGGAAACGCTGCTCCTGTTGGCTCCTTTCTGGATTTTTGCTGGCTACAATCCTGATTAGACTCCTGAACTTGGCAAAGAGGACACTGGCCCCACTCTGCATTTGGCTGATGATTCATTGTTCCTTTAATTGGAACAATGGATTGTATAAACTTCAAGCTTTTCCCTGATGGTATAATCTTAAACTCTGTGGCTGTATTCTTATCAGAAGATCATTTTTAAAAATTCATTTTTAATTTAAAATGTTATGTATGTGTATGAGGTATGTAAATCTAAACATGTACAAGCCACGTGTGTGTGTGTGTGTGTGTGTGTGTGTGTGTGTGTGGAGGTGAGGGGGCAATTTGTGAGAGTCCATTCTCTCCTCCACCTTGTTGAGGTAAAATCTCTCATTTGTGCTGTGCTGAATACTCCAGGCTAGTTGGCCTATAAGCTTTTTATGTGGGTTCCAAGGATCAAGCTCAGGTCATCAGGCTTGTACACTAGGTGCTTTTACCAGCTCAGCCAACTTGCTGGCCCCAGAAGATCATTTCAAAGAAATAATGTTCACGGAGAAGTTCTAAATGATAACCTCTTAGTCTTTGACCTAAGACTAGTAGTCAGAATATAGACAGTCAGATGGCTGCAGACTCGGACTGCATTGTCTTAGCCCTTCAAAAATTCATTTGAATAAGTTGAACTTTGACTTGTACCAATAGTCAGTATTGACTATTGAGGAATATTGACATACTGAGGAATTTAAACATGCTATTGTGTTTACCATGGGCCATGATTGAAGGTGTAATTCATTCCAACCCACTGCACTGGGGCTAGAAGAAAATTCTGCCTAGCTCCAGTGTTTCACCTACTCGATGCTTTAGACACCAGAAAACTTGTGATCAACATTCCCCTCTGTGAACTTGCCACAGGGAAGTACAGCAGAACATGCAGTCTTCTCTCTGTTTCTCATCATACCTTAGTCTTTGCTTTATCTCTTTTGCCTACTTATTTTTCTTTCAGGCCATGTTTCCTACTGAAACAAAACTTCAGTTGTACTGTCCAGGTACCTATAACTGCCACAAGTCCCTTTAGGAACAAGTCAGGGCAAGTCTTAAGTTTACAAGAGCCTATGATCCCATAGTGAAGGTCAGTACAGTGTGGGAAATTCCAGAGGTAAGAACAACAAGGGAATGTTCTTTCAGAGAATAAAGGCCAGCCCCAGGCTGCCTCTCCTGGAAAAGCCCATGCTAACCCTTACTGATTGCATGTGGTATGCCCAGTCCACAAAGTTGAGCTTTCACAAGAAAGCAGGGAGGTTTCCAGAAGGGGAAAGTCCTGGGCCCTTTTCACCAGAAACCCAGTCATATTTTGTAGGAGATTGGGGTCAACTGCAAAAGCCAAATACATTCTTTACCAAGGCCCCACAGCCACAGTCAGCCTCATCTGGAAACACCAGCAGCTGCTCTGACCAGAACTTCCCTTCACATGGCACAATCTCTAGAGTCAGGTGCACGTCTCTGTCCCTGAAACCACTATCAGATCTCTGATCAATTAATTTTATTTCACCACCCAAGAGTCAGGAGGGCCTTGGAATGTGACACAAGGAAGAGCCAAGTGTTCTTGGGGTGCCTCCCAGTATCATTCAAATCGAGGTCAAAGTTTGTACCCCAAGAAGTCAAGTTTGGCTACCCATCCTTGAGAAGTCAATCAAAATAGCCAAAGTAATAGTAGAAAGGAGATTTATTCAATGTGGCTACAATGGGAAGAGGGGCAGGGATCCAATGACACCCTCAAGCCCATCTTTGGGGTTCTGAAGTGAGATTAAAGTTCAAATAGAGGGCAGGATATGTATATCTGAGCAGTCCCAATCAAGGTGTGATCCTGCCCACCATTGACCCACCATTGTCTGCCCGTCAGTCTCATCTGTAAAGTGGTCTGAAAAGCTGTTAGAACTGTGTGAAATCTTTTTCCAAGAGACAAGCTCCCTCTCTGGCTGGTTGACTTTCCTTCTCCTACCTTGAGATTCCCAGAGAATTACCATTTCTTGGAGTCTATTGTGTCCATAAACTGATTGATTGAGAGACACAAGTTAAGTGTCTGTTTACAATATCTTCTTTTCTGCCCCAGTTAGACCCAGAGGAGTCACCAAGTTCTCAAGCTGAGAAAGTCTTCTTGGCCACAGTCTCTTTTTAGGTGTGATCCTGCCCACCATTGACCCACCATTGTCTGCCCGTCAGTCTCATCTGTAAAGTGGTCTGAAAAGCTGTTAGAACTGTGTGAAATCTTTTTCCAAGAGACAAGCTCCCTCTCTGGCTGGTTGACTTTCCTTCTCCTACCTTGAGATTCCCAGAGAATTACCATTTCTTGGAGTCTATTGTGTCCATAAACTGATTGATTGAGAGACAGAAGTTAAGTGTCTGTTTACAATATCTTTTCTGCCCCAGTTAGACCCAGAGGAGTCACCAAGTTCTCAAGCTGAGACAAGTTAAGTGTCTGTTTACAATATCTTCTTTTCTGCCCCAGTTAGACCCAGAGGAGTCACCAAGTTCTCAAGCTGAGAAAGTCTTCTTGGCCACAGTCTCTTTTTGTGACCTCCCCAAACTCTGTGCCTTTCTAAGCCTATGGTGGCTCCACATCCTTGAACAAGTATGTACATCCTTCAAGTTGTCCTCTACATCTGGGGTTACCACTGCCTTTGCTCTGGAACAATTTTGGGATTTTCATCCTGCTGTCCCTGGGACTAGACCATTTTATTTGTCCATGGTGCGACTCCAATTAGATTTTAAACTTTTAGAGGAAAATATGCATGTCAACTGTCAAGTAGTTTATCTCACAGTCATGAGCATGATTCTAAGTGCCAGTAGATGTTCAAAAAGTTAATCTTCCTCCCCTTCCCTTCCCCCTGTCATTCTGCAAAGTCTCTGTCCTTTCTCTGTTTCATCACAGCTGTATGTGGGAATCTGCAGTTACTCTACTTGCTCTGGTAACAAGAAATCCTTGACCATGGTGGCTTAGAAAGCATAGACTGACTTCTGTTTCACCAGCATTCTGGATCAGCTGTGGGCCTGCTCCACATGTTTTCTCATTAGAGACCCAGGATGAGGGAGAATCCCCGATTTGAGATGAGGCATGGCTAAGAGGAAGTGCAAATGATCTGGGACAAACTTGCATTGTCCCTAAAACCCTTTTTACTATCACGTCCATTCACATTCCACTAAGTCACACGGTTGAACCTGACATGGGCAGTGGAGGGTACCCCACCTATAGGAGAGCATTAATTCATGTGGTGAAGGGTGGGGTTATAACAGTGTTTGAAGGAGGGGAGCCAGAAGTTGGAAGGAAACATTTTGGTGAAGCATCTGCATATCCTCCTTTGCTTGACGTATCACAGAAGATAATGAATGTTTGGGTTAAGATGCCGTAAATTTATGAAATGTAGTCATTCATATATATATATATGATAGATATATGCTATATATACTATATGATATATATATGGTCTTTTTGAGACAGGGTCTCTCTGTAGCCCCAGTTGTCCTGGAACTCGCTATGTAGACCAAGCTGGCCTTGAACTCACAGAGATCTGCCTGCCTCTGCCTCCCGAGTGCTGGGATTAAAGGTGTGCACCACCACGCCTGACTGAAATGTTGTCATATTTTACTGCAAGGAAAAACCTTAGATAGTCATGTCATTGTTTAAATGTTTGCATATATGCCAGCACTTTAGCTTTTCCTGCCTGGTGCTAAAGACTGGGCTCCACCAGCGTTTTTCCTTTGCATGTGGTACCACACTTACAAGTTTCCACGTGATTCTCTAGAAAGAGTTCTCATTAGCTCTTAATAGATTATTTCTTACATCTCAGATTAAGGTACTTACACATTAAAGGGATTTCTGGAACTGAGTGTGCTTAGTGGTAGAGCACTTGTCTAGTCTGCCAGTTCCAGTCCTAGAACCACAAGGAAAAAATGACTTCTGGAGCTGCCTTAATCCCAATGGTGAATCTGATGGTGGAAAGCTAAAGTGCCACCCACATGAGGGACTAAGAGCACCCAGGACACTCTCTTACTACCTGATTCAAATCACTGGTCCAAATCATGACTGAGTCTTGACCTGAAGTCAGTTCAGAGGTCCATGAAAAAAATAACATTTTAAAAAATGAAATGGAACAGTTTGGAAAGTATCAAACTAGATTGCATGTACTAAAGGTAAATGCTGTTTCATCAGACCTGTCTCTTTCATGTTTATATGGAATTACAATGTAAATGTGCTCTTTATTGAGTTGTCAAAAGGTTTTGAAATGCACAACACCTTGAATTAGAACACAGAAAAAAGAAGAGTGAGCTAGAAACAGTCATGGGAATTTAAAAATAACATGCAAAATCTCCCAACAGCACTTATTCCTCCGATTTCCTGTAGAGAAAATGAATATTGCTCTCATTATAGATCTGTTTACACCTGATCTTTAAATGGAGCTGCTAAAATGCTAGCTCTGTGAGAGGACTGACTATAATCCAGAGTGCCCATTGGCTAATATTGTCTAAACACCAAGAAATCATAGCACACCATGAAAAAAGATTAGAATTTTCAATGGACTCTGGTACCTAAGACACTTGACATTTGATGTTTTCTTTAGGAAAAATAATCGTCAGAAAATGGGTAGAATAAGTTTTGGCTGTTCTCTAATGACTGTGATCAGTAATGGAAAAATTTCTTCTGAACTCTGTGATGGAAATATTTCTTCTGAACTCTGTGGAACAAATAAATAAATAAATGGAAAGAAAGCTTTCCAAGTCATTGTTCTAAAATCACCTGATCATTCCTTCACAGAGTTCATCCTTTCTGCCACCCAGCTTTGAAGGCTGCTGTCCATTCCATGGCCCATCTTTTCAGCAATGGCTGAACTAAGTATTCAGGACCTAACTATAGAATACACATGTTACAGGTTTGCAAAAATAATGTATTTTCTATGTTACCTTCTATAGTTAATCATAGGGTGGTTCATTAAGATAGTTTTTAATGCTACTTCAGTCTGATTTCCTAATTCAGCATTTTTTTGTTTTTCTTGATTGTCATTCTGACTGGGGTGAGATGGAAATTCATTATAGTTTTGATTTGAATTTGCTTGATGACGAGGGATGTTGAATATTTTTTTCATGTATTTATTGGCCATTTGTACCCATTTAGAGAACTGTCTATTCAGTAATTTGCCAATTTGTTAGCTGGTTTTTAAAACACATTTTATTTATTATATTTTGATTATTTTACGAGTTTATTGTTTGCATGTATGTAAGTGCACCCATGTCATACATAGTACAGTGCCCTCAGAGGTCAGAAGACAGTGTCAGACCTCCTGGAACTGGAGATACAGAGGTTGTTAGCCACCATGTGGGTGCTGAGTTTCGAACCTGGATTCTCTGCAAGAACAACACCCCGGTTAGTTGGTTTTATTTGTTCCTTTAGTACACAACTTTTTGAGTTCTTTATGCATTCTGGATATTAAGATAAATAGGTTAAAGAATTTCTCCCATTCTGCAGTCTGTCTCTTTTTTAAACATTTATTTATTTATTTATTATTTACTGTGTATGTATAATGTGTGTTTGTGTGAGTGTAGGCACATACGTGCCATGGCGCTCATGTGGTGTTCAGAGGACAGCCTTGGGTGTCGGTCCTTGACTTCCACCTTGCTTGAAGCAGGGTCTCCCTTGTTACTCACTGGTACGGACTCCTGGCTAACTGGCCTGTGAGCTTCCAGCCAAGTCACCTATTTCTCCCTCCCATCTCCCTGTGGGGGCATGCTGGGATCACATGTCTGGCTTTTACATGGGTTATGGAGATTTGAACTCAGGTAATCAGACTAGCTCAGCAAGTTCTTAACTCATTGAACCATTCTCCCAGTCCGAGCTGTTTCTTCACTTCGGTGGCTGTTTCCTTTGCATACAAAGGCTTTTTAATTTGATGCAATCCCAATAATCAGTTCTGGCTATTATGTCCTGAGCTGTTGGGGTTCTTTTCAGAAAGGCTTTGTCTATGTCTAAATCTTGAAGTGCTTTGCCTGTGTTTAGGTGTAGTAGTTGTTTCAAAGTTTCAGGTCTTACATTAAGGTCTTTGCTCTATTTTTATTTGTTTTGAACAAGATGAGAGATAAGGATCTACTTTCATTTTGCATGTGGCTATCCACTCTCCCCAGCACCATTTGTTGAAGAGGCTGTCTTTTCTCCAATGTGTATTTTTTATATAATAGTCAAAAAGCATTTGACTGTCGCTGCATGGGTTTATTTCTGGTCTTTTATTCTGCTGCGTTGGCTTACATATCTGTTGTTTTGCCAGAAACCATGATGCTTGTTACTATCGCCTTACAGTATGTATAATTTGAAATGAAGTATTATGACACTTTCAGCACTGCCCTTTTACTAAGGGTTGCTTTGGCATTCAGGTTCTTCTGCGCTTCTGTGTGAATTTTAGGAGAGTTTTTATTCCCATGAACAGAGTGCTACTGAAATTGTGATGAGGATTGCACTGACTTTTTACATTGTTTTGTTAATGGAGCCATTTTCACAATATTAACACTGTTGATCCATAGACTGTATTTCTTTTAGTGCCTTCTATAGTTTCTTCAGTGTTTTAAAACTTTCCACAGAGATTATTTTTTCCAGATTATTGTGAATGAGGTTATTATTTTTATTTCCTTCCCAGTACATTAGTTATTGGTATATAGAAAAACTCCTGGTTTGGGGTATTAAATTTTGTATCCTGAAACTTTGTTGAAAGTGTTTGTCAGATCTGAGAGTCTTCTGGTGGTGTCTTTGAGTCTTGTATATGTAGGAACACGTTGTTTGCAAATAAGATGGCGTTCTTTCCTATTTGCATTCTTTTTCTTTCCCTTGCCTTATTGGTCTGGCTAAGAATTCAAACACTATATTGAATGCAAGTGGGAAGAATAAATACTTGTGCCTCATTCTTGATTTTAAATATTTTTATTTTTAAAATTTATGTGTCTGTGTGAATATATGCCACATGCTGAAGCCAGAAGAGGGAGTCAAATCCCCTAGAACTGGAGTTATATGCAATTGTGAGCCTCAACATGGGTGCTGGGAACTGAACTTGGGTCCTTTGGAAGAGCAGCAAGTGTTCTTAATCTCTGAGCCATCTTTCTAGCCCCTCATTTCTGATTTTAGAGGCTTTCTCTTAAAGGGTTCCCATTTAATTTAATACTGACTATAGATTTGTTGCATATAGCATTCACTATGTTGAGGTATGTTATTTTAATTCCTATAAGTGTTCTTTCATGGTTTTTATCCCCAAAAGGATGTTGAACTTTGTCAAAGTTCCCTTCTGCATCTGTCAACAACAACATGATTTCTGTCCTGGAGTCTCTGCATTGATAAGTATAAGTTGCACCACCCTTGTATCCCAACTCTGTTGATGAGGAAATTGACTATAGTCTCTTGTGCTGTGGGACTAAAGGTATGCACCACCACGCCTGGCCTATAGTCTCTTTTTTGTTGTGTCCTTGTCTGGTTTTGATGTCAATAATGTGGCTTTGAAGAATGAGCTTGACAGTGTTCTTTCCCTACTCATGGAATAGTTTGAGGACATTATATTAGTTCTTCTTTAAAGGTCCAGTAGAATTCAGCAGTGACTCTGTCTGGTTCTGAGCAGAGAATATTAAGAGAATATTACTGCTTCAACTTCATTGTTCATAATTAGTCTGTCTAGGTTGTTCATATCCTCTTCTTAGAATTTAGTAGGTCACACATGTATAGAAAATTTTCCATTTCCTCTTGATTTTCCAGTTTGGAATATAAGGTCTCAAAATATTTTATTTTGATTTTTTGTATTTCATTGGTGTCATAATGTCCCCTTTTCCTCTTCAACTTGATTAATTTGGATCTTCTCTCATTCTTTTGGCTTAAGGCTGTGTCAATCTTGTTCATCTTTTCAAATATTTAACCTTTGGTTCTTTTAGTTCTGTCGACGCAAAAGCCCGGCTATCACATCAAAGGGGGTGAGAGATAGTTTATTCTGGAGGCAAATATGAGTGATCATGGCCATGAACACAGATTCAGGTTACCCAAAGTTCCATGTTCCAGCATGGAAACAGTTTCATGAAGTTTTTATAGTAACATAACAAAGAAAAGTAATAAATCAAGACACTTTTCAAATACATTGGTAGAAGCATTAAGTAGGTAGCTACAGCAAAAGAGATCTCGGGCCTCAGATGCTATCTGATGGCATTCAATCTTTTGGTTGGTGGAAGCTGGTGGTCTGCTAAGTTGATATATTCCAAAAGATTTTTATCTGTTAGTCACAGGATGTTAAGTCAGAAACAGAGGGGCAAGGAGTGGCTATTTAGGGAGCTAAAGGTGGCCCAAGACAAATAGTAGATGCTGGACCTGCAACATTCCAAATTCTCCAAAATCACCAAGTTCTAATCAGTTGATTAGCCTTCATAGAATGTTCAGTTTTCTTTAAAAAATATTTTTATTTTATGTGTATGTGTATATTGCCTGCATGTGTGTAAGTGCGTCCTTGTTGTGCAATGTCTGTGGAGGTCAGAAGAGGCGTTGGATCCCCTAGAACTGGAGTTACAGATGGCTGTTAGCTGCCATGTGGGTGCTGGGAACCAAAACCAGATCCTCTGCAAGAGCAGCCAGTGCTCTTAACTGCTGAGCCATCTCTGTAGCCCCAGAATGTTCAGTTTTAAGATGCAATTTTTCTGGGAACTTTTGTTCACAGTTCCTATGTCACTTATTTCTGCTCTGATCTTTATTTCTTTCCATTTACTAATTTGGGGTTTGGCTTGTTCTTTATTTTCCAAGACTGAGGTGTATCATTAAGTTATTTATTGTGTTCTCTCTGTTTTTGTTTGTTTGTTTGTTTTTGTTTTTTTAGTGTAAGCACTCATAGCTCTAAAATTCCCTTTTAGAACTGCCTTGGCCATATCTCAAAAGTTCTGGCAAGTTGGGCTTTCATTTTCATTTGATTCTAGAACTTAGTTTTTCCTCCCTGATTTAAAAAACTTTAAAATTAAAAAAAGTATTTGTGTGTATGTGGCTGTGTATTTATGCCACATGTGTACAGGTGCCCAGGAGACCAAAAGCGGTATTGGATCCCTTGGTGTTGTAGTTATCAGGGGCTGTGAGCTGCCTGACATGGGTGCTAGGAGCAGAACTCAGGTCCTCTGCAAGAAGAGAAAATGCTCTTAACTGCTGAGCCTTCCTACCCTGATTTTTTGAATGATCCATGCATCACCCAGGAATATATTCTCAATCTTCCTGTATTTGTATAATTTCTGTTGCTATTGATTTCTAGTTTTATCTCACGAACTGATAGGCTAGAATAAATCATTTCAAGTTCCTTGTATTTGTCAAAGATGGCTTTATGGCCTAAAATGAGGTGCATTGGGGAGAAATTTTCATTGGTTGCTGAGAAGGTGTATTCTGTAGCCATTGGATGTGAGGGTCTATGGATACCTGTTAAGTCTATCTCACTATGGTGCAATTATGATACTTATTTGTTAATTTTCTTTTTTCTAGATGAATTTCTTGGTGATAGTTGAGTATTAAAGTCATCCATTTTTATCGTATCTGGACCTATCTGTCCTTTTATGTCCAGTAGTGTCTGTTTTATAAAACTGAGTGCACTAGTGTTTGAGGGATATATATTTACAATCATATCTTCATGAATTGTATCCTTTGTTAATATGTTATGACCTTTAAAAAAACCTCTGACTTGGGGCTGGAGAGATGGCTCAGCACTTAAGAACACTGGTTGTTCTTTCAGAAGAACTGGGTTCAAATCCCAGCACCCACATGGCAGCTAAAAATTGTAACTCCAGTCCCAGGGGATCCGACAGCCTCTTCTGACCTCCGTGGGCGAATCCCAGCACCCACATGGCAGCTAAAAATTGTAACTCCAGTCCCAGGGAATCCGACAGCCTCTTCTGACCTCCGTGGGCATTGCACAACACGGGTGCACTTACCTACATGCAGGCCATACACACATGCACATAAAAACAAACAAAAAAACCCTTTGACCATTTTGGCTTGTCAGATTTGTCATATATGAATGTAGCTACTCTTGCTTGTTTTCAGATTCCACATGATTGACATATCATTTCGTATCCTTTCCTTTTCAGCCTTTATGTGTCTTTGCAACAAAGATGTATGTTTCTTACAGACAACAAACAAATTTTATGTTTAATTCAACCAGTTGGTTTGTATCTTTAAAGTTTTTAAAATTGAATTTCTCCACATTTCATACATCTTGATCATATTTAGACCTCCTCCCCTATCTGTACTCCTCAATCCCCCCACCAGATTTCATGCATTTGGTCATATATGTAAAGGTCAAGTGTATGTTCTCAAATGTCCTTAGGCGTGAGTCCATCCACTGGAGCCTGGTTAACCTATCTAGTGTCACTCCCTTAAAGAAAACCAACTCTCCCTCTCCCAGTAGTTATCATTGGTTGCCAATAGTTTCTCAGCTAAGGTTGGGGCTTCTTAGCCATTTCCCCATTTCTATGCTGGATTTTTGTCTATTTTGAGCTTGCATGGGTCTTGTGAATGCTGTCATCATTGCTGTAAATTCATGTGAGCAAGTTTCCAGCTGCCTGGAAAATTTTACTTCCTTGTGGTCATTCACCACCCCTGGCTCTTACAGTCTTTCTACCCACTCTTCCACAATGGGCCGTGAGCCCTGGGTAGCAGAGGTTTGATACAGGAGTCCTATACAGGGTCATGCACTCTGCAGTCTCTTATACTCTACACTTTGGCCAGTTGTGGCTTTCTGGGTTAACCACCACCTGCTGCATGAGGAAGCTTCGCTGGTGTAAGTTAAGAGATGCATTAATAGTTTTTCTGCTCCATGATCCTCTATGTTCCCTGAGCCTTAGGTATAGAGGTTGCATTGTAGATGTGTCATTTAGGGTTGGGCATCTCACAGACACTTATTCTCTGCATGTGACCAGTTGCAGAACTCTGTAATAGTCTCCATCTGTTGCAAAAAGAAACTTTTTTGATGAGTGCTTAGAAGTCACTTGTGAGACTAGTTGAGCACTCTCAGCAGAAGCAGCAGGAAGGGGCCACCAAACAAAACTTTTATACTCCAGTTTGAATTACCCTGCAGTATGATTGCAGACATCCCCAAATTTCCTTTTTCCTCAAGATTTTTCTGGGCATCTATCCATGAGCATTCTCAAGAGAGCTAGCAAGAAAAACCTTGCTCTTGTCACACAATTACATGTGTAAATATAGACATCTATATTTCTCTTTTCTATTGAGATGTTCCTGCTACTGATCTGTGAGTTTCAGAGTAGAGTCTCTTCCTCGCATGGGACACCACAATGTGACATTGCTATGACAACATTATGGTCACCTGAACAAACACCCCAACTCTTAAACTTGGTTTTTAAGAGTGGGTCCGAACTCAGAGATATCCCCTAGATATCTCTTGGAATGGTCTGTCTCCTGGAAATGTGCTGATGGAACCATCTTGTTTGATTTTTTATTTTTTATTATATCTAAAAAATATTTATGTGGATAGGGGTGTGGGTATGTATATGTGAGTGCAGTGCCCATGAAGGCCAGAGGTGTCAGATCTCCCTGGAACTGGAGTTATAGGCAGTTGTGATCTGCCAGACATGGGTGCTGGGAACCAAACTGAGGTCCTCTGCAAGAGCAGTATGTGCTCCTAACCACTGAGCCATCTCTCTAGCCCAGTTTGTGTCTTTTAGTTGGGAGAATTAAGAGCATTAATGTCATTATTGCAAGGCATTTTCTGATGTCTGTAATTTGTGATTGGTTTGAGTACTCCTTTTTCTTCTTCCCTTATTTGGCTTAGGAGTTTGCCGAGTTGAATATATTTGATTCTTTCCTAGTTTCATTCTCATCTATTCCCCTCATGAAATTTCTTCTTTCCTGGGCTGTTGTGTTCCTGGATTGTTGCTGCTTTTGTGTGTGTGATTTCCTTTAAGTATCTTCTGGAATGCTGGCTCAACAATTATGAATTGCTTTGGTTTGTGCTTAACTTGGAAGGTCTTTATTTTTCTAGCTACTATCATTTATTTATTTGATTCAGGGTCTTACTCTGTAACCCAGGCAGGCCTGGAACTTGCTATGTAGCCCAGGCTGGTTTCAAACTCATAGTAATCTTCCTGCTATAGTCTCCTGTGTACTGAGATTACAGGCGTGAACCACCATGCCTGGCTTCTCCATCTTAAAAGATAAGCTTGTGGGACTGAAGAGATGGTTTAGCGGTTAAGAGCACTGGCTGCTTTTACAGAAGACCCAGGTTCGATACCCAGTACCCACGTGGCGGCTAACAACTGTCCATAACTCCAGTTCTGGGGGAATCCAGTTCCCTCTTTTGACCTCCACAGGCACTGCACGACACTAGTGTAGTGCACCTACCTACATGCAGGCTATACACATAAAATAAAAATAAAAAGATAACCTCGCTATAAATAGTAATCTTGTTTGGCAGTGATTTATTCTCATGGTTTCCTAGTCTTTAGAGTGTCTGCTGAGAGATCGGAGGTTATTCTAATGAGTTTTCTTATATATGCAAGTTGGTATTTTTCTCACAGTTTTTAATATTTGTTTTTTACTTTTAGCATTTTCAATATAATGTGGTGTGGAAAGCTGCTTTTCTGGTCATATTAATTCAGGGTTCTGAATGTCTCCTGTATGTGGGCCAGTAAGATGGTTCAGTGGTTAAAGGTACTTACCTTGACTGTTCATATTTCTTGTGCCTCTGTGTTGTGATTTGTGCACCTGTTGGGATTAATGACAAATAGGTTACTTTTATTGCTGGTTGTATGTGAATTGGGGGCAGGCAAAAACTAGGAAGAGAAGCCCAAGTTAGTACTGAGAGGAGAAGGGTATACATAATAAGAAGTATGGGCAGAGGAGGGCAAGGAGGGTAGAGCCCAGTAAAGATAGGACAAGGCGATAGGCCTGACCCAGAAATTGTTGTGCTGTTGCTGCTGTGGGATTATGGCTTGGTATCTGGAAAGGGATTGGTGAGTTACTAAATGGACTAGGAAGCTGATTTAAATCCATGTCAGGAGGAATTTTATGCAAGTGACAGAAATCCAAAATAACAACTTGAAGTCCTGAATTGTTGTCCCTGGTTCTTCAAAAAGTTAAACCAAAGAGTCACCAAATGTGCTGGTTAGTTCTGTCAACTTGACACAAATTAGAGGCACCTGGAAAGAGGGAATCTCCTAAGTAAGGTAGCTGAGCAAGCCAGAGGAAGCAAGCCAGTAAGCAGAGTTCCTCCATGGTCTCTGCTTCAGTTCCTGCCTGGTCCTGCTTCAGTTCAGGCCCTGCCTTGGCTTCCCTCTGTGGTGGACTGTAGCCTAAGAGCCAAATAACCCCATTCCTCCACAAGCTGGTTTTGGTCAGTGTTTTGTCACAGCATCGGAAAGAAAACCAGATCACAAAATGACCTAGCAATTCCATTTCTAGGTTTACACCTCAAACTATACCTTAAAACTAGATTCAAACAGGAACTTGTACACACACATACATATATTCATAGCAACACTGTTCACAATACCCAGAAATAACTCAAGTGGCCATCAATGGATGAATGGAATATTTGGTAGAGAAAGGCATGAAGTTCATACATGTTGAAAACATGAAACTTGGTAACATTTATAGTGAAAAGCCAAACACAAGTCACATATTCTAGAATTCCATTTATAGCAAATGTTCACACAAGGTAAACCTATAGAGACAAAAAGGAGATTATTATGCCAGATTATTAGTCCCATAATCCCAGCCCTTGGGAAATAGAAGCACGAAGATTCTGAGTTTGAGGCTAGCTAGACTGCACAGTGAGATTCTATCTCAAATATCAAGAACAGAAGCTGGAACTTGTAGAGTGGTAGCTCTGGATAGCAACCAAGGGCAGGGGAAGGACACTGGGGACTAGCTGCTTAATAGAGGAGGTTTTCTTTCTGGGAGGTGAAACACTTTGGAATTAGACAGAGGTAGTGCAAAGTGGTTGATTTTATGTTGTATTTTACTTCATTCAGGGTCAGACACACAGCCTCAGGGGAGGACGGGCACATTTCTGCTCCTCAGATAGCTGGAAGCAGGGAGTCGAAGGCCTCTCAGAGGCTGGCTGATACTTTCTGCTTTCTCTGTGTTTATATCATACTTCCTAACTCTTCACAGAGGATGGGGCAGCTGACAGCATCTACGTATGCAGAGCATGGCTATCTCAGTCTTTGTTAAAGGCTTCCTGTATTGGGCCTGCAAAGATCAGCTGCCCACTCCTGAATCATAGGTGGGATAGATTTCCCAGGGAGAATAAAAAGACCTCTTCACAGTGAATCTCCCTGGCAAAATTTATACAACATGTAAAAATAAAAGCAGGCTGTTTGAGGAGCACCTGCCTTCACCACTTCTGCTCTTCCCTAGGTATGAAAGTGATTCCCCCATGAGAGGCTGATGTTGTTGCTGATGGTACCCATATGGCACCAGCCCTGTACACAGTAGCTCCTTTACTAGTACAGGTCTGAAACTTCTGAAGACTCCCAAGGAGGGTATCTTGTCCTTTATTCCCAGTGCCTCTTCTATCAGTAAGTCTTTGTTAGCTCTATGCCCACATAGATCCCAATTCCCTTTAACTTTCCAATAGGCCCAAATTAACAGTCCCCTCTCCACAAAGCCTCAGTGTTTCAGTCTCCCTGCAGGTCCAGCCTAGGGGAGACTCAGGGTCTCAGCCGGGAGGGGGTGAGCAGCACGGAGTCAACACACAGACACTGGGAGTCAGGTGGAAGCAGGCACTAGGCAAGGTGCTGCAGACTCGTTTATTGCTGGAAAGGGCAGGCCTTAAATATCTCTCCCTCTGCCCCCAGTGTCCCATAAGCTGGTGTGTCACTTCCTGGTAGATCCCCTCATCCAGGCTGCTCACATCATCAGTCTCTAAGTTCAGGGGCAGATTATTTTGGCTCTTTTGTGGAAGCACGGGCTTCATTCTCAAGGCAGAAGCTATATTCTCTAGTGCGGCCTGTG
>NW_008359442.1:11801420-11807560 GCF_000622305.1 Nannospalax galili
AACCCGGGTCTTCTGCAAGAACAACCAGTGCTCTTAACTGCTGAGCCATCTCTCCAGCCCCAAATGTTTAAATTTTCTATTATATCTTTCCTAAGAAACACAAACATTCAAACTCAGAGAGTTGGATGAGTTCCTTCCTCAGGGAGGCACTCATTGAACCCAAACTCAAACACAGATGTCAATTAAGTATATAAAATGTGTTTTATAAGCCACAGTTTGTGCTCAAGATATCTATGGCATAGGTATGTAGCAAAGCATAAACAGAATATGACAGACATATATGGTCCCCAGGATATCAGGGCAGAGACACTGGAGGCTGGTACTGGTGCTAAAAGTTGCCTTACAATGGGAAGGAGGCTTGAGTTTAAGAGATGAGGAACTTCCGGTTATAATAACCACTTTGGGACTTTTCCAAGTCCTGCTGAGACTCAGGACCGTAAGTATATTGGTTTTTCCAGACTTAGATAGTCCTCAGAAGGCATCACTTTAGTAACCAATGGATGCCTGAAAATATGGAACAAATATGGTGTTAAAATCCTTATTTTGAGGCAGGAGACATGGATCAGTGGTAGAGTTCTGGCCTAAGAGGCATGAGTACAATCCCAACATTGAAAAATAATTCTTGAGAAGCTGAGTGGACTTCTAGGTGTATGAATAAACCCTTTCACTTGTATAGGATATTTTCATCCATATTTATGGGTAAGACAGGCTTGTAATTTTCCTTTCTTAAAATATCATAAAGTCAAGTGTCAATATTAAGGTAATGTTGATCTTAGAAACTCATTTTTAAAACATGTTTCTCTTTTGTTACTGTGGAAGAACTTGTGTAAGTTTTAGACATTATCTTCATGAAGCATAGGGTAGAATTTACT
Source organism: Nannospalax galili (assembly GCF_000622305.1). Lineage (NCBI taxonomy): Eukaryota > Metazoa > Chordata > Mammalia > Rodentia > Spalacidae > Nannospalax > Nannospalax galili. The sequence continues at coordinate 11,802,293 of NW_008359442.1, forward strand.
TGTAAATATCTGGGCCTAGGCTTTCTTTGTAAGAAGATTTATAGATTGTTTCTTTAAAAGCATTCTGACCACTTCTTTTGATTTCTTTTTTTTTAAAAACCCAGTTTTGATGCTTTATATTTTTGATTTACTTTATTTATGTGTATGTGTGTTTATTCATACATTCATCTGCATATGTGTATGGGTACCATGGAGACCAGAGAGGGTCTGATCCTCTGGAGCTGTAGTTACAGGCAGGAATAAGCTACCAGATGTGAATGTTGGAAATCAAACTCTGATCCTCTGTAAGAGCAGCAAGTACTCTTAACTGCTGACCCATTTCTCCAGCCTGTTTTATTTTTTAGGAATTTTTCTTTATGTAAAATTTCAAGTTTGTTATTTTTCTATTCAAAATATTTCTTCTGAACTGTAACTGAGAGGGTCACCTGTAGGATCTGTAGTCATGCCTTAGTTTCATTCATGACACTGGGTATTTGAACTTTCTATCTTATTTGAACAATCCAACCATTATTTATCAATTTTATTTGTATTTTCAAAGAAACAATTTTTATTTATATTTGTCCTCGCTGTTATAGAGACCTACTCCAAATTTTATGCCGAATTAATATACTATATCCTATCTTCAAAGTAAAAGCTATGTAACAAGAAGGTGAGAAACATGTGCGACTATGATTTTATAAGGCTAACACTGATAAAATATCATAGATAATTTAATTTTTATTGGGGCTATCTGAGTGTTTTGCATATGAATCAATAATTTACTGAGGAGGGATTTCTGGGAACAACTAAAAGTGGGTTGAGTTTGTTCTGATTTTTTTTGTTGTTTTGTTTCTGTTTTTTTGATACAGGGTTCTCTATTGTCCCAGCTGACTAGAACTCACTATGTCAACCAGGTTGGCTTCAATCTCAAAGAGATTTGCCTGCCTCTGCCTCCTGAGTGCTTGGATTAAAGGTATGTGCCACCATATTTGGCTAAGTAATAGTGTTTTAATGAACAATTTGTTTTTTCTCTTCTTTTAAATAACGTTAATATATTTTTACAATCAAGATTTTCACACTGTTGGCTTTTGCCTGGCAGCAATGTCACATTAGATGTCCTTTCCTGAGTCTTTGTAGTTTTCAATTTTTAATTGGAAAAATTGTCTGTTGGGGTAATAGCAGATGAAATTGTCAATTTTACATGTAAGTACAAATATGATAGAGCTGCATAACAAATTATTTCTAAAGAAATAATTCAAAAAAAATTTTTGTGGCCTTTTTGAGACAGGGTCTCCCTGTAGCCCCAGCTGTCCTGGAACTCACTATGTAGACCAGACTGGCCTTGAACTCACAGAGATCTGCCTGCCTCTGTCTCCTGGGTCCTGGGATCAGAGGTGTGTACCACCACACCTGGCTAATTCAAATATTTTTATTCCATTAAATTTCTTTATCTGTTTAAAGAAATATCTAGGTCCCTATCATTGCTCTTAAGTTATGCTATTCTCACACTTTTCAGTGATTAGATATTATGATAAAAACTATGCCATGATCTATAACTGTCAGAGAACAGAGTACATGAATTATTTTCTGGCCTCTTTATGTGTGAACCCTATCTTTCACAAACATGCAAATATTTTTGCTTCCTTATTTCAAGCAGGTTATGACTTATTGAAATGTTATTCTTTTGCATTTTTCTCATATGGTTTCTTTTGGCTTTGAAAAATCATTTCTCTAAAAATTTTAGAAAGTGTTCTTAAGCTTTTAAAAGTACAACAGCCAAATTTAGATCTGCTTGGATATTTCTGCTGTTTCTCATTTTATTACGTAGCAAGCAAAAGTTCACATCATAGACTTATGTTTTCATATTAACATTAATACTGTCTTCTACCAAAGACAACAGTAATTTTTTATTTAACAATGTATTAGTCCAAATGGGGGCTGGATAGATGGATCAGTGGCTAACAGTACTGGCTACTCTTGTGGAGGACCTGGGTTTGGTTCTCAATACCCACATGACAGTTAACAACTGTCCCTAACCCCAGTCCCAGGGCATCTGACACCCTCTTCTTGTCTTGGTGGGTATTGCATGCATAGGTACATTTACATACATGCAGGCAAAACACTTATTCACATAAAAATAAATAAAAATTTAAAGAAAGAATATATCAGTTTGCTTAACTCATTTAATGTATTTCATAGTTTATCTTAATCAAATTTACTTATTGCAACAACATCAAGTTAGATGGGTCCCAGAGTATTTATGGGATCAAGGTATTTCAGAGATGGGGGCTGGAGTGATGACTCATCAGTTAGAGCACATACTGTTCTTTCAGAGGACCTGAGTTTGGTTCCCAGTGCCCATATAACTGGCTCACAGTTGCCTGTGACACCAGCTCCAGGGGATATACTCTTTTCTGACCTCCACGGGCAATGCACTCATATGCAAATACCTCCCTCACATATACACATGGTTAAAAAGTAAAAATTTTTTAAAAATCTAAAATTAATACCTCAGTCACAATGTCATATATAGTCTTTGGGTGTCTCAAAGACTACCATTGACTATTGACACAGATGAATATTGCTCTTAGATTTTTTGATAACCTTTAAAAAGTCTCCTGCATTCCCTGGAACCTAGTAGTTCATCTTTTTGGAGCCTCTAGTACAGATTCCTAGACAGTCAGACCTCTGTGATTTCTTTTTTTTTAAAATATTTTATTTTTATTTTAATGTGTATGAGTGTTTTGCCTGCATGTATGTAAGTGCACCCGTGTTGTACAATGCCCATGGAGGACAGAAGAGGCTGTCAGATCCCCTGGAACTGGAGTTATAGACAGTTGTTAGCTGCCCTTGGGTGCTGGGATTTGAACCCAGGTCCTCTGCAAGAACAGCCAGTGTTCTTAACTGCTGAGCCATCTCTCCAGTCCTGGACCTCTATGATTTCAAAGTCAGCCTGGTCTACATAGTGAGCTCCAGCTGAGCTACAGGGAGACCCTGTCTCAAAAAGACCAAAAAAGGGAAGAAAAAGAAATAGATATGAATAATAACAAGCTTGAGTTTATTCATGGGAATAGCTGTACATGCCCTCTGCTCCCATGTCCATTGGCCACTCACATGAACAGCTCCTACTGCCAGGCCAATGGGTTGCTGGTCTCTGTGGCATGGAGCTCAGTACACAGTGATGGGACCATACCACAGCCTTGGTCCTAATGGCTAGCAGGACCAGGATGGTGGCTGGCTTCAGCTCATCCCATATATGGCTATAGCACCACCCCCACCCAGAGTCTCCTTCTGCCAGGCCTGACTTTTAATAGACAGGAAGGAAAAAAAAATCTATAATTCAGTATGTAGAGCAGAGGTCTTAATAATGGCCCAGTACAATAAACTATGATAATCATGGAATACTCTGCATCTGAACTGCTTGACTTGGGGAAGACTTTTAAACAAGCAATAAAAGAGCCTCTTGCAGGCTGGCTTAAGGAGATACAGGACATGGGGCAGATGGGATCAGCTTGAGTTCTATGTAAGAAAAACTGAGCAATATAACTACCTATCCCTCTGAGACAAAGGCTTTATAACCTGAGATAATAAGAAGGAAATCAGTCCCTGGCTGGCTTCTCTGAGCCATCAGGAATCCTTGGTTATCACCAGTTGACATACCCATGGATATCGGGGACTGGAAGACAATAGAGGGAATATTGACATTAGCAAAGGAATTGAACATCAGAGAGGCAGTGTTTAATGCCCAGTTAACTGTGTCTGAAAGGACCACCATAGTCACAAGAGGTTGATTAAGGAAGAGGTTGATTAAGCAGGGATCATCTTATGATGGGTTTGAGACTTGAGTGGCTTTGCTGAGATCCATCGTGGAACATGATCTTTTTGAGGTAGGAGAAGCTCTGTCGGAATGATCCTGATTGACATGGAAATTAGATCTATAACATAGAAAAGCACTTGATAGGGGATGAGAGAAGGGAAAAGTAGATGAAGAATTCACTCAGTGGAAATGTGGCAAGATTTGTGTTAAGTCAGAGTTCCTAGGGGGTTGAGGGGGGCAGGATAAAGCCAAGGTCTGTGCAGGTGATTTGCCGCTGAAGGCTTAAAGCTTGATCCATAGTTCATGGAAGAGAATACCCTAGGAGTGAGCTGTTCTAGGTAGCTTTCTATTGTTGAGATGAAACTAATCAAAACCAACTTGAGGAGGAAAGGGTTTATTTGGCTTACATGTCCCATCAGTGAGGAAGAACAAGGCTGATCTCAAACAGGGCAGGAACCTGGAGGCAGGAGCTTAATTAAGCACAGGCCATGGAAGAACCCTGCTTACTGGCCTGCTCCCCTGGCCTGTGCCCAGCCTACTTTCTTCTTCTTTTTTATTTATTTTTTAGTAGAAGGAAGAATTTGTTTGGGCTATGGTTCCAAAGAGATGGTCCATAATGTCAGGGGAGTCATGACAGCAGGTGGTGGAGAAGCAAAAGGAGAGATCACATTTCCATCCATGTACAGAAAGTAGAGAAAGCAAACTAGAAGTAGGGGAGACTACAAACGCACAAACCTGACCCTAGTGATAAACTTCCTCCAGCAAGGTTCTACACCCTATAAGTTTCATAATCTCCCCAACAGTGCCACCAGTGTTCAAATACGCGAGCCTCTGGGGGACATGACTCAGTCACTGGAATTTTCATGGGGATTGCATTGAAGCCACAGATAACTTTTGATAATAGAGCTATTTTCACAATATTAATTCTGCCCATCCATGAACATGGGAGGCCTTTTCATTTTGTAGAGTCTTCAACTTCTTCACAGTTTTTAAAAAATTTTTACAAAAACTTTACTGAGAATTTCATACAGGCATATAAGGTGTTTTGATCAAATCCATGCCCACTCCCTCCCCTCCAACTACTCCCATATCTCCCCATCACTTTTTTCTGACAACTTCGTGTACTCTTTCATTTTTCTTTCTTTCTTTCTTTCTTTCTTTCTTTCTTTCTTTCTTTTCTATGGGCTTTTTGCTATTCTAACATGCCCCCCCGAAGAGGTAACCCTAAAATCTTTAGGGATTGGATAAAAGCTCCCAAATACTTTTGACATTTTTGTCCTTGGGCCTCTTACAAGCATACTCTGTTCCAAATGCCAAAAATGTCAAATATATTTGGGAGCTCTTATCTAATCCTTAAAAGATTTCAGGGTTACCTCTTCAGAGGGGAAATATTAGAGTAGCCAAAAGTCCCATGAAAAAAATAAATAGATCAAAGAAGAAGAAAGAGTACATGAAGTTATCAGAAAAAAGTG
>NW_008359442.1:11807594-11808191 GCF_000622305.1 Nannospalax galili
GAACTAGAAAAAAGTCAGAACAAGGCAAATTTCAAATGTTCCTATGAGAGTCCATTGGAATTTCTTGACAAGTGCTTCCAAAAGCATCCCTCTATTGGGTTCTTCCTCATTTTTCTTTTGTCTTCCAAGTCTGGACTAGTTGGCTGGGAAGAGTGGCTGGATATTCAGGTGACGGTCCAGTGACCCGGCTTGGCACTCCTTTAATGAATGAGCACAATTGTCAATAAGCCAAATTGTGACTATGTTTAGCAATCAGGCTCAGATGAAGTTGTGATGATAGTAGTTATTTTATGCAGAAGGGACTGCTGTATATCATCATCTTTTATTAAAAGGACCTGGAATTTAAAAGGATTTGGTTCTAGGAGCCACATATGAGGGAGAACATACCGCGTTTATCTTCAATGATGTTCCATTGATCTATGTGTCTGTTTTTGCGCCAGTACCAAGCTGTTTTTATGACTATAGCTCTGTAGTACTTTGAGATCTGGTATAGAAATCCCCCCAGTGTTGCTCTTGTGCTCAGGGTTACCTTTGGCTATCCAGTGTCTTTTGTGGTTCCATACAAATTTAAGGATGGAGTTTTCTAATTCTGTAAAG
>NW_008359442.1:11808424-11808803 GCF_000622305.1 Nannospalax galili
AATAAACATTTAAGGACTAGTCATCTGCACACTGAGCTTGAAACATATAGAGCTCTTTAGTGTCTGTCTTTTGTCAGATTTATTCCAAGATATTTTAATTTTTTTACAGGAATTGTGAATGAGAACATTTCCCTGTATTCTTTCTCCAATTGCTTGTTATTGGTACATAGAAAGGCTATTGATTTTTGTAGACTGATTGTATAACCTGCCACTATACTGAAAGTGTTGATCAGGTCTAGGCAGTTCCTGGTGGAACTTTTGGGATCTCTTAGGTATATTATCATATCATCTTCAAAAAATGGTAGTTTGACCTCTTCTTTTCCAATTAGTGCTCCTTTAATTTCCTTCTCCTGTCTTATTGCTCTAGCAAGAGTTTCAA
>NW_008359442.1:11808835-11810673 GCF_000622305.1 Nannospalax galili
ATAGTGGACAGCCTTGTCTGGTTCCTGATTTCAATGGGAATGCTTCCAGTTTTTCTCCATTTAGAATGATGTTAGCTGTGGGCTTGTTATATATGGCTTTAATTATGTTGAGGTAGGTTCCCTCCAGTCCAGTTCCCCCTCGGACTTTGAACATAAATGCATGCTGAATTTTGTCAGAAGCCTTTTCTGCATCTATTGAGACGACAATGTGGTTTTTGTCTTTGAGTCCATTTATATGATTGATGACGTTTATTGACTTGCTTATATTGAACCATCCCTGCATCTCTGGGATAAAGCCTACTTGATCATGGTGAGTGATCTTTCTGATGTGTATCTGTATGTGGTTTGCAACTATTTTGATAAACTTTGCATCTATGTTCATTAAGGATGGTTGTGTCTTTACCCGATTTGGGTATTAGAGTGATGCTGGCTTCATAGAAGGAATTTGGGAGTTCTCCCTCTGTTTCTATCATTTTGAATAATTTAAGTAGTATTGGTTGGAGGTCTTCTTTAAATGTCTGGTAGAATTCTGCTGTAAATCCATCTGGGCCTGGGCTTTTTTTAGTTAGGAGGCTTTGTATTACTGTTTCAATTTCCTTATATGTTATGGGTCTGTTTAAACTGTTGATCTCTTCTTGGTTTAACTTTGGAGTTCCCATGATTTCGGATATCCATCCATTTATCTTAAACTTTCAGATTTAGTAGTGTATAGGTTTTAAAAACATTCCCTTATAATGGTTTGGATCTTTTGGGTGTCTGTTGTGATGTTTCCCCTTTCATCTCTGATTTTGTTGATTTGGATTTGTTCTTTCTTTCTTTTGGTTAATTGGACTAAGGGTCTGTCTGTTGTTTAGCTTTTCAAAGAAGCAGCTCTTAGATTCGTTGATTCTTTGTATTCTTTTCTTTGTTTCTATTGCATTAATTTCCACTCTAATTTTTGTTATTCCTTCTCTTCTGCTGGGTTTCTGTTTCATTTGTTCTTGCCTTTCTAGTGTCTTGAATTGCAGTGTTAGGTCATTTATTTGGGTGCTTTCCAATTTTTTAATGTAGGCACTTAGAGCTATGAACTTCCCTCTTAGGACTGCTTTTAAAGTGTCCCAGAGATTGTGTTGTGTTGTATTGTCCTTTTCATTGAGTACTAGGAATTTTATTTCTTTCTTAATTGCTCTTTGACCCACTAATTGTTTAGGAATGTGTTGTTTAATTTCCATGAGTTCATGTAGTGACTAGGGCTTTGTCCAGTGTTGATTTTGAGCTTTATTGCATTGTGATCCAAGAGAATGCATGGAATTATTTCATTTTTTTTTGTATTTGTTGAGGGTTTTTTTGTGGCCCATTATGTGGTCAGATTTTGAAAAAGTTCCATGGGGTGCTGAATAGAAAGTGTATTCTTTAGTGTTTGGGTGTAATATTTGAAAAATGTCTGTTAGGTCCATTTGATGTATGGTATTATTTAATTCAGATGTCTCTCTGTTTATTATTTGTCTATTTGGCCTGTCTAATGGAGACAGTGGGATATTGAAGTCCCCTACTAGTACTGAGTTGAGGTTAATCCGTATCTTAAAGGTCTGTAGTACTCTTTTTATGAAATCAGGTGCACCAGAGTTTGGTGCATATAAGTTCATGTCATCTCTCCAGCCTTCTCTGTTTATTCTTTGTCCAGTTGACATGTGTAATGGAGACAGTGGGGTATAGAAGTCCCCTACTATTACTGAGTTGGGGTTAATCTGTGTCTTGAAGTCCTGTACTGTAGTTTTTATGAATTTGGGTGCACCAGAGTTTGGTGCATATATGTTAAGCTTTGTGATATCTTCTTGGTTAACTGTTCCTTTGATCAT
>NW_008359442.1:11811888-11814267 GCF_000622305.1 Nannospalax galili
TGATTCTGATATGAGAATTAAGTTGAAGTATGCTTCTGTTTGCATTTTTGGGGTGCCTAGGTCCTTTCTTTATTGGTTATGTAAAGCTGGTTGGTACAGGTTTCAGGTTCTCTCAGGTTTATTTTGGAGGGAACTGCTGGCTTCAGATCAGCTATTCAGGGGTACCCACAGAAGCCCAATTCAGGTTCCAGTCAGGTACACTCAGGCTTTCTTCACCATGGAAAGGCAGGATTCAGGCTCTCTCAGGCAGTCCACTGCATGGAGGACGCTTGGTATGGGTTCATGTTCTTTCAGGTTTATTTTGGAGGGAACTGCTGGCTTCAGATCAGCTATTCAGGGGTACCCACAGAAGCCCAATTCAGGTTCCAGTCAGGTACACTCAGGCTTTCTTCACCATGGAAAGGCAGGATTCAGGCTCTCTCAGGCAGTCCACTGCATGGAGGCAGGATTGGGGGCTGTCAGGCTGTCCCGAGTTCTCAGGCCCTCTGGTAGCTGGTAGAGACCAGAACCCTGCACTCTCTGGTGGCCTGCTGAGCTCTGAGCAGCTCCTTAGTTTCTTATAGAACTCAGGACCACCTGCCCAGGGGTAGCATCATCCACTGAACCCTCCTACAATATTCAACAATCAAGAAAATGTCTCATAGATGTACCCAAAGGCCAGTCTTATAGAGGTAATTCCCCAATTGAGGTTCCCTCTTCCCAAGTGTGTCAAGTTGACAACTGAAGCTATCCAGTACAAGAGCATTTAGTCCCCCAGAGTGTGTAATATGCTGGGGGTGGAGAGTGTTCAACCCATCTAGAGCCCTTTCACCAGCCAAGTGTAACTGATGGAAAGTCAAGGGCTTTCCTCCTTTATTATTGGATGCCTTTTATTTCTCTTTGTTGCCTTATTACAATGCCTAAAACCTCCAGTATCAAGGTGACTAGAAATGATAGAAGCCATTATCCCTGTGAGGAAAAACAATCAGTGATTTGTGATTAAGATGTTGGCTATAGGGTTTTTGTTGATACCCTTTGTTTCTTCTGTTTTCTGAAAAGGTTTTTTCAGGCATAAATATATTTCGCTTAAAATATTTTTTCAAATTTATATTTATTTTATGTGTATGAGCGTTATGTCTACATGTGTGTAAGTGCACCCGTGTAGTGCAATACCTGAGGAGGACAGAAGAGGGTGTCAGATGCCCTGAAACTGGAGTTACAGAATGTTGTTAGCTGCCATGTGGATGTTGGGATTTGAACTCGTGTCTTCTGTAAGAACAACCAGTGCTCTTAATCACTGAGCTATTTCTCCAGCCCCAGTATTTCACTTTTTCATATCTATTTTCTATATGTGATATATGATCATATTTTTAGTGTGGTAAAATGACTACTACATTGATTTTCAAATGTCAAACAAACGTTATACTCTTAGGCAAATGTCATTAGGTTAGCCTGCATTTTACTTTATACATGCCATTGGATTCAATTTGATGAAAGCTTTCTAAAAGCTTATAATGAATATTGATGAGTGGTTTTCTTTACTTAGATGTCTTTGCTATTCTGTTTAGGGATAATGCTGGATTTCAATAATGAACTGGGAAGTACTCTTTTTGGTTTTTTGGAGGGGGATTTGTATAGAACTAATGTTATTTGATATCTTAAATGTGTACTGGAATTTACCAAGTGAGCCACTATACCCTAAAGTCTAAAAGCTATGAAGCTCTCCAGACGTGGGGGTGGCATATGCTTGTAGTTCCAGCACTTGGGAGACAGCAGGAAACTCTAAAGTCTGAGGGAAACCTGGGCTACATGGTGATAACTTGTCTTAAAAGCATATACACATATATACAATTTTAAAGAAGGTATACAGATATCCAGGTTATTCATTTATTGTGTGAGTGCTGATATTTGAAGTTTTTCCAACATATTTATTTCATCTGAATTTTAAAAATTTACTACCAGGTTTGGGATTTGGCTCAGTAATAGAGTGCTTGCCTAGCATGCTTGAGGCTCTGGCTTCAATTCTCAGTACTACAAATTTACTGACATAAAATTATTTATAGCATTAATCTGCCCTTTTAATACCTAGTATATATAATAACATCACCAATTTAATTTTGGATATTGGAAATTCATGGCCTCTCTATTCTTGTCTGGCTCTCACACAGATTTATCAACTTTATTGATTTTTCCCTAAGAATCAGATTTATGTTCATTGACTTTATTTTTGTCTTTTACTTGTTTCATTTTTTTATTTGTCTTTTATTCTGCTTACTTTGGTTTACTTTTTTAAATTTCTTTTTAAAAAATATATAATTTATTGAGAATTTCATACAGGCATATAAGGTGTTTTAATCAAATCCATGCCCACTCCCTCTCCTCCAACTCCTCCCATATCTC
>NW_008359442.1:11814584-11815925 GCF_000622305.1 Nannospalax galili
GGTCTTTTTACCACAACTGCCTAGCCAATTCCTACCTCCTATTCTTACCACACCATCCTCTGAAGAGGTTACCCAAATTGCCAATAGGGACTTTGGTTTACTTTTATCTTATTCTAGACTATTTTTTTTTTCTAAAACAAGAGTCTTGCAATGTAGCCCAAACTGGACCCAAACTTGTGATGCTCCTGCAGCAGTATCTTGAATGATGAGAATTACAAGTGTGCACCACCCTACTTTGCTATTACAAAATTTAGGCACTGGAGAGATGGCTCAGTGGTCAAGAGCACTGACTGCTCTTGTAGAGGGCCCAAGTTCAATTCCCAACACCCATATGGTGGCTACGAACCATCCCTAACTCCAGTTCCAGGGGAATCAGAAGCCCTCTTCTGACCTCTGCAGCATTGTACAACCCAGGTGCAGTTTTACACATGTAGGCAATACACTCATTCATGTAAAATAAAAACAAATCATAAATAAAATATTTAAAAAACTTTTAATTGATGACTGGGCATGGTGACACATGCCTTTAAGTCCAGGACTGGGGAATTAGAGGCAGGTGGCTCTATATGAGATTAAGTCCAGTGTGGTCTACCAAGTAAGTTCTAGGGTAGCTGGGGTTATGAACCATATTTGTCTCAAATTGACAAAAAAATTTTAATTGACAATAACTGTATATACTTATGGGGCTCAATGTAATGCTTTTACAAATGTGTATATTGTAGGATGATTGAATCAATCTAATCACCCTGTTACCTTTCTTAACTTTCTTTTATGATGGGAGTATTTAAATCTGTTTGTTTAGAATCTTTGAAATATACCTGCTTATTAACAATATCCCTACAATGTATTCCTCCTACCTATCTGAAGCTTTGTATACTTTGCATATTTCTTGAGGTGCTGGGGTTAAACCTAGGGCATAATGCATGCTGCCCAAATGCTCTACCAGTGAGCTGTACCCTCAATATAACATCTCTGTCCTCCTCCTCCCCAGCATCTAGCAACTACCATTCTATTCTCTCATTCTGTACATTCAACCTGTTTAGATTCTATATGTAAGAAAATCGTGCAGTGTCTGTTTTTAAAGGCATCACCTATTTCATGTAACAATCTTTATGTACATTCCTGTTGTCACAAATAGTATTTACTTCCTTTGTAAATGCTAGGTAGGATCAGACAGAGAATCAAGACAAGAAGTAACCCAATTAAAATGGGCTAAGGAGCTGAACAGAAAGTTCTCAAAAGAAGAAGTAAAGATGGCTATGAAACATCTTAAAAGATTTCAACATCACTAATAATTAGGGAAATGCAAATTAAACCACTTTAAGATTTCATCTTACCCCA
>NW_008359442.1:11815998-11826924 GCF_000622305.1 Nannospalax galili
AACCTAAGTGTCCCTCAACTGATGAGTGGATAATGAAAATGTCGTTCATTTATACAATGGAGTTTTTTACTCAGCAGTAAAGAAAGATGAAATCATGAAATTTGCAGGTAAATGGATGGAATTAGAAACTGTTTTACTAATCAAAGTAACACAGACTGAGAAAAAAAATTGACATGTGCTCCCCTTCAAATGTGGATACTAGAACCAGACTCTGATAAGTAAATATGCAACCAGACATAACTACAAGAACCACGATAATGGAAAGGAAACAGGGAGGTAAAGGATAAGAAATAACCTGAAAGAGAAGTAACAGTAGAAAAGAGGCCTTAATAAGGGAGATATGGATAAAAATTGGGTTAGTTTAAGAGAGAGGGGAGGGAAGGGTATACAAGGAACCTAAGGGATAAAGGGAAAGAATGAGCTCAAGAGAGGAAAGATAATAGGAAAAGGGTATTATTAAGGGAGGAACAGGGGAAAATGGGGGCACCATAAGTTGAAAACCATGACGGAGGGTTGAGACAATGCGAGAGATAAACAATGCCTAGCTACTTTTGAAAACCAGAGAGAACCATATTACTCCTACAACCTATTGACAAATTATACATAGCAGATCAAGAAATACATGTCTAGGTAAGGTTTATCTGAGAACAATTGGTCTTTGCCCAAGATTTATCTACATAACACAGTAATTAAAAATATCAGACTGGTGGAACTAACCTTCTTGGGTGTTTAACAGACATATTTTGAGGCCTATAATAATTTGCTCAGGGGGACATAAAGGACAGTTTTGCTCCTTGCCCTCCCAGGTCGACTAGTTCCAGGGGACTATGAGCATCTCCCAACATGTCCTGTAACTGGGGTGGGTCACCTGTCCTCTTGATCAAGGAGGCTGAGGAGACCCCACCAGATGGACTTGAACCAGTGTCCAGTCTATAAAGAGGAGGGTCAACACAGAGGAATCATTTCCTCCATGCTTCCAAGCGAAGCCAACCATGGTTGAGCAGGACCTTTGACTTATCTTCACATAGGCGGAACTGGTAAAAGAAAGGAGCCAGGGGCTCCTCCGAAGCCCATGTGACCCTCAAGGAACAGATCTTCAAACGAGCTTAAGAGTAAAAATGAATCGGTTTATCTGGGCCAACTGTATGGCCTTAAACACCAAAAAGGAAAGTATAACCAAAGATTAAAGGGGCCAATATAATTTTTTAAGAGTCCATATATATATAGCTGAAGGCTACATAACAAGCAACAATGCCAGACAGGCAATACTGTCTTTTGAGTTGTTGGCCAGGGTGGCCAAAGGGATTCCCAGATAGTAACCCAGCATAGAACTGGGAAAATGAACAGCAGACCCCAATCTTATCCAAAGGAATATTGACGACTGATTACTGCTAGATGAGGAACAGCTGACCCTCCTAAAATAAAGACCTCTAGATAAGCTGACTAGATTCACCACAAGGGCAAGTAGTGGGGAATGGCTGGGGGTGCCAACAACACAGCAGACAGTAGCAGGGATATCAGAGGATAAGGGCTCTAGTAGGGGGAGGGAGGCTATGGGAGGGTGCTATCTGGGAAGTGGGTGTAAAAATAAATAAGTAAAAAATGGAAAAAAAATGCTAGGTAGTACTCATCCTGTGTGTGCATGCCACATTTACTTTATCCATCCATTGAAAAGACACTTCTTGGCTACTATAAATGCTGAAATGAATATGGGACTGAGGACATCTCTTTGACATACTGATTTCAACTCCTTTGAGATCCTGCAGGGGGATTGTGAGATCATGTGATAATCCTATTCTTGTAAAAAAACTTTTTTGATTTATTTTTATTTTTTATGTGTATGAGTGTATGAGCGTTATGCCTGCATGTGTGTAAGTGCACCAGTGTCATGCAATACCCAAAGAGGACAGAAAAGGGTGTTAGATCCTCTGGAACTAGAGTTATGAATGGTTGTTAGCCACCATGTGGGTGTTGGGATTTGAACCCAGGTCTTTTGCAAGAACAGCCAGTGTTCTTAACTGCTGAGCCATCTCTCCAGCTTCCAGATAATTCTGTTCTTAATTTCTTTTTTAAAGGTTTATTTTTATTTTATGTGTTTTAGTATTTTGCCTACAAGTCTGCATATGTACTACATGCTTACAGTGCCTGCAGAGGCCAGTACAGGACATTGGATCCCTTGGAACTGGAATTACAGACAGCTGTGAGCTGCCATGTGGGTGCTGAGAACGTCTGCAGAGCAGCTGGTGCTCTTACCTGCTGAGCCATCTCTCCAGCCCCTATTTTTAATTTCTTAAGGAACTTCTATACTGCTTTTCAAAAAGACTGTGCTAACTTACATCCCCACCAAAGTCATACAAGGACTTCCTTTCCCCATGTCCTTCCCAAGACGTACCTTTCATCTTTGTGGTAGTAGCCACTCTAAGAGATGTGGAGTGATTTTAATTCATGCTTTCTTAATGATTAGAACTTGAGTTTTGTCCATATAGCTATTCTACATATCCATTCATAGGTCCTCTTTTGAGAAAAGCTATTCAAATTCGTTGTCCATATTTTGATTGGTTGTTTTCTCTTCAGCTCCTTATAAATTTGGATATTTGTCTCTTGTCAGATGTCACAGAGCTTTCATCCTGTTTTCTGCTAGTAGTTTCATGTCTTGTCTTATTTTTGAGTGATTTTGAGCATTGTATGAGATAAGGGCCTGATCTTATTCTTCTGTATGAATTTCCAGTTTTCCCAGTATGATTATTGAAGGCATTGTCCTTTCTCTCTTATATCCTTATATTGACCATAAAGCACAGGTCTGTTTATGAGCTTCCCAACCTTTTCCATCCCTTGATGGGTCTATTTGTATTATAATACCATGATGCTTTTATTAGAATGACTTTATGATTTATTTTGAAAGTGGAATTATGTTGCCAGCTTTTTGCTCAAGATAGAATGAACTATTTAGGATCTTTTTGCATTTATATGAATTTAGGATTATTTTTCTATTTCTGTAAAAAAATTATATTAGAGTTTTGATGTTGTATAAAATTTATGAATTACTTTGAGTAGTATGGACATTCTAAAATTTCCTGACCCACAAATACAGGATATCTTATATTTGTGTCATTTTAAAATTTCTTTCAGCAATAGTTTATAATTTTGGTATGTAAATATTTTATGTCCTTGATAAAATATACTTATGGTATTTTATCATTTTATCATTTTCTTTTTAAATATTAAAAATATTTTATCATTTTATGTGTATGAGTGTATTGCTTGAATGTAAGTAGGTGCACCCGTGTTGTGCAATGCCTGAGGAGGTAGGAAGAGGGTGTTGGATCTCCTGGAGAGAGGACTCAATGGTTAAGAGCACTGGCTGCCCTTGAAGAGGACCTGGGTTCAAATACCAGCACCCACATGGCAGCTAGCAACTGTCCATAACTCCAGCTCCAGGGAATTCAGCTCATTCTTCGGTCTCCATTGGCACTGCCTGACATGGGTGCACTTACACACATACAGGCACACACTCATACACATAAAATAAAAATAAATATTTAGTGCAATAAGGTGAAGGCTGTCTGCCCAGAGAAATACATAATTTATATAAGAAAATCAATTTCATATATTAAAAAATAAATATATAAAACGTTTACAAAACCTCTTGTGGTGTGTGTCTGCAGATGGATCAACATGGGAACAGTTACTCTCTACCATATTTTCTAGACTGGCCCTGGCAGTGCCTGGAGGTTGCCTCATTCAGCTAGGCTAGCTGCCCAGTAAGTCCAGGGATCCTCCTGTCTCACCTTCACCAGCAATGAGGTCCCCCTACACCTGGCTTTTTTACATAGGTTCTAGGGGGTTGGACTCACGTCCTTATGCTTACATGGCAAGCACTTTATCAACTGAGCCATCACCCCAAATCTGTTTCAGTATTTTCAAATGACCAATCAAGTGTTACTTCCTGATTAACAAGGCTACTGGTAAACTTGTCTGATTGTGAAGGATGTTCCTTCACTGCTGGAAAACTCTGCTTGCTCCCAAGAAAGGCCTAAAACTTGGGCTTGGCTTTCACTATTGGTCTTTCCCCAAGTCATCAAGCTCTACCTTGCTGAGGTCAATATTGTCCTCCATAAGAAGTTTGCCTTCCATCCCAGGGCTCTCTGGCAGTGAAGTCAGTACCTTCAACAGGTGGTGTGGCACCACATCCTGAAAAACTCCTTGATGCCTTGCTCACTGAAACCCTTTTGGAAGAACAACTTTCTTCTTGTACTACATTGATGACTGCCATAGCGGGCTACCTGAACTCTCCAGTCTCTACTGCCTTCTCTCATTCCTACTGGGCTCCAGTGCTGTCCATAGCTACCTCTATGGTTTCTCCTTGTGTTTGTCTGCCAGCTTCAAAAGGACTTCTAATACTTTCTGCCTGCACCTCCAGCGTTGAGAAGAGGCAGGTGTCCTCACCCATTTTCCTGTTGATGGTCTCCTTGATTATCTCAAGCAGCTTAGCAGGTGGGGCATTGCTAGATAGCAAACCCAGGGCCGGGAACACTGTGTTCAGTCTCATACTATGCCATCATAATCCACAGAAGACTTGCCTTTCTGCGGTATCTTGATTGTAGGAAATCTCCTAATCACTATGTTGGCCAGTTAGAACCTGGTTCACAGTGGTGTCCACAGCTACCAGCTTCGCCTTGCCTTTGTTTGCTCTCTTATTTCTGTGGTTTTTGCAGTGTCTACACTACAGATCATAAAACTCAACTATCCAAAGGCCTTCACCGTTAAGGACATTCTTTTCACAGCAACTTCTGCTCTATCATGCTCTTCTTACCTGAAAGATCACTTCTGGCTTGTTTTCCAGACCTCTGTCCACCATGCTATGCTGCAGATGATCTCTCATGAGCTGCTTGCTTCTCTAGAGACCAGAGAGCAGCATCTTCAGTGGCTCTGTCACCCTGATAACTTGCTCTGTTTTTGTTAGCTCTAAAAATCTTGATGGTGGAAAATCCCTGGCTCTCCTGAGGACTTTTATCTACATCAGCTGTACTAGCCTGGACATCTTTCAATGCAGTTGCTGGTTTCCTCCATTCTGATGTCAGCCTTTAGCAATGGGCACACTACAGAGCATAGACTTCTACAAGTCACAAGGGTTGCTTGGAATAACTTTTCTGTTGAGATTTCATAAATGTTGTGCTGGGATAGCTTTAGTGTCAACTTGACACATCTGGGTTGAGGGGGCCTCAATTGGGGAATTGCCTCCATTGGACTGGCCTGTGGCCATGTCTGTGGGACATTTTCTTGATTGTTGAATGATGTGGGAGGGCCCACCCCACTGTGGGTAGTGTCACCTCTGGGCAGGTGGGCCTGTGCTGTGCAAGAAAGCAAGTTGAGCAGGGGCCAAGGGAGCAAGCCAGTAAGCAGAGTTCCTTCATGGCCTGTGCTCCAGATCCTGCCCCCAGGTTCCTGCTCCCTGATGAACTGTGACCTGGGAGATGTAAGACAAATCCTTTCCTCCCTAAGATGGTAGTGGTCAGAGTGTTTCATCACAGCAATGGAGAGACAAACTAAGACAGACGTAATCCTGTGACATTGTCATTAGAGGAATATAGATGGTTGATGGCCAGAAAAAAGGGTTT
Organism: Nannospalax galili; assembly: GCF_000622305.1. NCBI lineage: Eukaryota > Metazoa > Chordata > Mammalia > Rodentia > Spalacidae > Nannospalax > Nannospalax galili. The sequence goes on from NW_008359442.1 coordinate 11,821,617, forward strand.
AACTCAAGTGCAAGGCCCAAGCAAGTCATACCAAGCATCCTCCTCCTTCAATACTGTAGTCTCAGTGTGTGTATGTGTTTGTGTGCGCATGAGAAAGCACGAGAGAGAGAGAGAGAGAGAGAGAGAGAGAGAGAGATGCATGTGGGTGTACAGGTGTGTGTGTGGGGGGGGTCCAGAGCAGGACGTTGACTGTCTTTCTTTTTGGTTCTTTGCCTTAAGACAGCATCTCTCACTGAGCAGAAACTCACCATTTCATCTAGGCTGGCTGGCCACCAAGCTCTTAGGATCTGTCTGTCCCTGCCCTCTCCTCCAAAGTTGGGATTACAAACACATACAGTCATGTCAGGCTTTTTATGTAGACGTTGGGGATAAGAACTCAGGTCCTCATGCCTGCTTAGTGCTCTTAACCGTTGAGCATCTCTTTAGCCCCTGTAGTGTTTTTTTTTAATGCTATTCTAAATGGATTTTCTTATTTTTTTCAGAAAATTTGCTGTTAATATATAAAATACTGTTAATTTCTACCTGTTGAGTTTTTTCAACAGGGTCTCTTTAGTACCAGCTCACCTGGAATTCACTATGTAGACCAGGTTGGCCTCACAGAGATTCACCTGCTTCTGCCTCCCATGTGCTGGGATTAAAGGTATGTGCCACCACACCGAGCTCTAACAGCTTTTAGTATACTTTTAGTTTTAGGATGTAGGCACATAAACACACCATCAACAGAGACAACTTTGTGTCTTTTGTTCTTAAGTCTTGCTTCCTTTCACTTTCTTTGACTATTGCTCTGATAGAACTTCTATACTGTATTGAATAGAAGTGATTCGAGTGGGCATCCTCCACTTGTTCTTAGCCATAGAACAAAACTTTAAACTCTCACTCTTAGGTTTGATAGTTTGATGTTAGCTGTGGGCTTGTCATATGTAGCTTTTATCCCATTGAGGAACATTCCCTCTGTACTGAATTTGTTGAGAATTTTTGTCACTAAAGGATGTTGATGATTGTCAAATTCATTTTCTGAACTTATTGAGATGATGGGTCTCCATTTTTGTCCTTTATCTTATTAATGATATATCACACTTGTTGATTGATATATATGAACCATCCTTATATCACAACCCAGGTGTAAATTGTACACGGTTCTGATGACTAATCATCTATGCATGCTGTGAAATTCAGTTTACTAACATTTTGTTCTCCTGTGGTCTGTGCTTCAGTTCCTGCCTCCAGAGTCCTGCTCAGCTTAAGTTCCTATTTTGACTTTCCTCAGTGATGAACTGTCACTTGGGAGAGTAAGACACAATAAACCCTTTGCTCCCCAAATTGATTTTGCTCAGTGTTTTATCACAGCAATATAGAAGCAAACTAACACCCATTGTCCTATAAGTAATCCCTACAAAATCATTCAGCCACCAAGCTGGACTTGGATAGAATTGTTTCTTTGTCCCAGTTAGCTTTGTATTTCTGTGATAAAACACTCTGATCAAAGGTAACTTGGGGAGGAAAGGGTTTACTGCATTTTCTACTTCCAAGTGACAGTCCATCACTGAGGAAAGTCAGGGTAGGAACTCAAGGCAGGAAACTGGATCAGGAACAGAAGCAAAGACCACAAAGGAATGCTGCTTCCTGGCTTCTCTTATACAGCCAGGCCCTCCTGTCCAGGGATGGCACTGCAGTGGGCTGGGCCCTGTGTCAACCAGCAATCAAGACAATGCCTTCAGGCCAGTCTGATGAGGAAATTCCTCCATTGAGGTTTCCTCTTCCCAGGTGTGTCTGGTTTGTGTCAGGTTGACAAAAACTAACCACACAGTTTTGTCAATGCCCTCTGTGTCTGGAACAGATGGAAATAGTCTCCCCAGGACAGGTCATGCAGCACCTGTTTATCCTGTCTAATGTTTGTTTAGTTTTGGACACTGAGGTTTTTATTTTTAGAGTTTGACTTGGGAATTTTCTTTCACCTTCTTGAATGTGTATGGTTATGCTAATTATTTTAATGGTTTTGCATGCTAATTTTATTGTGGCATTTTTTGAGGAATAAAAGCATTTTATCTGTGTATGCAGGATCACACACAAGTTACCTTTACAGTTCAATTTCCTAGATATAGAAATCATTTGGGTTTTATATTTTCAGCTAAATTTTGAACAAAGACTACAATATCATATAAAATATTTCACGTTAGTTATTTTTTAAAGCATACCAAATTGAGATATACAGGTTTACCAAGAAGAAATGTGATTTCACTTTGGTGCCAATGGACAGAACATTCCACTTGTGCTATATAGAAGCGGCTTAGAATGTGCTTAAATAGCTGGGTTTTTTTCATCTTGATTTCAAGGTGGAAAGAAATGGATCATGGAGCTCTCATTCAATCTCAAATCAATAGGTGCTAAATATTTTTAATTTGATTATTGCTCATTTGAATATAATGGATTCTATTAATTATGAAAAGAATGTACGGACCCTGTCCATTGTGATTAGTTGCCCTTGGACTTTCCCTCAGTGTAATATGGGGTTTTCTGTAAAATTCTAAGCTATTCTGTAAGTTTTTTCATGATACCAGGGAGGAGGAATTATTCCCTACCTTCTTCATGTTATGTATTGATGTGATCCAGAAATAGTAAACCTTTTCAACGATGGTACAATTTGAGTTCTTGGCTTGGCTATACAGGTTTGAGCTGTGTGGCATATCAATCTTTTCATCTGCATAGAAGAACTGTTGTATATAAAACAGCCCAGAGTTGCCAATATCACATGTGAATGACAAGGTAACTTTAAGAAATATCTATATTGTTTTTGAAGACTGCTTGCCATAAACCTGAAATCTGTGGTATTTTTATATATATGTCTACTGAGTTTTTCCCACATCTGTGTTACACTTTCCTTTTTCTTTGCATATAACCTCTTTAGTAAAGGCCAGGCATTATGAACTTTATCTTTTTAGGTGCTATATACTTTTGAATTCCTTCATATGTTCTGGAATTTTATCTTAGGATATAATTAAATTATTTTAAGATGGTTTAATACTATTGAGACTTTAAGTTAGGAGGGAACACTCTGCACCACTGTTGGGGCAATGCCCTTCTGAGTGGTCTACTTGACATGAATTTGGAGGGTCTTTCTTCTGTTCTGGGTGACAAGAGCACAAACTTGTCCTGGCCCTGTGTGGATTCATTTTCTCTGTCCTCACAATTGGTTCTTTTCGCAGCCTCAGGTAATTAATTCCTCAGCCTCAGGTAATTCCTCACAGGACTACATTGCTTTGACTTTACTTGAAAATTCAGGGCACCCTTTGCAGAGCTTTCAATCTCTATTCTATTCATAAAACAACTATGTTCCAGACAAAACTATTATGCATATTTTACTAAGAAAAAGAGAGGCAAAGATCTGCCCAGAGTGGAAACTGTAGGGGACGGAGCTGAGACTCAGAGCCCGACTGTTCCAGAGTCTGACCTAATTACTTAACCACTCTGCTACACTGTAGCCCCTCCACATACTGTAATTAGGTAGTATAAAATACCAATGGTCTTTGTGGACAAGCCTCTGAAAGCTCAGATTCTGTTTAACCTGCTTGATTTTATAAATCACGGTCAACTGCTGCAGAACTCAGCCCATTCCTTAATTGCTCCCTCATTTCTTATTAGTGAATAGTTTCACCTTGAGAAGATGTTTGGCCTGCAAACCAAGGAGCTGTTCAGAATCCAGGTTCTTCTAACATGCCATCTGTACAGGCAGGGTCATCACACCAGTTCTTTACTCTTTTGGGTTGTCAACAAGTTTAGCCCACTGAGCATTGCTTCTAAAACCCATGACAGTTTTTATGCAGTCAACTGCATGTCCTCCCTTTCTGGTCTAATTTTTTTATAGGTGGTTCAGACAGGCCTGTAGGCAGAGCTTTTCCACTTTAGACCACCACTGTCACACTTTGGGAGAAGCCAGGGAAGTCTTATTAAAAACAAGGTCCTTGACCTTGGATTCTGAATAGGAATCTCTCAAGAGCTAAGCAGACTGAAAACACAGTGGCCACAGCTGAAGAATAAGATCATTAAATTACTTAGCTGACAACTTTAAAACAATCGGTCCTGTGCTATATGATCTTTTGTTTTGCCTGAATTTATACCAGGTTTTGAGAGATGAATTCAGTCGATGTTTTATAGAATTCTTGGAAAATGTGCTATCCATGTTATCTGCCATTTGTTGAACTCAATCCCAATCTAATTATTCCAATTATTTAAAAATCCTAAGTATAAATAACTCTTATTTAATTATAATTATATAGTTACAAATCAATAGAAATAATGATAAATACTAAAGTAGAAAACTATCCTCCCTCAATCACAATGCAGTAATGTGTTATCTAATTTATTTTGTGAAAAGGCAAAACAACTTTTGAGCTCAGAAAGGCACTCTAAATGTGTAACTTTGGTTTGAAAAAAATTTTTTTAATGGCTCTGTAAGAGTTAGAACAACTTTTGACCAGTAACCACAAGTCTTTTCCCTACCTAAGAGTGAGTATTTTAGATAAAAATTTAAAGGAAAAACCAGTATTTGGTTAGAGGGTAAGGGTTGGTCTATTTGTTAATTACACAATGAGTTTATTTTACTCATTCCTGTGCTCTAAGTCAGGAGTCTGAGAACTCTTGGTTTTAGTTCCTCTGTCATGTTAGAAGTGTTTATTCTTGTGTTTGGCCGAGAAAATAACTCAGAGAAATTCACTGCCTAAGTTTCTTAGCTCCTGGGGTCAGACACAAAGCAGGTGCTCCTGGAACATTCACTGGTTATTCAGGAAGATGCCCACACTGTCCATGAAGCTTATTTACCAGTGTTCCACTAGCACCAGATCCCTGGCCTACTCCAGGTCTTTTCAATCCTCTGTGACAAATGCCGGCACTTGGTGAAATGTAAGACTGACAGCTGGAGACAAGGGAATCAAGATCATAGGCTGTGTTGTGTACCCAAAGACCTCTGGGGAGGAGGTTGCAGGCACAAGCTTTGGGCTGTCTCTAGCAGGTGATGAAGGGTTAGACTCATGCCTTAGCTCTTCCAGCCCTCTTGGGGATTCAAACTTAGGTCCTCAGCTTCCTCAGCAAGCAGTTTACCCATCGAGCTACTGTTAGGGTCCGTGACTCGGTGGGTCTCTTCAGGAGAACAAATGCACGAGTATGGAGATGCAAAAATCAAGCAGAGATTTATTAAACCAGCTAGCTGGGGTCGACCGTCCTTCCAAGACACACAGGCCTGGTTGGAGTAACCATCCCCGAGGCAACTGCAGGTAAAGATTATATAGGCTCCCACAACCGTTACACAAAAGCC
>NW_008359442.1:11827553-11831712 GCF_000622305.1 Nannospalax galili
TTCCAGGTCTTTTTTTAACTTGGTCAAAGATTCCCTGACTGCCCCGTCTTGTCTACATAGAAACAGCATTCTTCTTTTAAAGCTGCGTATAGCCCACCCTCCTTTAAAAATAGGAGATCCAAGCCCCTTCTGTTTTGTAACACCACCTCTGATAAGGAAGTGAGAGATTGCTCCAGGTCCGACATCATTTGCCAGAGCTGTTCCAAGTCCCTTTCGATTGCTAGCCTTAGTGCCGTGAGCCCTTGCTCTCGCGTTACTAGGGCTGCGATTCCTGTCCCTGCTCCAGCTATCCCCATGGAGAAGAGAGTTCCAATGGTTAAGGCAGTAATGGGTTCCCTCTTCTTTCGGAGTGGACTCTGTTTTTCCTCCCAATAGGAGAGGAGGGATTCATGAGAGTGGTATGAAAGATGGGGCAGAATGGCCACAAGTACACAAAATTCATTATTAGCATTAAATACAGAGGTGGACAGGGCTGGGGTGAGGCCCGTTTTTGAACAGAGCCACCAGCCTGAGGTGGGTATAATCCACTTCCCCTGCTCCCATGGGGTGTTATTGCATGAGGAGCATAACTGGCTTTGGGATGTTGGAACTGTGCCTACACACGTGCCAGAGGCCGAGACCTGGGCAAGAGTAAGTACTCATGGTCTCCCGTCCCAATAGGTGGGATGAGAGTTGTTGAGAGTATAGGAACTATTTATCTCAATAGCCTCATAAAAGGGTGGGGATCCTGGGTAGCACCCAACATGGGTCAGTAAGAGAGGGAGTGGTATGATTAAGGGTTTCTACTACAGCTAGCACCATCTCCCACATAGGGTTGCTGGAAGTCTGTGGTTTCGCAGCCATCCCAAGTCTTTCCGTGGCTGGGGCTGCTGATGTCATTGTGGTGCCTGATGGCTTGAAGGTGGGCCTAGGAGACCCAGGCAGGGGAGGTTGGGGCCTCAGACGAGGGGTATTTAACACTGGGTTAGGTCCTACCGGCGACCTAACCACTGCCTCGATCTGGAGGTAGATCTGGAATAGGACCCCCCTCCATAGCGTCTGGTAGGGCATCAGGCCCCATGTCAGCCCATCTATCCACCTTTTATCATTTTTTCCCTTTGAGGTAAAAGTGATTTTAACCTGGTTGGCCAGTGGAGATACTGTCCATTGGTTGTATGGAGAAGTAAACCTCATATCAATCAGGTCAGGGGAAACCTCCCATCTCCACTGCCCATCATTAACTTCCACACAATTCCATTCAGCACAGTAGAGTCTATCAGCACCCCCACAATTGCGCCTCCACCAACCTGTCTGGAAACCTGGGCAAGCAAAGAACCTATTTGCCCGAAAAGCTTGGCGGTTGACTGTGGATGATGAGTCAACCAAAGCCCGTTTTTTCATATGATATTGTTCCTGGTGGTTTTTCTGGGGGAGGTAATAAAATTGCCACAGTACAAGTTCTAAGTCAACATACAGATCTGGCCACCATGTCCACAATGGGGCCGTATGGGAGGTGCGGTTCCATTCCTCATAGGCGTCACTGCTTCGCAGGATCCATGTCTGGCGTACCGGTTGGTGGGGGTTGATGTTCTGAGTTCCTACTGACACTACTGTTCTCTGGAGGGCCCATAACAGTGAGCTTATCAGCAGGGATCCCTTCATGTCCAGCTCAGATGTAGCCTTAAGGGATTAGCAGGATTTGGCCGCACCTCCCACTCCTTCACACAGGATTCTGGGTCCTTGAGAGGCAAGGCCTTCCAAACGTGGGTGTGGTGGACCCAGGGAGCGATGCCATCAACCTTAAGGGCAGTGGGGGTGGTAAACAGTACAACATAAGGTTCTTTCCATCTGGGTTCAAGAGTTTTTACTTTGTGTCTTTTTACCCAGACCATATCCCATGGGACTACACCATGTTCCACAATCGGGGTTCTTTCCCCTTCATAGTATGCTTTGATTAGGGGCCAAATTTCCTGCTGTATTTGTCAAGGGATTGCAACACATTTAAATAGTGTTCAAGAGTTTTTACTTTTGTCTTTTTACCCAGACCACATCCCCTGGGACTATGCCATGTTCCACAATTGGGGTTCTTTCCCCTTCATAGTATGCTTTGATTAGGGGCCAAATTTCCTGCTGTATTTGTCAAGGGATTGCAACACATTTAAATAGTTGGGGTCTGACTTCTCTTCCCCCCGGGGCTGCACTCACCGGGTTATTGGCGGAGGGGCGCCATGTCTTTTTACCCAGACCACATCCCCTGGGACTATGCCATGTTCCACAATTGGGGTTCTTTCCCCTTCATAGTATGCTTTGATTAGGGGCCAAATTTCCTGCTGTATTTGTCAAGGGATTGCAACACATTTAAATAGTTGGGGTCTGACTTCTCTTCCCCCCGGGGCTGCACTCACCGGGTTATTGGCGGAGGGGCGCCATACATTATCTCAAAGGGGGTTAGACCATGCACATAGGGGGAGTTCCGAACATGGAAAATGGCCAAGGGGAGGAGGGTCACCCAGTCTCCGCTAGTCTCAATTACCAATTTAGAAAGGGTCTCCTTTAATGTCTGATTCATTCTTTCTACCTGCCCAGAGCTTTGTGAGTTAGAGGCACAATGTAACTTCCAATCCATCCCCAAAGCCTGGGCTAGTCCCTGTAGGACTTTACTAATGAAAGCTGGGCCATTATCAGAACCTATAGCCTCAGGGATCCCATATCTGGGGACTATCTCCTCTATTAATTTCTTTGCCACCATCTGGCTAGTTTCATGTTTAGTTGGAAAAGCCTCCACCCATCCTGAAAAAGTATCCACCATGACCAGCAAATATTTGTACCTATACTTTCCTGGCCTTACCTCCGTGAAGTCTATCTCTCAACTTCTTCCTGGGGCCCTCCCCCTCTCCCGGATGCCTGTCGGGTGGAGCCCCTTTGGGGCTGGTCTTAGCTTTGCACAGCTCTCGCATCCCCCCGTGATCTGACGTGCGGCCTCGTTCTGGTGTGGAAATACCAACTGTGCATTCTGAAAAAGACTGAGCAACTTCTTCCAACCTAGATGGGTGGATCTGTGTAGGTTGGTGAGCATGTATTTTCCTAGTACTTCTGGTAAGATCAGTCTACCTTCCCAGTCCCTACTCCAACCTCCCCCCCCAGGCTTTTCTCCCGGAGCTTGTTTTCTTAGCCACTCAAGGTCCCGTGGGGAATAGTCAGGTCTGGGAGGTAAGGTGGGTAGTTCAGGTATGGGTACCTCTAGAGCTGCCAGCACAATGGGGTCTAAGAGAGCTACCCTCCTGGCCTCTGCATCAGCAAAGTTGTTACCAATAGCCTCAGGAGTCTTTCTGGACTGGTGCCCAGGCACATGTATAACTGCCACCACCCTCAGCTTTTCCACAGCTTCTAACAGTCTTTGGACTTCCTGCAAGTTCTTCAGCTCCTTTCCTTCTGTGGACCAGAATCCTCTCTCCAGGTAGATGGCACCATGAACATGCACAGTGCCAAAGGCATACCTGCTATCTGTATAAATGTTAGCTCGCTTGCCTTCTGCTCTCTCCAGTGCCTCTGCGAGAGCAATAAGTTCCGCCTTCTGTTCTGAGGTGCCAGGGGGCAGGGCTGTGCTCCAAATGACTTCCCCCTTGTGCGTCACTACCGCTGCTCTGGCTCTTCTGGCCCCATCCCGCATGAAGCTTCTTCCATCTCTATACCAGTCCAGTTCACTATTTGGCAGCCGCATGTCTCTCAGGTCCACCCGTACCTGGATGATTTCAGAGAGAATGTCTCTACAGTCATGGATGGGGGTTGACAGGTCTGGGTTTGGTCGGAGAGTGGCAGGATTCAGGGTCACCAGGGCCAAGAAGGTGATTCGAGGAGAGTCCAGCAGGAGCCCTTGGTAGTGGGTGAGCCTGGCATTTGTCATCCATTTCCCTGGAGGGTGCCTGAGAATCCCCTCCACAGTATGTGGCTGTCACCCTCAGGTCCTGGCCAAAGGTCAGCTTGTCAGCTTCCTTTACCAGTAGGGCGATGGCTGCCAAGATGCGCAGACAAGATGGCCAGCCAGAGGTCACTGGGTCCAACCACTTGGACAAGTAGGCCACAGGTCTCTTCCACAGGCCTAGTTGCTGGGCCAGGACTCCTTTAGCCACTCCCTTCTTTACATCTATGAACAGGATGAAGGGCTTTTCTGGGTCTGGCA
>NW_008359442.1:11831774-11833096 GCF_000622305.1 Nannospalax galili
GTCCTTCTTTGGTGGCTTCATACAGTGGATGGGCTATTTCTGCATACCCTGGGATCCAGAGTCTGCAAAACCCAGCTGAGCCAAGGAATTCCCTCACTCCCAGGGGAGAGGAGGGCACAGGAATGGTCAGGATAGTCTGTTTTATGGCTTGTGTCAGCCATCTGGCTCCTTCTGCTATCTTGTACCCCAAGTAAACCACTGACCTCTGGCAGATGTGCACTTTTTGGCACTGGCCCAATATCTCAGGCTGCCCAGTTCGGCCAACAGGTTCCTCTTAGCTTCCATGCACTCTTCATGGGTTGCTGTAGCCAGCAACAGGTCATCCACATACTGCAGCAGAGTCACATGAGGGTGCCTTCTGTGGAAGGGCTCCAGGTCTTGGCTTAGTGCCTCATTGAACAAGGTGGGAGAGTTCTTAAAGCCTTGTGGCAGTCTGGTCCAGGTGAGCTGCCCTGTCTACCCCCTCCTGGTTCTTGCCACTCAAAGGCAAACAAGAGCTGACTGACTTCAGTGAGAGGGACACTGAAGAAAGCATCCTTCAAGTCTAGGGTGGTATACCACACATGAGACGGTGGCAGGTGGCTAAGTAGGGTGTATGGATTGGGCACCGTGGGGTGAATGTCCTCTACCCTTTCATTTACCCTTCGCAAATCCTGCACCAGTCTGTAATCTCCACTGCCAGGCTTTCTCACAGGAAGCAAGGGTGTATTCCATGCTGATTGGCAGGGTTTAGGGATTTTTACTTCTAGCAGTCTATGGATGTGAGGTGCCATTCCCTTCCTAGCCTCTTCTGGCATTGGGTACTGCCAGACCTGAATGGGCAGGGCCGTGGCTTTGAGTTGGACCACAACTGGGGGCAGGAGCTTAGCGAGGCCGACTCCCCCAGTTTCGGCCCAGGCGGAAGGGAACTCCTGCAACCAGGAGCTCATGTCTCCCTGGCCCCCCTTTTCTAGAGCCGCTGGGAATAAGCACTATTCATCAGCCAGAGATAAAGACAACACATGTACTGGCTGCAGGGGCTGTCCTTCTGAGTCCATGACTTTTATCCCTTTAGGCTCAAAATGGATACGTGCCCCGATCTTGGTGAGTAAGTCTCTACCCAGCAAAGGTGCGGGACTCTCAAGCACAACTAGGAAGGAGTGGGAAACCTGATGCCTTCCCAAGTCCACTTTCCTCTTGGTGGTCCAGGGGCACCTCTTAGTTCCTGTAGCTCCTTGGACTATGCTTGTGCATCCTGGATTTAGAGGACTGTGAGCTTGATTGAGAACTGAATATTGTGCCCCAGTATCTACCATGAACCCAATGGGAGTCCCCTCCATGCA
>NW_008359442.1:11833238-11834736 GCF_000622305.1 Nannospalax galili
CACTGTTCCCGCCCTAGTTTAGATGGGCAGGGTCCTGCTCTCTGAGGCTGCTCAGGGCTCCCTTTCACTCCGGCCAAGAATATTCTGGCCATCTCCTCCCTCTGCTTCTTGTTCTCTTTTCTTTGAAATTCTCTGTCCTCTTTCCTATTTTTATCCTGCATCTCCTGTTCCTCCTTCCTTAGCCTCTCCTCCCTGTCCTCCGGAGACTCCCTAGCATTAAAGACCTTCTCTGCCTGTTGCAGCATCTCCCTAATAGAAATCTCCCCCAGACTGTCTCACTTATTGAGTTTTCTCCTGATATCGGGGGCTGCCTGGTTAATAAAAGAGAGGACTACAGCTGACCTGTGTTCCTCTGCCTCTGAGTTTATAGGGGTGTATTGCCTATAGGCATCAAATAGCCTTTCCAGATATGCGGCTGGGCTTTCAGTTTCTCCCTGAACAATTGTTTTTACCTTAGCCAGGTTAGTGGGCCGTCTTGCAGCCACCTGGAGACCAATCATCAGCGTCTGGCAGTAGACACGGAGACGCTCCCTACCTTCTGCCATCCCAAAATCCCCATTTGGGCATGTGAGGGGGAACACCTCATCGATGGCAGGCTGAAGGGTAGTGGGCCTCCCTTTTTCTCCAAGGACGTTTTTCCTGGCTTCATTCAGGATGCATTCTCGCTCTTCTGTTGTGAAGAGGGTGTGAAGTAGCTGCTGGCAGTTGTCCCACGTGGGACAATGGGTGTACATAATGGTTTCTACCAAACCTATTAGACACTTAGGGTCTTCAGAAAAGGGAGGATTTTTGGGTCCTCCAATTGTAGAGATCGCTAGAGGAAAATGGCCAGTATTGATACTGCTGAACTCCATCTGGGCCGCCGACCATTTGGACCGGCAGAACTGGCATGGCTCCTCCTGTGGTGGAGGATGGAGCTTCCCCCACTCGGTCCCTGTTTCCTCGAGACCTTAACTGCATCCCTCCCACCTCCCCAGGTCATCTATCTTCTCCTGTAGAGGAGTCTGGGGAGGGGGCAACCACTGGATTCCCAAGGGGACCCCCGGCTCCATACCCCCCTCCATAGGCTGCCTCAGCTTCTCCTCCTCGTGGAGCTGCATAAGGTGGCGGCTGCTCAATGGGCAAAGGGGGGTAGAGGGAGGAGCTCTCGGGGAGAACTGGCGGAGCACTAGGAGCCCTGCCTCTGCGACTGGAGGAGTTCAATCCTTCCTGGGTGACCATGATGGAGACTTTTAGTGGGCAAGCATGGGGTTTTCTCACCAAGAGGGGCCTTAACCAGGATGGGGGATCCTCTGCCAGATTCTCCCACAAAAGGATATAGGGGAGTTGATCCGGGTGGCCCTCTGGGTCAGGCCGGGTAATGACAGCCTTGACCTTGCTGATGGTGTCCAGGAAAAGGGACCCCTCGGTCGGCCAACCTACTCCAAAGGTGGGCCATTCAGTCGAGCAGAAAGTGCCAAACTTACCCTTCCTGATGCTAGGGCCCAATTTCAAGGCC